>NC_041385.1:360544902-360663796 GCF_002162155.2 Triticum dicoccoides
CGATATCCATCATCTCATCGAAAGACGGGACACCTTTGCCTCTATCAGTTTGAGTTGTGACTTGTGTCTTGATAGAGGCGGAGGTGTCCCGTCTTTCGATGAGATGGTGGATTTTGCTTTGGTGGAAGTCGACTTTGACGATCCGACTACGAACGTGCGAGGACGTCGCGCCTTAGCAATCGCTAAACCAACTCCGAGAGGTTATTGACCACGCTGGAGCACGATCAACCTGACCACGAGGGTCTGTTTCCTGCGAGCAAACGAAGAACAAGCAAGAAACTAAGATTGCAATCTGGATATTGCGAATATAAGATGAAAGCTTTATTGATCAAGGTGGGGTTCTGTGACGCCTTTGTCTGGTCGTTGAACACAAACGAAGTACGCGAAGTTGCAGCTATGGCGAACTTTTAATCTAAACAAAACCTAAAGTCTAAACGATGCCCTAAGGGCTGTATATATGGAGGAAGAGGGGGGAATTTCGTGGCCCTTGGTGGAGGGGTCCGAAATCAACCCTATCTCTTGTTTCCCCACACATACGGACTCTAAAAATAGCCTATACTTATGTATTTCGAAATTACATGGGCCTGGCCCAATAATAAGGTGACGCAGCACCTAAAATAGCCTCGGGACGAAATTTATGAAGTGGCATCTTGTATATTTCGTCCAAGGCTTCATGCACCCATTATGGTGGCTTCAAAGTCCTGAAATCATCACTTGTAACTTCGTTCTTGTTTCCCTTGCGCATGCCATCATCTCCATGCTTGTTCTTGCTCCAATGTTCATCCTTCTCCAAGCTAGGCCCTTCATTTGTAAGCAAAACAAATGTATCCAATTTAGGCAGCATCATATTCTCATGAACATTAGAATCATTACAAAGAAACGAAAGTACCTGGTAATTTTGATAGAGGCGGAGGTGTCCCGTCTTTCGATGAGATGGTGGATTTCGCTTTGGTGGAAGTCGACTTTGACGATCCGACTACGAACGTGCGAGGACGTCGCGCCTTAGCAATCGCTAAACCTACTCCGAGAGGTTATTGACCACGCCGGAGCACGATCAACCTGACCACGAGGGTCTGTTTCCTGCGAGCAAACGAAGAACAAGCAAGAAACTAAGATTGCAATCTGGATATTGCGAATATAAGATGAAAGCTTTATTGATCAAGGTGGGGTTCTGTGACGCCTTTGTCTGGTCGTTGAACACAAACGAAGTACGCGAAGTTGCAGCTATGGCGAACTTTTAATCTAAACAAAACCCAAAGTCTAAACGATGCCCTAAGGGCTGTATATATGGAGGAAGAGGGGGGGGGGGAATTTCGTGGCCCTTGGTGGAGGGGTCCGAAATCAACCCTATCTCTTGTTTACCCACACATACGGACTCTAAAAATAGCCTATACTTATGTATTTCGAAATTACATGGGCCTGGCCCAATAATAAGGTGACGCAGCACCTAAAATAGCCTCGGGACGAAATTTATGAAGTGGCATCTTGTATATTTCGTCCAAGGCTTCATGCACCCATTATGGTGGCTTCAAAGTCCTGAAATCATCACTTGTAACTCCGTTCTTGTTCCCCTTGCGCATGCCATCATCTCCATGCTTGTTCTTGCTCCAATGTTCATCCTTCTCCAAGCTAGGCCCTTCATTTGTAAGCAAAACAAATGTATCCAATTTAGGCAGCATCATATTCTCATGAACATTAGAATCATTACCAAGAAACGAAAGTACCTGGTAATTCAGTTGGCGTGCACGAGCTCTAGTAATTGGTCCAGTATGTAGAGCAGCAGGGGCTGTGGGTGTAACAATTGTATTGATGTCCTCATCATCCTCCCCTTCTTGAAATGAAGTCGTCCTCGACGGAAGTTCATCTTCCTCACCCAAATAAGGCTTCAAATCTGCAATGTTAAAAGTGGGACTAACCCCAAAATCTGCAGGCAGCTCAAGTTTATATGCATTATCATTTATTTTCTCTAACACCTTAAAGGGACCATCAGCACGTGGCATTAGCTTTGATTTGCGCAAATCAGGAAATCTATCCTTACGCAAATGTAACCAAACAAGATCTCCAGGTGCAAACACAGCATGTTTTCTACCCTTATCTCCAGCAAGTTTATATTTAGCATTCATACGCTCAATGTTTTCCTTAGTTAACTCATGCATTTTTAAAATCAATTCAGCACGTTGTTTAGCATCAAAATTAACCTTCTCCGAAGATGGAAGAGGCAACAAATCAATAGGTGCACGAGGTAGGAAACCATACACAACTTCAAAAGGGCACATCTTAGTAGTAGAATGCAATGAACGATTATAAGCAAATTCAATATGAGGCAAGCATTCCTCCCACATTTTCTTATTATTCTTCAAAACAGCCCTAAGCATAGTAGACAACGTTCTATTGACTACTTCAGTTTGTCCATCAGTTTGGGGGTGACAAGTAGTACTAAAAAGCAGTTTAGTCCCCAACTTAGCCCATAAACATCTCCAAAAGTGGCTAAGAAATTTAGTATCACGATCTGAAACAATAGTATTTGGCACACCATGCAAGCGAATAATTTCACGAAAGAACAAATCAGCAACATTAACAGCATCATCGCTTTTATGACATGGTATAAAGTGTCCCATTTTCGAGAATCTATCCACGACAACAAATATGCTATCCCTCCCCTTCTTTGTTCGAGGTAAACCTAAAACAAAGTCCATAGATATATCCTCCCAAGGAACACTAGGTACAGGCAAAGGCATATATAAACCATGAGGATTGAGTCGTGACTTAGCTTTTTGACATATAGTGCATCGAGCAATAAAACGCTCAACATCCCGTCTCATCTTTGGCCAAAAGAAATGTGTAGCAAGTACGTCCTCCGTCTTCTTCACGCCAAAATGTCCCATTAATCCTCCTCCATGCGCCTCCTGCAACAACAAAAGACGAACGGAGCTAGCTGGAATGCATAGCTTGTTAGCACGAAACACAAATCCATCGTTAACGACAAACTTGTTCCACATTCTTCCTTCTTTACAATTCTGCATTACATCTTTAAAATCAGCATCATGCACATATTGATCTTTGATGGTCTCCAAACCAAATATTTTGAAGTCAAGTTGTGAAAGCATAGTATAGCGACGAGACAATGCATCAGCAATAACATTTTCTTTTCCCTTCTTGTGTTTAATGACATAAGGGAAAGTCTCAATGAATTCAACCCATTTAGCATGTCTACGATTCAGTTTAGCTTGACTTTTAATATGTTTCAAAGATTCATGATCAGAATGTATAACAAATTCTTTGGGCCATAAACAATGTTGCCATGTTTCTAAAGTCCGAACAAGAGCATATAATTCTTTATCATAAGTAGAATAATTCAGACTAGGCCCACTCAATTTTTCAGAAAAGTATGCAACAGGTTTGCCATCTTGTAATAACACACCTCCTAATCCAATTCCACTAGCATCACATTCAAGCTCAAAAGTCTTATTAAAATCAGGAAGTTGGAGTAAAGGAGCATGTGTCAACTTATCTTTCAATACCGTGAAGGCTTCTTCCTGTGCGGTACCCCAAACAAAAGGCACATCCTTCTTTGTAAGCTCGTTGAGAGGTGCAGCAATGGTGCTGAAATCTCTCACAAAACGCCTATGGAATCCAGCGAGGCCAAGAAAACTCCTCACTTGTGTGACCGTTTTGGGCTGCGGCCAACTCTCAATAGCTTCAATCTTGGCTTTGTCAACTTCAATTCCCTGTGGAGTAACAACATAGCCAAGAAAAGATACTCGGTCGGTGCAAAAGGTGCACTTCCCAAGGTTACCAAACAAACGTGCATCACGTAGAGCAATAAAAACAGCACGTAAATGTTCCAAATGTTCTTCCAAAGATCTGCTATAAATCCCGTTCTTGTTCCCCTTGCGCATGCCATCATCTCCATGCTTGTTCTTGCTCCAATGTTCATCCTTCTCCAAGCTAGGCCCTTCATTTGTAAGCAAAACAAATGTATCCAATTTAGGCAGCATCATATTCTCATGAACATTAGAATCATTACCAAGAAACGAAAGTACCTGGTAATTTAGTTGGCGTGCACGAGCTCTAGTAATTGGTCCAGTATGTATAGCAGCAGGGGCTGTGGGTGTAACAATTGTATTGATGTCCTCATCATCCTCCCCTTCTTGAAATGAAGTCGTCCTCGACGGAAGTTCATCTTCCTCACCCAAATATGGCTTCAAATCTGCAATGTTAAAAGTGGGACTAACCCCAAAATCTGCAGGCAGCTCAAGTTTATATGCATTATCATTTATTTTCTCTAACACCTTAAAGGGACCATCAGCACGTGGCATTAGCTTTGATTTGCGCAAATCAGGAAATCTATCCTTACGCAAATGTAACCAAACAAGATCTCCAGGTGCAAACACAACATGTTTTCTACCCTTATCTCCAGCAAGTTTATATTTAGCATTCATACGCTCAATGTTTTCCTTAGTTAACTCATGCATTTTTAAAATCAATTCAGCACGTTGTTTAGCATCAAAATTAACCTTCTCCGAAGATGGAAGAGGCAACAAACCAATAGGTGCACGAGTTTGGAAACCATACACAACTTCAAAAGGGCACATCTTAGTAGTAGAATGTAATGAACGATTATAAGCAAATTCAATATGAGGCAAGCATTCCTCCCACATTTTCTTATTATTCTTCAAAACAGCCCTAAGCATAGTAGACAACGTTCTATTGACTACTTCAGTTTGTCCATCAGTTTGGGGGTGACAAGTAGTACTAAAAAGCAGTTTAGTCCCCAACTTAGCCCATAAACATCTCCAAAAGTGGCTAAGAAATTTAGTATCACGATCTGAAACAATAGTATTTGGCACACCATGCAAGCGAATAATTTCACGAAAGAACAAATCAGCAACATTAACAGCATCATCGCTTTTATGACATGGTATAAAGTGTGCCATTTTCGAGAATCTATCCACGACAACAAATATGCTATCCTTCCCCTTCTTTGTTCGAGGTAAACCTAAAACAAAGTCCATAGATATATCCTCCCAAGGAACACTAGGTACAGGCAAAGGCATATATAAACCATGAGGATTGAGTCGTGACTTAGCTTTTTGACATGTAGTGCATTGAGCAATAAGACGCTCAACATCCCGTCTCATCTTTGGCCAAAAGAAATGTGTAGCAAGTACGTCCTCCGTCTTCTTCACGCCAAAGTGTCCCATTAATCCTCCTCCATGCGCCTCCTGCAACAACAAAAGACGAACGGAGCTAGCTGGAATGCATAGCTTGTTAGCACGAAACACAAATCCATCGTTAACGACAAACTTGTTCCACATTCTTCCTTCTTTACAATTCTGCATTACATCTTTAAAATCAGCATCATGCACATATTGATCTTTGATGGTCTCCAAACCAAATATTTTGAAGTCAAGTTGTGAAAGCATAGTATAGCGACGAGACAATGCATCAGCAATAACATTTTCTTTTCCCTTCTTGTGTTTAATGACATAAGGGAAAGTCTCAATGAATTCAACCCATTTAGCATGTCTACGATTCAGTTTAGCTTGACTTTTAATATGTTTCAAAGATTCATGATCAGAATGTATAACAAATTCTTTGGGCCATAAATAATGTTGCCATGTTTCTAAAGTCCGAACAAGAGCATATAATTCTTTATCATAAGTAGAATAATTCAGACTAGGCCCACTCAATTTTTCAGAAAAGTATGCAACGGGTTTGCCATCTTCTAATAACACACCTCCTAATCCAATTCCACTAGCATCACATTCAAGCTCAAAAGTCTTATTAAAATCAGGAAGTTGGAGTAAAGGAGCATGTGTCAACTTATCTTTCAATACCGTGAAGGCTTCTTCCTGTGCGGTACCCCAAAGAAAAGGCACATCTTTCTTTGTAAGCTCATTGATAGGTGCAACAATGGTGCTGAAATCTCTCACAAAACGCCTATAGAATCCAGCGAGGCCAAGAAAACTCCTCACTTGTGTGACCGTTTTGGGCTGCGGCCAACTCTCAATAGCTTCAATCTTGGCTTTATCAACTTCAATTCCCTATGGAGTAACAACATAGCCAAGAAAAGATACTCGGTCGGTGCAAAAGGTGCACTTCCCAAGGTTACCAAACAAACGTGCATCACGTAGAGCAATAAAAACAGCACGTAAATGTTCCAAATGTTCTTCCAAAGATCTGCTATAAATCAATATGTCATCAAAGTAAACTACCACAAATCGTCCAATGAAAGCACGTAAAACTTCGTTCATTAATCTCATGAAAGTACTAGGTGCATTAGTTAACCCAAAAGGCATGACTAACCACTCATATAATCCAAACTTAGTTTTAGATGCTGTTTTCCATTCATCTCCCAATTTCATACGAATTTGATGGTAGCCACTACGCAAATCAACTTTGGAGAATATTGTAGAGCCACTCAATTCATCAAGCATATCATCTAGCCTAGGAATAGGATGACGATAACGAATAGTAATATTATTAATGCCTCTACAATCAACACACATACGTGATGTACCATCCTTTTTCGGCACTAGAATAATAGGAACAGCACAAGGACTAAGGGATTCGCGTATATAACCTTTGTCGAGAAGCTCTTGTACTTGACGCATAATCTCCTTCGTCTCCTCTGGATTGGTACGGTATGGTGCACGGTTTGGCAGTGAACCACCGGGAATTAAGTCAATCTGATGCTCAATCCCTCGAATAGGCGGTAATCCCGGTGGCACGTCTTGTGGAAAAACGTCAGCGAACTCCTTAACCTTGCCGCTGTTGTTGAACCATTGGATGTAGTAAGGATGTGGATGTGGTCTTGTGGTGAGAGAAAGCTTCTCCACCATCTCCATGCTAGCCAAGTTGTTGCAGCTCCCTCCGTCTATTATGACACGCACAGAACGTTCCTTCACAACTCCCTTGGTATGGAACAAATTGTGCCTCTGATTTTGCTCAGCTTGTGTGACCTGCACACTCAAAACACGTTGAGCAACTAAACATTCATACCTGTCAGCGTCTTCAGGAGCCATGTATTGCGTCTCATGATCAGAATCATCTCCACCATGTTCTTCACGTGTAATAAGAGCCAATGTCTCCTCATCATAGTCACTAGCGGACTCATATCCACCATCCGCGGTAGCAATCATCACACGCGGAGATTTGCATTCCCTCGCATAATGACCTCCTCCCTTACAACGACGACAAATAATATCACTTGTGTGCCCTGTTGATGCCATGGAAGAAGAAGAACGCTGTGCAGGACCCGCAGGTGCGCTCTTGGAAGATAATGGTGGTTGTGCCTGTTTTCTTGTATCACGGCTGGAGGTGGCACCGGATGGAGGTGCTGGTGCAGTTGAAGTAGAAGATGCACGTGGTGTCCCTGATGAAGGTCGGCCTGCAGAAAAGTTAGTTCGCCCCAATGCTTGTCGATCCTGCACTTCACGTTCAGCTTTACAAGCAAGATGGAATAAACGAGTGATATTAGTATACTCCTTATAGTCTAGAATGGTCTGAATCTCTCTATTTAATCCACCCAGAAAACGTGCAAGCATAGCTTCATTCTCCTCAACAATACCACATCTAATCATGCCAGTTTGTAATTCCTGATAATATTCTTCTACAGAATTTTTCCCTTGTCTTAACCGCTGCAATTTTTGAAGCAATTCACGTTGATAATATGGTGGAACCCAACGCGTACGCATAGCAGTTTTCAAAGCAGCCCAAGTAGTTGGAATAGGATATAATCTACAATGTTCAGACCACCATACACATGCAAAACTAGTGAAAGCACAAACAGCAGCAGCAACTCGTCTCTCCTCAGGATATTGTAAACATGTAAATCGTTGTTCAGTTTCTAACTCCCAAGTAAGATATATATCAGGAACATATCTACCCTCAAATGGTGGAATATTCAATTTCAGTTTAGGAATATGGACATCATCTCGTACCTGAGGTGGTGGTGCAGGCCTACCATTACGAATATATACCTGAGGTCGACCTGCTGGTGGTGGTACAGGTGGCTGCACGTAGTGTTGATTTTGATCAACCTCATCCTCATAGTCTCCCACATAAGCATCCTCCTCCGCATCAGCAGCAGGAGCCACAGAAGTATCAACAGCAGCACCAACAGTTTGGCCAAACGCAAGAGGAACACGGCTTGCTCGGCGGAGGTCTGCTTCGCGACGTGGAGGTAGTCGTTGTTGTTGTTTGTGTTGGAGAGGTGCGTTAGCTGCAGCGGGTGGTGGTGGTGGAAGACGCGCGAGCAATTCATTAAACTTGTTATCGAGCTTTGTTTCGAACGTCTTCTCAAAGCCAGTGATCTTCTCCATGGCCTCTTCAAAATTGTTCAGCACATCTTGCACCTGTTCAGTCATCATTTGCTGAAACTTATCATGAAGCTCCTTGTTCGATAAATTATCCCAGTCAATCTCGTCGGCTTGTGATCCTGGCATGGTTAGCAGTAATAGAAACACACAAGAATATGATCCTACAGACTACGAACAAGTGGTGGTGGTGGGTGTCACAAATCCGTCAAGCAAATCTCAAATTCTTACCAGTTCTTACCCAGCAGCAAGCGGTGATCGGCAACCGTTGTAGTCAAAAACTCTCAAAGCTTGGATAGAGCGATTACCAGGGAGAGTCAAACGCACGACGTAGATGTATGTGGAGCTGGGAAGGCTTATAATATGGTAGCAAAAAGGGTCAGCAATAATCAATTCAGAGATGCAAAGTTGAATAAACGCTCAACGACGGTACTGTGCTGGTCCTAGGCTAGACTGTGCTAGAGACGCGAGCCTAGAACACTAACAAAATCACGGCGCGGCACGTAAACAAGGGAAAAGCACACTCTGAATTTTTTTTTTCGCTCTTTTTTTTTTGCGCTCTTTTTTTTTGCGCTGCTTTTTTTTTTGCGAAAAATCACTATAATGGCGAGTGTCTCAAAACTCTTCCTAGCTCAAACTGACAGGATGGGCACGAAATTTTTTCGACCAATTTTTTTTTTTCGACTGCCCGGACCCAAAAACTGGAAACGGGTCAAAAAAAACTTCCTATAATGGCACCTGTCTCAAAACACTCAGAAACACCTAAAAATAGGATAGCCAGAAATTTTTTCGAAAAATGCGTTTTCGAAAAATTTTGGGCCTAAACGGAGCGTGGCTACCCGACTCTTTTTTTTTTCCGAAACCTACTCCGGCAAGGAAACACGAATCGGAATCTAGATGGATCTCGAAAACAAACCTAATAAGCAAGGAACTCGGATTGGTGGTGGATATATGGTGGTGGTATATGGCAGCGGTGGTGGTAGCGGTGGTAGTATATGGATATGGATCGGTGGTGGTATATGGACACGGATTGGTGGTGGTATATGGATACGGATTCAGTGCGGTGGTGGTAGATGGCAGGGGCGATGATGATGGTGCGGCGGCGGCGTGGCAACTTATGACCAGAACTCGAAACTCTAAAAGACTAGACTCTAAGACCAGCAACTAGACACGACGATGCAACCGCAAATTCAACAAAGCAAAACCCTAAAAAGATTATGCAAGGCTCAGATTGGTTCGGATATGATGAACTAACCCTAATTTTTTTTGTGGCTTTTTCGTGGACTATAGGTATGAAGAACAGACTCGATCTAAACTACGAAAAACTGTAAAATCTCACTGAGCAACCTGGAAATCTGATACCACTTGATAGAGGCGGAGGTGTCCCGTCTTTCGATGAGATGGTGGATTTCGCTTTGGTGGAAGTCGACTTTGACGATCCGACTACGAACGTGCGAGGACGTCGCGCCTTAGCAATCGCTAAACCAACTCCGAGAGGTTATTGACCACGCCGGAGCACGATCAACCTGACCACGAGGGTCTGTTTCCTGCGAGCAAACGAAGAACAAGCAAGAAACTAAGATTGCAATCTGGATATTGCGAATATAAGATGAAAGCTTTATTGATCAAGGTGGGGTTCTGTGACGCCTTTTCTGGTCGTTGAACACAAACGAAGTACGCGAAGTTGCAGCTATGGCGAACTTTTAATCTAAACAAAACCCAAAGTCTAAACGATGCCCTAAGGGCTGTATATATGGAGGAAGAGGGGGGAATTTCGTGGCCCTTGGTGGAGGGGTCCGAAATCAACCCTATCTCTTGTTTCCCCTCACATACGGACTCTAAAAATAGCCTATACTTATGTATTTCGAAATTACATGGGCCTGGCCCAATAATAAGGTGACGCAGCACCTAAAATAGCCTCGGGACGAAATTTATGAAGTGGCATCTTGTATATTTCGTCCAAGGCTTCATGCACCCATTATGGTGGCTTCAAAGTCCTGAAATCATCACTTGTAACTCCGTTCTTGTTCCCCTTGCGCATGCCATCATCTCCATGCTTGTTCTTGCTCCAATGTTCATCCTTCTCCAAGCTAGGCCCTTCATTTGTAAGCAAAACAAATGTATCCAATTTAGGCAGCATCATATTCTCATGAACATTAGAATCATTACCAAGAAACGAAAGTACCTGGTAATTTAGTTGGCGTGCACGAGCTCTAGTAATTGGTCCAGTATGTATAGCAGCAGGGGCTGTGGGTGTAACAATTGTATTGATGTCCTCATCATGTCTCCTAAGGTGTTTCGGCTACTTAGGGACGGCAACTTCAACTCCGACACGTGGGTAGCCCATCATTTCACTTCCGCATTGCCAAGTGCAAACCACCACCGCTTTCCGCTACCACCATTTGACATTTGTCTTTGAGATTTTGAGTTCGCGGTTTTTTCCGTTTTCTAAGGTGTTTCGGCTACTTAGGGACGAGTCTCCATCTTCTTGGTATCTACATCAAGAACACCGCCACTCATCATCGCAAAGGACGGTATCCTCGACGACACCATTGTATATTCCCCTTGCAAATTGCATTGATAACCCCTAGCCCATTTTGCGTTACTTGCCTATCGAGACTAGCCATTTGAGTATTGCCGGCAACGTTACTTGTGCACATTAGTGATCATACTTCCGCATACATACCATATCATCGTGGTACATATATTGGTATCATATCGTGTGTCACAAGTTTGTTCCCGCATATACACAATTGCTATCTTGGTTTGTGCATTGTGCAAAAGTGGCCATACAAAAAAAAGAGAAATAAAGCTTTTAAGCAAAAGAAAGAGAGCAAAGAAGCTTGTAAGCAAGTGCCATAGCATCATACCACATTGCATATAAGATTGTCATATCCGATCATCTTGGATCATCTTGAGAGAAACACCGGGAACCATACATACATAGCATACTTGGGATAGAAAGTATATCCATTTTGCATCTTATAGGTTGTGCACAAGTGTCATATCCGCCTATTGAGCAATCGTGCTAGCATCTGTCTTGAGTTGTGCAACACGAGCGTTTTCCGTGGATTCCACATTTTGTGGTCATTCCTTGGTTGCACGACCCCATTTATCTATCCGTGTGTGTGTTTCTGTGTGCCATTCTTTGCTATTGGTCCATTTGTTTCACTTGCGAATTTGTGAATCTCTTTCAACATTATTGACTCTTGCTAACATTTTACATCAAATTTTTTGTGCCACTATCCTCACTGAGGGAGTCCTGGACTAGGGGGTGTCCGGATAGCCGAACTATCATCATCGGCCGGACTCCAAGACTATGAAGATACAAGATTGAAGACTTTGTCCTGTGTCCGGATGGGACTTTCCTTGGCGTGGAAGGCAAGCTTGGCGATACGGATATGTAGATTTCCTACCATTGTAACCGACTCTGTGTAACCCTAGCCCTCTCCGGTGTCTATATAAACTAGATGGCTTTAGTCCGTAGGACGAACAACAATCATACCATAGGCTAGCTTCTAGGGTTTGGCCTCCTTGATCTCGTGGTAGATCTACTCTTGTAATACCCACATCATCAATATCAATCAAGCAGGACGTAGGGTTTTACCTCCATCAAGAGGGCCCGAACCTGGGTAAAACATCGTGTCCCTTGTCTCCTGTTACCATCCGCCTAGACGCATAGTTCGGGACCCCCTACCCGAGATCCGCCGGTTTTGACACCGACATTGGTGCTTTCATTGAGAGTTCCTCTGTGTCGTCACCGATAGGCTCGATGGCTTCTTCGATCATCAACAACGATGCGGTCCAGGGTGAGACCTTCCTCCCCGGACAGATCTTCGTATTCGGTGGCTTTGCACTGCGGGCCAATTCGCTTGGCCATCTGGAGCAGATCGAAAGCTACGCCCCTGGCCGTCAGGTCAGATTTGGAAGTTTGAACTTCACGGCTGACATCCGCGGGGACTTGATCTTCGATGGATTCGAGCCACAGCCGAGCGCACCGCACTGTCACGACGGGCATGCCTTAGCTCTGCAGCCGGACAGTAACCTGGAGGCCGCACACGAGTCCGCTCCGATCTTCAATTCAGAGCCGGCTGCGCAGATCGAGGACGGGTGGCTAGACACCGCCTCGGGGGCTGCAACCTCTATGGCGATAGAGCCGAACACTAACCTTGTCCCTCATGAAGCTCGTGACTCCGAGGTGCCGGACTCCTCGCCGAACTCCGAACCTCCTGTGCCCCCTCCAATCGAATCCGATTGGGCGCCGGTCATGGAGTTCACCGCTGCGGACATCTTTTAACACTCACCTTTTGGCGACATCTTGAGTTTGCTAAAGTATCTCTCCTTATCAGGAGAGCCCTGGCCGGACTGCAGTCAGGACGGTTGGGATGCGGACGACGAAGAAATTCAAAGCCCAACCACCACCCACTTAGTAGCCACTGTCGATGATCTAACCGACATGCTAGACTTCGACTCCGAAGACATCGACGGTATGGACGACGATGCTGGAGACGACCAAGAACCAGCGCCTACTGGGCACTGGAAAGCCACCTCATCATATGACATATACATGGTGGATATCCCAAAGGATGGGAATGGCCAAGGAACAGCGGAGGATGACCCCTCCAAGAAACAGCCCAAGCGCCGGCGTCAGCGGCGCCGCTCTAAATCCCGCCACAGCAAGAATGGAGATTCCGGCACCGGAGATAATAACACCCCAGACAGTGCCGAAGGCAACCCCCTCCAGCAAGATTCAGCGCAGGAGGACGGAGACGCTAGCCCTCATGAGAAGGCAGCAGACAAAAAAGTAGAGGATTACATGCCTCCCTCCGGAGACGAGGCAAGCCTCGACGACGACGAATTCGTCGTGCCTGAGGATCCTGTCGAACAAGAGCGTTTTAAACGCAGGCTTATGGCCACGGCAAACAGCCTCAAGAAAAAGCAGCAGCAGCTTAGAGCTGATCAAGACCTGCTAACCGACAGATGGACTGAAGTCCTTGCGACCGAAGAGCATGAGCTCGACCGCCCCTCCAAAAGCTACCCTAAACGCAAGCTGCTCCCCCGATTAGAGGAGGAGGCATATGAACCTGCATTACCAGCAGACAATGCGGCTGACCGACCACCCCGTGGCCGCGACAGAGAGGCCTCTAGGCCCGCCACCAGAACCGTACCCCGGCATCGCTTGAAAAGCACAAGGCCACATGGGAATGCTCCGGACTTGCGAGATATATTGGAGGATAAGGCAAGACAATCAAGATCGATCTATGGATTGCGTGGGCGCCCCATGATACGCGACGACAACCGTCGCGCCGGACACAGTAAGTCCGGCCGAGCCGAACAAAATATACAAAGCTCTTTTGAACCCCATCATGATATCGCCCAATACAGAGGCGCCGCACACCCACTATGCTTCACAGATGAAGTAATGGATCATCAAATCCCGGAAGGGTTTAAATCCGTGAACATTGAATTTTATGATGGCACAACAGACCCCGCGGTTTGGATCGAGGACTATCTCCTTCATATCCACATGGCCCGCGGTGATGATCTCCACGCCATCAAATATCTCCCACTCAAGCTTAAAGGACCAGCCCGGCATTGGCTTAACAGCTTGCCAGCAGAGTCAATTGGGAGCTGGGAAGACCTAGAAGCCGCATTCCTCGATAACTTCCAAGGCACGTACGTGCGACCACCAGACTCTGACGACCTAAGCCATATAATTCAGCAGCCAGACGAATCGGCCAGACAATTCTGGACACGGTTCTTAACCAAGAAAAATCAAATCGTCGATTGTCCGGATGTGGAGGCCCTCGCGGCTTTCAAACATAACATCCGCGACGAGTGGCTTGCCCGGCACCTGGGACAGGAAAAGCCGAAATCCATGGCAGCCCTCACATCACTCATGACCCGCTTCTGCGCGGGTGAGGACAGCTGGCTAGCACGCAGCAACAACCTCAGTAAAAATTCTGGCAGTCCGGATTTCAAGGACCACAATGGCAGGCCGCGTCGCAACAAAAACAAACGCCGCATTAACGGCGACAATAGTGAGGATACGACAGTCAATGCCGGAGGCTCTAAGCCCGGTCAACGGAAAAAGCCATTCAAAAGAACTACTCCGGGTCCGTCCAATTTGGAGCGAATACTCGACCGCTCGTGCCAGATACACGGCACCCCCGAAAAGCCAGCTAACCACACCAACAGGGACTGTTGGGTATTCAAGCAGGCAGGCAAGTTAATTGCCAAAAACAACGACAAGGGGCTGCATAGCGACGACGAGGAAGAAACCCGACCACCGAACAATAGAGGACATAAGGGTTTCCCCCCACAAGTGCGGATGGTGAACATGATATACGCAACCCGCATACCCAAAAGTGAGCGGAAGCGTGCACTCAGGGATGTATACGCGATGGAGCCAGTTGCCCCGAAGTTCAATCCATGGTCCTCCTGCCCAATCACTTTTGACCGAAGGGACCACCCCACCAGCATCCGCCACGGCGGATTTGCCGCATTGGTTTTAGACCCAATCATTGATGGATTTCACCTCACTAGAGTCCTGATGGACGGCGGCAGTAGCCTGAACCTGCTATATCAGGATACAGTGCGCAAAATGGGCATAGACCCCTCAAGGATTAAACCTACAAAGACGACCTTTAAAGGCGTCATACCAGGTGTAGAGGCCAATTGTACAGGCTCAGTTACACTGGAAGTGGTATTCGGATCCCCGGATAACTTCCGAAGCGAAGAGTTAATCTTCGACATAGTTCCGTTCCGCAGCGGCTATCATGCTCTGCTCGGATGCACCGCGTTTGCAAAGTTCAACGCAGTACCGCACTACGCATACCTTAAGATCAAGATGCCAGGCCCTCGAGGAGTCATCACGGTCAACGGAAACACGAAACGCTCTCTCCGAACGGAGGAACATACAGCGGCTCTCGTGGCAGAAGTACAGTGTAGCCTCTTAAGGCAATTCTTGAGTCCGGCCGTTAAGCGACCGGACACGGCTAAACGCGCCCGGAGTAACCTACAACAAGACCACCTGGCACGTTCCGAGCACGCGTAGCAATGCGGCCCCAACCCCAGCCCCTACAAAATTTCAAGACGGGTCCTTCGCGTACATCATTACGCTCTGAAGATACCATGGGCATAGGGGGAGGGGCACGACCACGATAGGCCCAGAATGCGGCTTAACCACACCAGGGGCTCTCAAGTGTGTCGTTCTTTTTTCTTTTCTTTTCTTTTTTTTACCCACAGGACCCCATTCATCAGAGGCCCTGTCCGGCAGTAGACCTGCCGAACTCATGATGCAACAGCCAGGGAAGGACAACGGCTACAACGAATATCCAGGTGGTCTCCATTATGAGCATTAAATCTGTTTTATACACCATTCCGCAGCCTACCCCTGGAGGGGGATGATGAGGACATCAATACAATTGTTACACCCACAGGCCCTGCTGCTACACATACTGGACCAATTACTAGAGCTCGCGCACGCCAACTAAATTACCAGGTACTTTCGTTTCTTGGTAATGATTCTAATGTTCATGAGAATATGATGCTGCCTAAATTGGATACGTTTGTTTTGCTTACAAATAAAGGGCCTAGCTTGGAGAAGGATGAACATTGGAGCAAGAACAAGCATGGAGATGATGGCATGCGCAAGGGGAACAAGAATGGAGTTACAAGTGATGATTTCAGGACTTTGAAGCCACCATAATGGGCGCATGAAGCCTTGGACGAAATATACAAGATGCCACTTCATAAATTTCGTCCCGAGGTTATTATAGGTGCTGCGTCACCTTATTATTGGGCCAGGCCCATGTAATTTCGAAATACATAAGTATAGGCTATTTTTAGAGTCCGTATGTGTGGGGAAACAAGAGATAGGGTTGATTTCGAACCCCTCCACCAAGGGCCACGAAATTCCCTCCTCTTCCTCCATATATACAGCCCTTAGGGCATCGTTTAGACTTTGGGTTTTGTTTAGATTAAAAGTTCGCCATAGCTGCAACTTTGCGTACTTCGTTTGTGTTCAACGACCAGACAAAGGCGTCACAGAACCCCACCTTGATCAATAAAGCTTTCATCTTATATTCGCAATATCCAGATTGCAATCTCAGTTTCTTGCTTGTTCTTCGTTTGCTCGCAGGAAACAGACCCTCGTGGTCAGGTTGATCGTGCTCCGGTGTGGTCAATAACCTCTCGGAGTTGGTTTAGCGATTGCTAAGGCGCGACGTCCTCGCACGTTCATAGTCGGATCGTCAAAGTCGACTGCCACCAAAGCGATATCCAACATCTCATCGAAAGACGGGACACCTAATAGAGGCGAGGGTCCCGATCTTTCGATGAGATGATAACTATCGATTTGGTGGAGACGACTTTGACGATCCGACTATAAACGTGCACGACGTTGCGCCTTAGCAATCGCTAAACCAATCTCCTGAGGTTACTGACGATGCTGGAAGCACGGTCAGCCTGACCACAAAGGTCTATTCCTGCAAGCAATCGAAGAACGAGCAAGAATATGATAAAGCAATCTGAATATTGCAAATAAATATGAAGTATTGATAATGGTGGGGATCCGGAAGCGGTCTTGGTCTGGTCGTTGGACACAAACGAAGTACACGAAGTTGCAATGGCTAACTTTTAACTAAACAAATCCCAACGAAAAGCTACTAGATGGATCTACTTATATAGGAGCAAGGGGTGGCGGCCAAGGAGGTGGGAGGACGTCCCAAGGCAGCCTAAAACTAAATCTAGGTCGTACAAGGCCAATGGGCCCAAGTGGAGGTGATGTAACACCTTTGGACTTGTAGTTTGACTCGGATTCTGCTGCAGCATCAGATTGTTTCGTCCACAACTCAACGCTCCGGACGAATTTGAAGGTGATTCCAATTGTGTTGGAAAGTGCACGAAATCTAGTTTCCAACAAAAAAAGAATCACCCAATTTGGAGTCCGTATGAAAAACTTGTGTGCGTTTTGAGTCAGGTATGTCTCTGCAGTCCGAATCTGAATTCAGAACGTGAGAGACTTGGACTCTATCTTCTCTTGGGCCAAAAGTGACGTGAGAGAAATTTTTGGACAGCAAATAAACATCTCTTTCTTCCTTATCTTCATATGTGGATTGTACAATTGTCCCATACACCTGCAATTAGACAAAACACAAAAGTGTGTGAAGTATTTTTGTTCTGGATAACATAAATAGATTATTGAATAGTTTGCACTAGAAATCACCTGACAAATATGCATATATGCAATATTTTTGGTCATATCCAAGGTAGTCATGTCCTCATCATCCTCCCATTCTTGAAAATAAAGCCGTCCTCGGCGTTGCTTAATCTGAAATGTGGCTAACAAAAGAGACAAGGTGTACATGTTGTATATGTATATGCCATCCATTTTTACTTCCCTTGATTTTTGCATATATGACACATGAATAGATGAGTAACTTGCATAGTTCATAAAATCTAAAGCCAAAAAATTAGCACAAGAAGTAGAAGGCATGAAAATATTGCAACTCAGTTTGCACATATAAGTGAAGCTCTTATTCATTTCAAAAGATTGGCAATGTTCATCATTAAACCATCCCAACATTGGTGAATAAACTTTACTTGCATCAAATTTACATGCTACAACATGCTTAAATAAGCAAACATGCAATAAGTCATTCAACACAGAATCATCACCAAGATTAGAGGTCATATCAAAATGATTAAACATTGGTTCTTTTGCATCAATAGTTAAATCAATGGGTGCACTCAAAATTGTTGGTATTTCAGTTGTTTGATCACATGGCAAAGTCAAATTATCAACGTAGTCCTCTAAAATAGGTGGTGTGATCAAAGTAGTGGGTAGCTCATCAGATGGTGCATTCAAATTGACAAGGCATTCATCATTCTCATGTAGAGATGGAAGATCAGTACCTTTGTCATTACCTCTTATGATCAACTCAGATGATGTAGCCACTCTCGGGGGCGATGTGTCACATGGTGGAGGTGATGTAGTCCTGACAACAGCGGATGTGGTTGTCATAGTATGCCTAGTAGTTGAAGGAACAATCATATCAACTCTTGGAATGTGCACCGTGCGCTTGTTCTCCTCATGGCCAACACGTCGTTTTATTTCCTGTTCAGCTTTGCAAGCAAGATGAAACAAATGGTCCATAGGATAACACTCTTCATGAATTAGTATCTCTTGAATATCACGGTTTAATCCTCCCCAAAATCTATCCATAAAATCATCTTCACTTTCTTCTAAAGAGGAATGCAACAAGGTAGTTTGTAAATCATCATAATATTTTGTTACAGTTTCACTACCTTGTTTTAAGTGTTGCAACTTCTTAATCATGTCACGAGTATAATAAGCAGGGACGAAAGTATGTCGCATGGCAAGTTTCAAATCATCCCAAGTAGTAGGTACATAATCAGGGTGTAACCGACAATATTCACTCCACCAAACCAAAGCATAACCAGTGAAAGAACCAACCGCAACCTTAACCTTTTTATGTTCATTGAAATTATGGGAAGCAAATATATTTTTTATGTCGAACTCCCATTCAATATATAAAGCAGGTTTAAAACGGCCATTAAATGGTGGTATAGATACATTAACCTGATCATGTGCATTTGGATGTTTGTGCACCTCTCGTGACGGTTGTGGTATTTGCAAAGGTGGTGGCACGTCTCCCGCGATCGACAAAGCCCATGAATTGACTCTGGATCCTGTCATGATTAGTAGAACAAGAAACAAAACCCAAAAATAATGTTCCTATAACTACTAGGATGTGGTGGTAAAACGCTCACAGTAAAGCAAATATCAATGTCTTACAAGTTCTTACCATGCAGCAGGCGGTGATCGGCAACCAGCAGTGTCAAGGAACTCCGAATATTGAGTAAAGCGATTACCAGGGGAGCGTACGTATACACGGTGTAGAAATATGTGGAGCTGGGTTGGCTATATATGGTAGCAAAAGATTAGCAATAATCAATTCAAAGATGCAATGTTGAATAAACGCTCAACGACGGTACTGTGCTGGTCCTAGGCTAGACCGGACTAGAGACGCGAGCCTAGAACACTAATGAAGTCACGTCGTAGCACAACTAGCATCAATGAAGGATACTAAGTAGCTCTGGATAGCAAGATATAAGTGAAGATCACAACGGCAGTAAAGATAATGATGTGAAACAACAGCCAAGCAGGATATATCAACAACTTTGTCTCCAACTTTCCTCTGAAAAAGTTTGTGCCGATTTTTTTGTTTTTTTTCTCTCTTTTTTTTTCCTCACACTTTTTTTTTCTTTCTCTCCTTTTTTTTCTCTGACTTTTTTTCTCCTTTTTTTCTCTCCTTTTTTTCTCTCTTTTTTCTCCCTCTTTCCAAAACAAACTAGATAAGATGCAGATTGGATCAAGTGAAGATGTGAACGATCTCAACTATTATTATGACAATGAATGGTGGGTAGCACGTGGTGGAAATTGATGGATGGGTGGTGGACAGTGGAAGAGATAATGATGCAGCGGTGGCGTGACTAATGTGAACAGAACTCGAAACTCTAAACGACCTAGACACTAAGACCAGCAACTCGACACGACGATGCAACCGATAATTCAACTATGCAAGCAATGAAAAGAAAATTGCAAAGGCTCGGACTGGCTTGGACAAAGGATGAATAGATCTAACTCTTTTTTGTGGATTTTTCTTGGACAATAGGTAAGAAAATAAATCTAATCTAGGAAAACTGGAAATTCTCACCGAGCAACCTGAAAACTAATACCACTTAATAGAGGCGAGGGTCCCGATCTTTCGATGAGATGATAACTATCGATTTGGTGGAGACGACTTTGACGATCCGACTATAAACGTGCACAACGTTGCGCCTTAGCAATCGCTAAACCAATCTCCTGAGGTTACTGACGATGCTGGAAGCACGTCAGCCTGACCACGAAGGTCTATTCCTGCAAGCAATCGAAGAACGAGCAAGAATATGATAAAGCAATCTGAATATTGCAAATAAATATGAAGTATTGATAATGGTGGGGATCCGGAAGCGGTCTTGGTCTGGTCGTTGGACACAAACGAAATACACGAAGTTGCAATGGCTAACTTTTAACTAAACAAATCCCAACGAAAAGCTACTAGATGGATCTACTTATATAGGAGCAAGGGGTGGCGGCCAAGGAGGTGGGAGGACGTCCCAAGGCAGCCTAAAACTAAATCTAGGTCGTACAAGGCCAATGGGCCCAAGTGGAGGTGATGTAACACCTTTGGACTTGTAGTTTGACTCGGATTCTGCTGCAGCATCAGATTGTTTCGTCCACAACTCAATGCTCCGGACGAATTTGAAGGTGATTCCAATTGTGTTGGAAAGTGCACGAAATCTAGTTTCCAACAAAAAAAGAATCACCCAATTTGGAGTCCGTATGAAAAACTTGTGTGCGTTTTGAGTCAGGTATGTCTGTGCAGTCCGAATCTGAATTCAGAACGTGAGAGACTTGGACTCTATCTTCTCTTGGGCCAAAAGTGACGTGAGAGAACTTTTTGGACAGCAAATAAACATCTCTTTCTTCCTTATCTTCATATGTGGATTGTACAATTGTCCCATACACCTGCAATTAGACAAAACACAAAAGTGTGTGAAGTATTTTTGTTCTCGATAACATAAATAGATTATTGAATAGTTTGCACTAGAAATCACCTGACAAATATGCATATATGCAATATTTTTGGTCATATCCAAGGTAGTCATGTCCTCATCAACACCTTTGCCTCTATCAAGTGGTATCAGATTTCCAGGTTGCTCGGTGAGATTTTACAGTTTTTCGTAGTTTAGATCGAGTCTGTTCTTCATACCTACAGTCCATGAAAAAGCCACAAAAACAAAATTAGGGTTAGTTCATCATATCCGAACCAATCTGAGCCTTTGCATAATCTTTTTAGGGTTTTGCTTTGTTGAATTTGTAGTTGCATCGTCGTGTCTAGTTGCTGGTCTTAGAGTCTAGTCTTTTAGAGTTTCGAGTTCTGGTCATAAGTTGTCACGCCGCCGCCGCACCATCATCATCGCCCCTGCCATCTACCACCACCGCTTATCCGCCACCGCTTCGAATCCGTATCCATATACCGCCACCGCTGTCATGTACCACCACCGCTGCCATCTACCGCCATATATCCACCACCAATCCGAGTTCTTGTCATATTAGGTTTGTTTTCGAGATCCATCTAGTTTCCGATTCGTGTTTCCTTGCCGGAGTAGGTTTCGGAAAAAAAAAGAGTCCGGAAACCACCCTCCGTTTAGGCCCAAAATTTTCGGAAAACGCACTTGACAAAAAATTTTCTAGCTATCCTAATTTTAGGTGTTTCTAAGCGTATTGAGACAGTCGCCGTTATAGAAAGTTTTTTTTGACCCGTTTCCAGTTTTTGGGTCCAGGCAGTCGAAAAAAAAATTGGTCGAAAAAATGTCGTGCACATCCTGTCAGTTTGACCTGGGAAGAGTTTTGAGACACTCGCCATAATAGTGATTTTTTGCAAAAAAAAAGAGCAGCGCAAAAAAAAAGAGCAGCGCAAAAAAAAAGAGCAAAAATAATAATTCCAGAGTGTGCTTTTCCCTTGTTTACGTGCAGCGCCGTGATTTTGTTAGTGTTCTAGGCTCGCGTCTCTAGCACGGTCTAGCCTAGGACCAGCACAGTACCGTCGTTGAGCGTTTATTCAACTTTGCATCTCTGAATTGATTCTTGCTGACCCTTTTTGCTACCATATTATAAGCCTTCCCAGCTCCACATACATCTACGTCGTGCGTTTGACTCTCCCTGGTAATCGCTCTATCCAAGCTTTGAGAGTTTTGACTACAACGGTTGCCGATCACCACCTGCTGCTGGGTAAGAACTGGTAAGAATTTGAGGTTTGCTTGACGGGTTTGTTATACACCACCACCACTTCTTAGTAGTCTGTAGGATCATATTCTTGTGTGTTTCTATTTGCTGCTAACCATGGTAGGATCACAAGCCGATGAGACTGATTGGGAGAACCTGACGAACAAACAGCTACATGATAAATTTCAGCAAATGATGAGTGAACAGGTGCAAGATGTGTTAAACAGATTTGAAGAGGCCATGGAGAAGATAGATGGCATGGAGAAGACGTTCGAAACAAAGCTCGATAACAAGTTTAATGAATTGCTCGCGCGTCTTCCACCACCACCACCCGCTGCACCTAACGCACCTCTCCAACAACAACAACAACAACAACGACTACCTCCATGTCGCGAAACAGACCTCCGCCGAGCGAGGCGTGTCCCTCTTGCGTTTGGCCAAACTATTGGTGCTGCTGTTGATACTTCTGTGGCTCCTGCTGTTGATGCTTTGGATGATGAGTATGCGGGCGATTATGAGGATGAGGTTGATCAAAATCCGAACTACATGCAGCCACCAGCACCACCACCAGCAGGTCGACCTCAGGTATATATTCGTAACGGTAGGCCTGCACCACCACCTCAGGTACGAGATGATGTCCATATTCCTAAACTGAAATTGAATATTCCACCATTTGAGGGTAGATATGTTCCTGATATATATCTTACTTGGGAGTTAGAAACTGAACAACAATTTACATGTTTACAATATCCTGAGGAGAGACGGGTTGCTGCTGCTGTTTGTGCTTTCACTAGTTTTGCATGTGTATGGTGGTCTGAACATTGTAGATTATATCCTATTCCAACTACTTGGGCTGCTTTGAAAACTGATATGCGTACGCGTTGGGTTCCACCATATTATCAACGTGAATTGCTTCAAAAATTGCAGCGTTTAAGACAAGGGAAAAATTCTGTAGAAGAATATTATCAGGAATTACAAACTGGCATGATTAGATGTGGTATTGTTGAGGAGAATGAAGCTATGCTTGCACGTTTTCTGGGTGGATTAAATAGAGATATTCAGACCATTCTAGACTATAAGGAGTATACTAATATCACTCGTTTATTCCATCTTGCTTGTAAAGCTGAACGTGAAGTGCAGGATCGACAAGCATTGGCGTGAACTAACTTTTCTGTAGGCCGACCTTCATCATGGACACCGCGTGCATCTTCTACTTCAACTGCACCAGCACCTCAATCAGGTGCCCCCTCCAGTCGTGATACAAGAAAACAGGCACAACCACCATTATCTGCCAAGAGCGCACCTGCCGGGCCTGCACAGAGTTCTTCTTCCATGGCATCAACAGGGCACACAAGTGATATTATTTGTCGTTGTTGTAAGGGAGGAGGTCATTATGCGAGAGAATGCAAATCTCCGCGTGTGATGATTGCTACTGCAGATGGTGGATATGAGTATGCTAGTGACTATGATGAGGAGACTTTGGCTCTTATTACACGTGAAGAACATGGTGGAGATGATTCTGATCATGAGACGCAATACATGGCTCCTGAAGACGCTAACAGGTATGAATGTTTAGTTGCTCAACGTGTTTCGAGTGTGCAGGTCACACAAGCTGAGCAAAATCAGAGGCACAATTTGTTCCATACCAAGGGAGTTGTGAAGGAACGTTCTGTGCGCGTCATCATAGACGGATGTAGTTGCAACAACTTGGCTAGCATGGAGATGGTGGAGAAGCTTTCTCTCACCACAAGACCACATCCACATCCTTACTACATCCAATGGTTCAACAACAGCGGCAAGGTTAAGGTAACACGTACTGTTCGTGTGCATTTTAGTATCTCTACATATGCTGATTATGTTGATTGTGATGTGGTACCTATGCAAGCATGTTCCTTATTACTTGGTAGACCATGGCAATTTGATAAAAATTCTGTACACCATGGTAGAACCAATCACTATACTCTTGTTCATAAGGATAAAAATATTACTTTGCTTCCTATGACTCCTGATTCCATTTTGAAAGATGATATTAATAGAGCTAATAAAGCAAAACAGGAGAAGAATAAGAGTGAAAATCAGATAGTGGCAAAAGAATTTGAGCAACAAATGAAGCCTAATAATAAACCATCTAGTGTTGCTTCTGAAATTAAATTGAAAAGTGCATGTTTATTTGCCACCAAATCTGATATTGATGAGCTAGATTTCAGCAAATCTGTTTGCTATGCTTTTGTGTGCAAAGAGGCATTATTTTCATTCGAGGACGTGCCTTCCTCTTTGCCTCCTGCTGTCACTAACATTTTGTAGGAGTTCACTGACGTCTTTCCACAAGACGTGCCACCGGGATTACCGCCTATTCGAGGGATTGAGCATCAGATTGACTTAATTCCCGGTGCTTCACTGCCAAACCGTGCACCATACCGTACCAATCCAGAGGAGACGAAGGAGATTATGCGTCAAGTACAAGAGCTTCTCGACAAAGGTTATATACGCGAATCCCTTAGTCCTTGTGCTGTTCCTATTATTCTAGTGCCGAAAAAGGATGGTACATCACGTATGTGTGTTGATTGTAGAGGCATTATAATATTACTATTCGTTATCGTCATCCTATTCCTAGGCTAGATGATATGCTTGATGAATTGAGTGGCTCTACAATATTCTCCAAAGTTGATTTGCGTAGTGGATACCATCAAATTCATGCCTTTTGGGTTAACTAATGCACCTAGTACTTTCATGAGATTAATGAACGAAGTTTTACGTGCTTTCATTGGACGTTTTGTGGTAGTTTACTTTGATGACATATTGATTTATAGCAGATCTTTGGAAGAACATTTGGAACATTTACGTGCTGTTTTTATTGCTTTACGTGATGCACGTTTGTTTGGTAACCTTGGGAAGTGCACCTTTTGCACCGACCGAGTATCTTTTCTTGGCTATGTTGTTACTCCACAGGGAATTGAAGTTGATAAAGCCAAGATTGAAGCTATTGAGAGTTGGCCTCAGCCCAAAACGGTCACACACGTGAGGAGTTTTCTTGGCCTCGCTGGATTCTATAGGCGTTTTGTGAGAGATTTCAGCACCATTGCTGCACCTCTCAATGAGCTTACAAAGAAAGATGTGCCTTTTCTTTGGGGTACGCACAGGAAGAAGCCTTCTCGGTATTGAAAGATAAGTTGACACATGCTCGTTTACTCCAACTTCCTGATTTTAATAAGACTTTTGAGCTTGAATGTGATGCTAGTGGAATTGGATTAGGCGGTGTGTTATTACAAGATGGCAAACCTGTTGCATACTTTTCTGAAAAATTGAGTGGGCCTAGTCTGAATTATTCTACTTATGATAAAGAATTATATGCTCTTGTTCGGACTTTAGAAACATGGCAACATTATTTATGGCCCAAAGAATTTTTTATACATTCTGATCATGAATCTTTGAAACATATTAAAAGTCAAGCTAAACTGAATCGTAGACATGCTAAATGGGTTGAATTCATTGAGACTTTCCCTTATGTCATTAAACACAAGAAGGGAAAAGAAAATGTTATTGCTGATGCATTGTCTCGTCGCTATACTATGCTTTCACAACTTGACTTCAAAATATTTGGTTTGGAGACCATCAAAGATCAATATGTGCATGATGTTGATTTTAAAGATGTAATGCAGAATTGCAAAGAAAGAAGAATGTGGAACAAGTTTGTCATTAACGATGGATTTGTGTTTCGTGCTAACAAGCTATGCATTCCAGCTAGCTCCGTTCGTCTTTTGTTGTTGCAGGAGGCGCATGGAGGAGGATTAATGGGACACTTTGGCGTGAAGAAGACGGAGGACGTACTTGCTACACATTTCTTTTGGCCAAAGATGAGACGGGATGTTGAGCGTTTTATTGCTCGCTGCACTACATGTCAAAAAGCTAAGTCACGACTCAATCCTCATGGTTTATATATGCCTTTGCCTGTACCTAGTGTTCCTTGGGAGGTTATATCTATGGACTTTGTTTTAGGTTTACCTCGAACAAAGAAGGGGAGGGATAGCATATTTGTTGTCGTGGATAGATTCTCGAAAATGGCTCACTTTATACCATGTCATAAAAGCGATGATGCTGTTAATGTTGCTGATTTGTTCTTTCGTGAAATTATTCGCTTGCATGGTGTGCCAAATACTATTGTTTCAGATCGTGATACTAAATTTCTTAGCCACTTTTGGAGATGTTTATGGGCTAAGTTGGGGACTAAACTGCTTTTTAGTACTACTTGTCACCCCCAAACTGATGGCCAAACTGAAGTAGTCAATAGAACATTGTCTACTATGCTTAGGGCTGTTTTGAAGAGTAATAAGGAAATGTGGGAGGAATGCTTGCCTCATATTGAATTTGCTTATAATCGTTCATTGCATTCTACTACTAAGATGTGCCCTTTTGAAGTTGTGTATGGTTTCCTACCTCGTGCGCCTATTGATTTGTTGCCTCTTCCATCTTCGGAGAAGGTTAATTTTGATGCTAAACAACGTGCTGAATTGATTTTAAAAATGCATGAGTTAACTAAGGAAAACATTGAGCGTATGAATGCCAAATATAAACTTGCTGGAGATAAGGGTAGAAAACATGTTGTGTTTGCACTTGGAGATCTTGTTTGGTTACATTTGCGTAAGGATAGATTTCCTGATTTGCGCATATCAAAGCTCATGCCACGGGCTGATGGTCCCTTTAAGGTGTTAGAGAAAATAAATGATAATGCATATAAACTTGAGCTGCCTGCAGATTTTGGGGTTAGTCCCACTTTTAACATTGCAGATTTGAAGCCTTATTTGGGTGAGGAAGATGACCTTCCGGCGAGGACGACTTCATTTCAAGAAGGGGAGGATGATGAGGACATCAATACAATTGTTACACCCACAGGCCCTGCTGCTATACATACTGGACCAATTACTAGAGCTCGTGCACGCCAACTAAATTACCAGGTACTTTTGTTTCTTGGTAATGATTCTAATGTTCATGAGAATATGATGCTGCCTAAATTGGATACATTTGTTTTGCTTACAAATAAAGGGCCTAGCTTGGAGAAGGATGAACATTGGAGCAAGAACAAGCATGGAGATGATGGCATGCGCAAGGGGAACAAGAAAGGAGTTACAAGTGATGATTTCAGGACTTTGAAGCCACCATAATGGGCGCATGAAGCCTTGGACGAAATATACAAGATGCCACTTCATAAATTTCGTCCCGAGGTTATTATAGGTGCTGCGTCACCTTATTATTGGGCCAGGCCCATGTAATTTCGAAATACATAAGTATAGGCTATTTTTAGAGTCCGTATGTGTGGGGAAACAAGAGATAGGGTTGATTTCGGACCCCTCCACCAAGGGCCACGAAATTCCCTCCTCTTCCTCCATATATACAGCCCTTAGGGCATCGTTTAGACTTTGGGTTTTGTTTAGATTAAAAGTTCGCCATAGCTGCAACTTCGCGTACTTCGTTTGTGTTCAACGACCAGACAAAGGCGTCACAGAACCCCACCTTGATCAATAAAGCTTTCATCTTATATTCGCAATATCCAGATTGCAATCTCAGTTTCTTGCTTGTTCTTCGTTTGCTCGCAGGAAACAGACCCTCGTGGTCAGGTTGATCGTGCTCCGGCGTGGTCAATAACCTCTCGGAGTTGGTTTAGCGATTGCTAAGGCGCGACGTCCTCGCACGTTCGTAGTCGGATCGTCAAAGTCGACTGCCACCAAAGCGATATCCAACATCTCATCGGAAGACGGGACACCTTTGCCTCTATCAGGGGACATGTTTAATAGTCCCATCCCTTGCTTATCGTACCATTTGTATTGTTCTGCATTCACAGCAGTATTCTTGAATAAACAATGCACCTTTTTGCTTACAATTGCATTCCTTTCTTATACATATGTTCATTTATGACATGTTGCATCCGTACACTTTGGTACGGCTAAATACACCAGGGGCTTATGTTTCCCGCATCATGGTGCGATAAGTCCGAACATTTTCACAAGTGCGGCACCCCGAACTTATAGCATTATATGCATCGGCTCCGAATCATGTCTTGGGTCAATAGTTGGGTTTGCCCGGCTCCCATGTTTTGGTACCTTATGTTCCGTTGTATCGGCTAAGGTAGCACTGGGAGAACCACTGCGATTGCGCCCCAGTTGAGCTGGGCGAGCGCCTCAGTGGAGAAAGCTAAAACTGACCGTCATGATGAGGCGAGAGCTGGTCGCTGGTCGAGAGGTTTTTTCGAGTCCCTAAAGACTTATGCCGCTTAGAGCGAGGAACCGGCTTTGTCCGGCCCAGGCGTGGATAGCGCCCCAAATTCGGCCTTCCGAACACTAGGGTCTTCGCCGAAATTTAAAATTATAGAATTCTATGGCTAAGTGAGAGTGTTCAAGCATTATAAGTCCGGTTGCCTTGTTCGTTGTGTTGAGCGCCTCCCTAGATGGACCCAAAAATGGGAACAAGAGTCCTCAAATTTATCCCGAACACCCCAGCACTCATGGCATGGGGGCCGAAGCCGACGACTTGCCATCTCTCAGAATTGATAATCGGCCGGACAGAAGGTAATATTTTAAATTAACAAGCGTTGCTTAGCGCATATGAACAAAGTTTTCAGCGCACAGGATAACAAAATGCGAGTCTACTCAAATATTACATCTTTGGAGCACTCACCCGCAATAGTGCGGGCACCCTTCAGAACAGTCTTATAATACATCTCGGGAGTACGATACTCCTTGCCCAGCGGTGGCGCGTCCGTCACAAGCTTCTCAGCATCCATCTTGCCCCAGTGCACCTTTGCGCGGGCAAGGGCCCGACGGGCACCTTCAATACAGGTGGAGTGCTTGATGACTTCAACCCATAGACATGCATCCACCAGCCGCCGCACCAGGCCGAAGTAGCTCCCAGGCACGGCCTCCTTAGGCCACAACCGAACTATGAGTCCCCTCATGTCCTGTTCGGCCACCTTGTGGAGCTCGACCAGCTGCTTCAGCTGGTCGCTAAGTGGCACCGGATGTCCGGCCTCAGCATACTGAGACCAGAAGACCTTCTCCGTCGAGCTCCCCTCCTCGGCCCGGTAGAAAGCGGCAACATCGGACACGCTGCGAGGAAGATCTGCGAACGCTCCTGGAGAGCTCCGAATTCGGGTAAGTGATCGGTAATTCACACTCACATGCTTACTTTGCATGAAAAATGCCTTACCCGCTGCTATTTTCTTCAACGCCTTGATTTCTTGGAGGGCCTTGTAGGCTTCGGCCTTAGCGGCTTTGGCACTCTCAAGAGCCGATGCAAGCTCAGACTCTCGAGTCTTCGAGTCACGCTCCAGGCTCTCATGTTTTTTCACGAGATCCTGGAGCTCTTGCTGTACCTCCACCACCCGCGCCTCCTGCTTCTCTCGCTCGGTGCGCTCCGCGGCTGCATTACGTTCGGCCGCGGACACCGCCTCCTTCAGGGTCGCCACCTCGGTCGTGGCACCTGCAATACCCATGTTATCCTTGTCAATTTTCTTGCAACCAAATCCTTTTCTGTAAGGTACAATCTTAAATACGGTGTTATTCACCTTCCTTGTCCTCGAGCTGCTTCTTGGCACGGCCGAGCTCGTTCTCGGACCGCTCGAGGCTTTGCTTCAAAGTATTGACCTCCGCAGTCAGTGCGGTAGAGGTCAGCAGCACAGCCTGCAACCCCATATTGACATATTTCATAACTCCTGCGTATATCTTTTTAGATCCTCAGTCCGGCTTTTCTTTCCGAATACCGAACCGAGCATCAGGAGCTACTGTCTATGCGGTACTATTCTACATATATCAAAATTCTTACCTCAAAGCCTGTTAGAAGGCTGCTGCAGGCTTCGGTCAGCCCGCTCTTAGCGAGCTGAACCTTCTGAATCACCGCACTCATGAAGGTGCAGTGTTCCTCTTCGATGGAGGCACCGTTGAGCGCCTCCAGCAAGCTATCCGGCGCATCCGGTTGGACGGAGGCTGTTGGCGTCGCGGTATTGCCCTTCTTATGAAGGGGCCGCCCGTCGGACTCCGGAGCCACTTCAGGTTCCGGTGCGGAGTCCGGCGCAAAGTCCGGGAGGTTGCCCTGCGGCACCTCCGGGGCCTCCCCCTCCTAGCGGGTCCCTTCCCGGGATCCCACCTCGGCATCGTCCGCATCATGGGGGGTGGAGGCAGTCGGAAGGGAATCCATATCCGATGCACCCAAGGACCCGCTCAACGAAGCGGGAAAATCATCCTTGGGCGGACTGCAGGGTTGTATGCGGCATTAGAAAGACACTATGTGGCAAAAAGAAAAACCATGAAGTTATTCGGGAGTCCGGATACTTACGATCTCGCCAGGGGCCTGGTCCTTGGAGGCCAATCCTCGTCGTCATCACTGGCGTTGGCGGAGCAGTCCGGGGGAAGAGTCTTTCCCTTCTTGGACCCTTCGGCCTCCCTCGTTGGGGAAGCCTTCCTTTTCTTCCCTTCCCCCACTGGGGGAGAGGCCTTCTTCTTCTCCTCCTCACCTTTGTGGGAGGAGTCTGCCTCGGAGTCATCATCCGATGACACCTGAAAAAGGGAACTCTTCCGAGTGCCCGTGGCCTTCTTCTTGGCCTTCTTCTCCGGCACCACGTGGGGTGCCGGAGCCAGCAGCCCCGTTAAACGGGCGTCCGCTGGGTCCTCTGGCAATGGGGCCGGACAGAGAGTCTTTTCAGCCTTCTTCAGCCAGTCCTGTCAAAGGAGAGGGAGTTTAGATCCCGCATAGAGTTAAACTATGGAAAACAAGTGTCCCGTAAAGGGCAAAATCGCTTACCTCGTTAGCCGGACGCTGCAAGCTGAATCCGCGATCTTCGGTAGCGGATGCGGGGGCCTCGACACCTTTAAATAGCACCCTCCAGACATCTTCGTACGTAGTGTCGATGAGCCCGCTCAAAGTCTGGTGTTGCGCCGAATCGAACTCCCACATACTGAAGCCTCGTCGTGGCACGGGAGAATCCGGCGGATAAGCATGACCTGGACTACATTGACAAGCTTGAGCTTCTTGTTCACTAGCTTTTTGATGCAAGCTTGGAGTCCGGTCAGCTCCTCCGAATCACCCCATGTCTGGACGCTCTCTTTCCAGGAGGTGACCCTTATGGGGATGTCAGATCTGAATTCGGGGGCCGCTGCCCATTCAGGGTCACGCGGCTCGGTGATATAGAACCACCCCGATTGCCACCCCTTAATGGTTTCCACGAAAGTGCCCTCAAGCCAAGTCACATTGGGCATCTTGCCCACCATGGCGCCTCCGCATTCCGCTTGGCTGCCTTTTACCACCTTTGGCTCGATACTGAAGGTCTTGAGCCACAAGCCGAAGTGGGGCTGGATGCAGAGGAAAGCCTCACACACGACGATAAACACCGAGATATTGAGGATAAAATTCGGGGCCAGATCATGGAAATCCAGGCCGTAGTAGAACATGAGCCCCCGGACAAAGGGATGGAATGGGAAGCCCAGTCCGCGGAGGAAATGGGGAAGAAATACTACCCTCTCATGGGGTCGGGGGGTGGGGATGAGCTCTCCCTCGTCGGGGAGCCGGTGCATGATGTCGCTAGACAGATATCCGGCGCTGCGCAGCTTCTGGATGTGCTCCTCCGTAACGGAGGAGGCCATCCACTTGCCTCCTGCTCCGGACATAGTTGGAGAAGGTTGAGGTGAGATGTGCGGACTTGGGCGCTGGAGCTTGACTTCGCGAAGATGGATAAGCCAAGGAGGAAGAAGGTGCAGGTAAAAGGGTTGGATATTTATACCCTTATATGGGCGGACGGAAACATGCGTCCCCACCGGCCTGATAAAACTCGCTTATCTCCAAGCGCCGCAATCAATGGCGCGGTTGGGTTACCCACGTCCATATTGATGGGAATCCCAGAATAAGGGGAACACGATCTCTGCTTCGACAAGACGTGCCAAGGAAACCGCTTCGCTAAACACGCTGAGGTGGTATAATAAAAACGATTCGAGTAAAGGCTTGGTAGTGGTGTGACGTCACGCCACGAAATACGTCAGCAGATTGAATTTGTGTAAATATTATTCTCTCTACAGTGGTATGTGGAATTTATTTTGTAGAGCCGGACACTATCCTGGAGTTCACAATCTTCTATAAATTATTCGGAGAAGGAACCCGCCTTGCAATGCCGAAGACAACATGCGCGACGGACTCGTCGTCATTGAAGCCTGGTTCAGGGGCTACTGAGGGAGTCCTGGACTAGGGGGTGTCCGGATAGCCGAACTATCATCATCGGCCGGACTCCAAGACTATGAAGATACAATATTGAAGACTTCGTCCCATGTCCGGATGGGACTTTCCTTGGTGTGGAAGGCAAGCTTGGCGATACGGATATGTAGATTTCCTACCATTGTAACCGACTCTGTGTAACCCTAGCCCTCTCCGGTGTCTATATAAACCGGATGGCTTTAGTCCGTAGGACGAACAACAATCATACCATAGGCTAGCTTCTAGGGTTTAGCCTCCTTGATCTCGTGGTAGATCTACTCTTGTAATACCCACATCATCAATATCAATCAAGCAGGACGTAGGGTTTTACCTCCATCAAGAGGGCCCGAACCTGGGTAAAACATCGTGTCCCTTGTCTCCTGTTACCATCCGCCTAGACGCATAGTTCGGGACCCCCTACCCGAGATCCGCCGGTTTTGACACTGACACTCACCGAGCTCCACCATAAGCTTTACTTGTGTAGGTGTGAGAACCGACAAGGATTGGTACCAATAGTGCTATTTCATTGTCCGCATTTGAGTGAACTTGATTCATTGTCAACATCGGTCAAGGTACATTGGTATAAGTTCTTCTCTTTCTCCCACTCATATTTGCTCGAGTGTTGTGATGGATAGGCAAGGCATTTCCTCTCCGGTCCTCGACGACAACGACGACGTGAACAACTACATCACCAAAGCGTCTATCCTAGATCTAGAATGACAAGTGCAAGGCGCACAATCAAGATTGCGAGAGCACATCGAGAAGAAGCTTGCCACACATAAAGAGGAGCAAGATGCAAGGATGGATGAGATTAGAGCCTTGATCAAGTCTACTTCCCATTCGTCATCTTCAAGGCGGCGGCGACCAAGTCGATCATCTTCGGAGCGCAAACAAGATGCAAGCGCAAGTCGTCCAAGTCAACATCTACATGGCGACCACCATCACGTTCATGATCCACATCGTCATGAAGGGCAAGTCACCTCGAAGCATCATGTGCACGACGACGACGAACGCCTTCAAGCTCAAGCGCGACAACGACACCATCATCATGAAGATGCTCCACAAGCGCAAATGCACAAGTCTGAACACGCAAAGTCGACGCTTCATGAGCACAAAAGAAGACCGCGAGACGACCACCACCAAGACGGTGCTACAGCTACATCAACCACTTCGGCATCTTCACCAAGTGTTCTCAAGGCATCTTCGCTTTTGGACGTACGACATCTTCACCTACTTCCCACGAGTACGCCTACAACGACCTCATCAAGTCCAAGGCGACCACCTATGAGAGAGGGCGACACTTCCATCTTCGGAAGCCCCCCAAGGAAGATGTCCGAGCATGGGAAATTCCCTTCGGTCATGGAGACGAGCTATGAGGTGCCACATCATATGGGCCTCCAACACCAAGACGGCGACAAGAATGTCGAGCAAGGGCCATCCCCTTCGACCACAGCGACGAGCGCGAACCTCTTCAACACCATGAAGACGGCGCCCACATTGGACTCCTCCTCCGAGTCAAGCTACGCGACCGCGCATGGAGACACTTGCACCAACATCTCTCCGACACCCACATATGTTGAGATGCCCCAAGTGCCATGTGAGGAGAGCCACCACCATATGAGTGACATGAGTGACTCCACCATACGTGACATTGAGAGCATTTCCTATGAGAGGATGAGTGTGACCACCACTAGCCCCACATATGAGAGCATGCCACACATCCTATGTGAGGTTGAGCGCCATTTGAGTGACTCCACCAACCATGTGGGTGAGAGCATCCTTGAGGGAGTGAGTGAGCCACAACACTTAGAGAGTGAGGTAGTTGACACGGCATGTGAGGCCACCATGATTTCTAACGACTTAACCTCTACTCCTAGTGTGTTTTCTTCTTTGGTGCTAGGTCTCCTACTTGACGACATGCCTATCCTTGATGAGTCTATTCCTCCATTGGAGACACCGATGGCCATGGTGGACAATGATGCACCCCCCACATGGTTCCATCAAGATGAAGATGACAACGAGACAATCTTCAACACCTCACCTACAACACATGAGCGACGCTCCAAAGGTAACATAGGTGATGGTGCTTCTCTTGTCCCACTAGTGGACTCTCTTAACCTTGATTGCTCCCATGATGTTGACCCACCTATTACCATGCTTCATGCTAGTGAAACTTCTTCATGCCTTGAATTACCTATTTATGATGAATATGATGATGAGCATGTTGAGTTGCCTAGTTGTGATGCTATGCTCCATAGGATATCATGTGATAATTCTTTTGGTCACGTCATGTTTGACAATCCATTGAACTTGTCATATGCTATCACTACTAGGGAAAAGCCTATACACAGAAAGTTACTAGTAGCGAGGGTTAAAAACCCTCGCTACTACTACTTACCAGTAGCGCAGGTTTTTAAACCTCACTACTACTAAGTTGATAGCAGCAGCGCGGGTTTTTAACCCTCGCTACTACTAAGCGGTCTCTACCGTGCCCCCCGGGACATACCATAGTAGTAGCACGGGTTTTTAAAACCTCGCTACTACTAAGTTTGATAGCAGTAGCGTTGGTTTTTAGCCCTCGCTACTACTAAGTGGTGCCATAGTAGTAGCGTGGGGGTAAAAAACCGTGCTGCTACTAAAGGTCCCATTTTCAAACTCTACCCCCCCGGTGGATCACCTTTTCAGTTTAAAAAAAATAATAAAAGAAAATGATGAAAATGTCAAAAAAATAAAAGAAAATAAGTTTCCCATGTGATATGTGGTCTAGTTGTTGGGAAAATTTGCAAATATGAATTTCGACTTTATTTGCAAAATCTCTCGAGAATTTGTAAAAATGGGCATAACTTTTGCATACTAACTCGGATGAAAAAGTTTTTTATATGAAAAATCATCTACTGAAAAGTTACATCCAAATTTAACTGGGGGAACCCTGTTAAACATTTTCAAAACCCTCAAAAACCTAACAGAAAAAAGTTACAGGGCTTTTAAGATCTAGAGTGGAAAAAATCGAAAAAAATTCAAACTGTGTGGTCAAACTGTGGTCAAACAATGGTCAAACTAATTATTCTAGAATATTAGTGTTACTAAATAATTATTTTAGTTTTTTTGAATTTTGGTCAAATCTGGTCAAACTATGGCCAAACTGTGGTCAAATTAATTATTCAAGAAATATTAGTGTTACTAATTTTTTAGAACAATAGTTTCAAACTCAATTAGTGAAATGTGTGACTTCATGCTCAAGCTAAATTCCTGAGGTTAATAGGATTTACATCTTACTATTGTCAGGAAAACAACAAGTGCAGACTTGGAAACGAGGGAGAATAGAACCCGAAAGTTAAGCGTGCTCAGGCTGGAGTAGTGAGAGGATGGGTGACCGTCTGGGAAGTTAGATGATTTGGAATGATGAGGGGTGATTAGATATTAAATTGAGTAGCGATGAGGGGTGATTAGAGATTTGAGGTTAAAATAATTCAGAAATTTGAAAAATAGGGAAAAAAATCGAAATATTTTTTCGAAAAAATTCAAAAAAACCCCGCGCTGGTAGTAGTAGCGCGGGTTTTTACCCACGCTACTATTAAAGGACGGTGTAGTAGCGCGGGTGGCACCCGCGCTACTACTATAAGTTAGCTGTAACGCCTTATTAGTAGCGCCGGCCCCCGCGCTGCTAATAGGCCCAAAACCCGCGCTGCTGCTAGGCTTTTCCCTAGTAGTGTATCAGTGAGATCTCCCATATTGCATCATTACAATCTCAACATAGTAACTATGCATGCCCCATTAAAATAAATCCCATTTGCACTTATGGCATAGATGATGAGATGATGGTCATTGGCTTTTGCTTCTCTTGTGATGATATTGCCATGCTTCCTTTACATGATTTGCGCAATTCATCTACTATGTCATGCCATGATCACATTGAACCAAATATGCTTTGTTTTGGATGTTGTCAATATTCTCTAGGTGATGTTTTCATTAATGCTCATGAGGAGACCCCCATAGCTTCCTCATGCATATTAGGAGATTTTGATTCATCCCATCCTTTGCATGATTTCCATGATTGCTTGCACCATATGCATTCCATGAATAACAATGCTCTAGATATTTCTCGTGATGCATTACACAATTTGAGTCTCCATTATGTCATACATAACAACAAACCTATCATGATGGATGACATGTTTCTATATCATGCATCTCATTTATTTGAGCATTGGATATTTTGTGCTAACCGACACATGCCTGTGCGCATCATGATGGATGATGTGTACATATACCATGCACACACAATTTTCTCTTTGTCTTTGTTTTGTGTAGGTACTTATGAACACTCGTCAACCTCACAATCCCATGAGTTGACGAAACGAGCTCTTGAGAGCAACGACGGCTTGGAATCCCGTGGACTATCCTTACCACCATTCCCTTCGCGCAAGGACTACGCGCATCTCTTCTACTTGGCTCTCACACGGCTATGGGCTATTTACCATTTGTCACCTTATTCTCATTTTCCCGTGTTCACTTTGCATGTTATACTTGCTTCTATGCATTTGCCATGCAATTGTGACCCTTGCTTGCATCTACCCATGATTCACCATTATGATACTTCTATGAGTGTTTGCATGCTTGGTGGAGATCCTTGTTGCTATTGCCATGTTTATCATGTGCCTCATACTATTGTTGCTTCTTGTGTTGGGAGAGTCATGATGTTACATTGCTATTTACATAGGACTTCTTGCCAACACCATGAACCTACTTTCCTCATATCTTGCTTTCATGCTTGTGCTATGACATGTGAATTATTCATGCCCACTATTTGCACACATGACATGCTTGCCATGATTCGTTCTAGTATGTTGCATCTTCGCACTACTAGCATGCTTGACTTGATCGCTATGATTGCTTGCTATGTTGCATCACCCATGTTCCACTATTACTCGCTTTCTTGGGTTGATGACATAGATGTTGATGCCTCTCACTTGTTTTGTCATGATCATTGCCTCTTGTCTCCATTAGTTGCATCTCTCATATCACCTTGTATTGAGTGCCAACTTGCTATGCTTATTGATCTTGGAGACTTGGACACTTTACTTGTGATGCATGATTGTTTGATTGAGCCTATTGCATTTGGTTGTTATCGCATCTTATGCCTCCATACTATGAAATGCTCCCTTGTCCTTTCTTATGATGAGCATGATGCATACACTTGTTGGGTATATTACCACTCGAATGATAGGTTTTGCATGTCCGCTAACCTCATTTGTTTTTCCAAGTGTTTGTCATGTTCTTTCATTTTGGAGGATTCACAAGGCAGTGCCGTTATGCGACAACTTGGTTATGTGAAGGCATACAAGATGCGCAACCCCATCATCCTTGAGAACCTCCTAAAGGTGACCTCCTTCCATTTGAGCCATCCTCAATACACATATTGGACGGGTCATTCTTTCATTGTTGTTTCCTTCTTATTGTCTACATGATACATATATTGGATGGAGGACCAACTTTGAAGATGGACCCTATGGACCTTCAAGTTGAGGAGTGCCACGACATCGAGCTTTGGTACAACACCACCCATGACAAATTTGCACCCTATGCATGGATTGACACACATTATAATTGTCTTGTTGCACCTATTCCCATGTCATCCATGATATATGAGCTTGTGCATTTTCTTAGCAAATTTGTTGTGATCTTTCTTGATGGCATATTCATACATCGTGATCATATTGCCTATCATCAATTGCATGATAACATAATCATATTGAGCATCAATTACCATATTCATGCTATTGATCAACCGTCTCTCTATGACATCATTTTGCACAATGGTAGGATTTGTCGCTTTGTGCACCATGCTTTTGTTCCCATGAATGCTTTGCATCTCATTCTAGATCATCTTGATAAGCTTCATGCGCTTTGTCACGACCAATCTTGCCGCACGGACTCATTCTTACATGATGGACACTTTGTGTGCGCTAACCATTGTATTCCCGAGTGTTGCTTGTGTTTGCTCTTTTTTCATGTCTATCACTCCGGCGACACCTTGGACTACTTGGATTGCGCCCTGTCTTCAACTCCGTCCAACTACAAGTTCGTCCCCAACAACCGCTTCCATGGTGATGAGGATCACGATCCGAGGTTGGATCTTTCCCAGGGGGGGGGATATGATGCGGAGCATCCCACGTTCATCCCCATGTACACTCCGACTACTCTCCAAACCCTAAGAGGACTTATGACGAGACCTCAACTATACGCCATTGGACACAAGGTGAACTCGCTCCTCTCTGAACCTTCACTTCCCACATGTGAGACATGGTTACTACCTCATATATATGTGCTATGCATGACCAGGAACAAGGAGGAAGACCATGGACAAGACGGTGAGGACACCAAGTACAAGGACCAAGAGAAGAAGCTGCTCGAAGCTACAGCAGCCGGACGTCCGACCAGGACCGGACGTCCGACGAATCCCATGCTCCGGACGACCGGCCCCATCCGGACGACCGTGCCAGCGACCACCGAACCGAATCTGCGGACATCCGAAGAACTCCGGACGTCCGGGACCCCACGAGCCTCCGGACGACCAGCCCCCTCCGGACGTCCGACCGAAGCGCACCTGAGCCGAAGCTACGAAAGTTCGAAAAGCACCGGACGTTCGGACCTTCCCGAGCCTCCGGACGACCGGAACCCTCCGGACGTCTGACGCTTGTCTGCGCACAGTGTGTTGGGCCGCAGCCCATGTACCCCTTCACTTACCCCTTCGTGGCCCTAGACTATATATACTCCTCCACCTCCTCCTAGTTAGATTTAGCGTTGATTTAGCTCAATTAGAGATAGAGCTTCGCTCATCCACCGGATCTCCTCCTCGTGAGAGACCGCGGCCTCCTCGGAGAAGATCCTATCGGATTCAAGACCCCCTCATGGGAAGATCCCCTCGTGGATTTCGAGGCCTCCTCACGGAGAAGAACGATTCCTATGTATCCTTACCTTTGTTGACTTTGGATCTCGTGTATCTCTTTGTGTTCTTTGATCTAGCACTTGTGTGACCGATTCCTTGTTGGTTGAGTGTTTTCCCTCGTTCCTCCCCATGATTTCCTCGTGTTCTTCCACGCGTTCTTCGTGTTTCCCCGTAGGATCCACTCCAAACGTGAAAGATCGTCCACATAGGGTTCCACCCTACATCATGAAGCCACATAAAAGAAACAATCCGGGCCCGTCCAACTTGGACCTCATACTCGATCGTCCATGTCAAATCCATGGAACTCCTGATAAACCAGCCAATCATACCAACAGAGAGTGTTGGGTTTTTAAACAGGCCGGCAAGTTAAATGCCAAGAACAAGGAGAAGGGGTCGCAAAGCAAGGACGATGACGAGGAGCCCCGGCCACAGAACACAGGGGGACAGAAGAAGTCCTCCCCCCAAGTTAAAATGGTGAACATGATATACGCTACCCATATCCCCAAGAGGGAGCACAAGCGCGCGCTCAGGGACGTCTACGCGATAGAGCGAGTTGCCCCAAAGTTCAACCCATGGTCGTCCTGCCTGATCACCTTCGATCGTAGGGACCATCCGACCAGTATCTGTCATGGCGGTTCAGCCACACTGGTCCTCGACCCAATAATTGATGGATTCCATCTTACGTAAGTCCTCATGGACGGTGGCAGCAGCCTGAACCTGCTATATCAGGATGCAGTGCGTAAAATGGGTATTGATCCCTCAAGGATCAAGCCCACAAAAACCACCTTTAAAGGTGTCGTACAAGGTGTAGAGGCCTGCTGTACGGGCTCAATCACACTGGAGGTGGTCTTCGGATCACCGGACAAGTTCCGAAGCGAAGAGTTGATCTTCGATATCGTCCCCTTCCGCAGCGGCTATCACGCTCTGCTCGGACGAACCGCATTCGCTCGATTCATTGCGGTACCACACTATGCTTATCTCAAGCTCAAGATGCCCGGACCACGCGGTGTCATAACAATCAATGGAAACATGGAACGCTCCCTCCGTATTGAGGAGCACACCGCTGCCCTCGCAGCAGAAGCACAGAGCGACCTTTTCAGGCAGAACCTTAATTCGGCGGCCAAGCTCCCGGACACTATCAAACGTGTCTGAACTACTCTGTAGAAGGACAGTCTAGCTCATCAAGAGCTTGACTAGCAATTCGGCCTCCGTCCCAGTCCCGACCAAACGGCTGCATTCATACCGCGCATACATAACTATGCACTCAAAATACCATGGGCATAGACGGAGGCATAGCTAGATCGTGGTCCATAAGGCGGCACAATAGCTCCTGGACCCACATACCTTTTCTTTTCCTTTTTATTTTTAGGTTTCTTTCTTTCCCAGGCCTTTCCTGGTGACCTGATTGTCGGACCTATCAAGGGACGGATACACCAAGACGGCAAGAAGCATTGACGTATAAGGGAATTTACATGTGGTTTCTTTGAATGGTCGTTATGCCTGCTTTAAGGACCCGCACAAAGCTCTCCCTTGGTTGTGGCATGTTAAATAGCCCTTTTTCTTATCACACTATTTGTACAAAATACGCTTTGATGTATTAATCAAACTACAATGGAAAATGGTTTGCGGCCCAATTTTTGCGGCATTAGCCTATTACTTCATTTTTCTTTTTCTTGATATTTTTATCAATTGCACCCGTACACTCTGGTACGCCTTAATTCGCCACGGGCTTCATTATGCCCCATAATACGATAACAAAAGTCCGAACTCTTTTTTACAGTATAGTTCGGCACCCCAAACTTATAGCATTATATGCATCGGCTTGGAATCATGTCTTTGGTCAATAGTTGGGTTGCCCGGCTCCTGTGCTTACTACCTTACATTCCGCTATATCGGCTAGGGTAGTAAAGGGAGAACTACTGTGATTGTGTCCTGGTTCATCCGGATGAGCACCAAAGTAGAGAAAGCCGAAAACTAACTGTCATGATGCGGCGCGAGCCGGTCAGCTATTCGAGAGTTTACAAATCGTTAGCGATTTTCCGCACTATGCGATGAATCGGTTTTTACCCGACCAGGTGTTTACAGTACCCCAAGTTCGGACTTACGAATACTAGGGGTTGCGCCTAAATTACTATTGTCAAACTCCTATGGCTAAGTGAGGGTGATAAAGCCACATTGTCCGATTGCCTGGTTCGTTGTGCTAAACACCTCCTTTAAGGACCAAAACATTGGCATGAAGAGTGTTTAGATTCATCCCGAACACCCCCGTACTACCTATGTCGGGGCTGAAGCCGACGACTGGCCAACTCTCAGATTTAACAAAACAGCCGCACAGGTGGTAAAAGTTTAAATAAACGGGCATTATATTACATAACAACACTGTTTCATAGTACAGGACAGGATAATATGAATATATTCATGGAAATATAACATCCTTAGCACATTGCTCCGCCACAATGCGAGACCCCTCCAGGACATTGTCAAAATACAGCTCGGGGGTGCGGTGCTCCTTGCCCGCAGGAGGTCTCTCATTCACAAGCTTCGCAGCGTCCATCTTCACCAAATGCATCTTGACTCGGGCAAAGGCCATTCGCGTGCCTTCGATGCAGACCGACCGCTTGATGGCATCAAGCCGAGGGCAGGCATTGACCAGCCGCTTCACGAGCTCGAAGTAGCTGCTGGATAAGATTTCGGCAGGCAATAGCCGGATTATCAAATCCTTCATGGCTAGTTCGGCCGCCCTATGCAGTTCGACCAGCTGTTTTAGATGATCGCTAAAGAGCACGCGCAAGGTATTGCGACCAAAATAGCATCTCCGTAGAGCTCCCCTCTTTGACTCGAAAGAACTCTGCGGCGTCTGAAACACTACACGGCAGATCCGCAAACGCCCCTGGAGAACTCCAAATCGGGGTCAGTAAGAGGAACCTTTTCTTCACATATTTGCTCTGCATAATAAAGGCCTTACCCGCCGCTATTTTTTTGGCCTCCTGGATTTCCTGGAGGGTGCCCTGGGTTCAACCCAGGCATCGTGTGTGCTTTGGCGGGCCTTGGAAAGTTTGGACTCTTGATCCGTAATGTTGCGCTCCAAGCACTTGCATTTCTTGACGGTGTCCTCGAGCTCCTGCTGGACCTCACTGACCCTGGCCTCATGCTTTTCACGGGCGGCTTGTTCCTTGGCCGCTCTCTCCTCGGCCTCGGCCAGCGCCTTCTCGAGGGCCTCCACCTCAGTCGCCGCTTTTTCACGCGGTCATTACAAATCATCTATCCTTTCTGATATACAGAAGGTCATTACATACCTTGTTTATCCTCTAGCTGCTTTTTCACGCGGCCGAGCTCTTCCTCGGCCCGCTCCAAACTCTGCTTCAGTCCGGAGACCTTAGCAGTATGAGAGGTCACAGCCAGTAATGACGCCTGCTTGTTCACATTGACTCAACTGGTTAGCCTCCTGCAAAAATTGTTTGATCCTTTGTTCGGCTTTTCTTTTCGAACATCGGACGGTGTCTCAGGGGCTACTGTCTGTATTCTGACATTCTTTTTACATAGTTGTGTTGCTTACCTCAAAGCCTGTCAGAAGGCTTGTGCAGGCTTCGGTCAGTCCGCTCTTCATGGACTGGACCCTCTCAACCACCGTACCCATAAGGGTACGATTTTCCTCAACAATGGAAGCGCCTCGCAGCGCTTCTAGCAAATTATCCGGTGCCTCTGGATGGACAGAGGTCACCAGTGGAATAGGCGTACCTCCTTCTTTGGAAAGAGGCTGCTTGCCTAATTCCGGAGCCGTATGGGTCTCCGGAATTGTATTCGGCTGGGGGCCGAATTGGATATGGCCCCCATCGTCAGTATCCATGGGGGTTTGCTCCCCCATGTGTCTGGCAGTCAAGGTTTCACCCTCCGGCGCTGCCCTGACGGCCTCCTAAGTCTCTCCCTAGCCTGGGATCCTTTGGGACAACACCTCAGTGTTATCCATGGCCTTGGGAGAGGAGGCCACCGGAAGGGTCCCGCTGTCCATCGCCTCCGGGTCCAGCGAATCCCCTGAAGATGAGGATTGCTCGAGGTTGGACCGAGCCAGACTACAAATACATGATTCAACACGTCAATACTATGAAGTAGTGAGGCCGGATATATGAATGTGTCCGAGTTTTTTAGTACTCACGATTTGGCCCGGGGCTTGTCCCTGGGGCGCCATTCTGACCTGCTATCGGTGGCCGCTGTGGGGTTGTCCGGGACGGAAGTTTTCCCCTTCTTGGACGCCTCCGCCTCCAAATGCGTGGAGGTCGTCCTTTTCTTTCTTCCACCCTCAGGGGGGGGGGGGATGGCGCTCTTCTTCCTCCTCCTCCTCCTCCAATTCATCCTCAACGGCGAAGGAGTGAGTCTCGGTGTCTTCGGACGTCATGTCCGAAGCACCCTTGCGACGGAGACCACCTCTGGTCCCCTTGGCCTTCTTCTCCGGCGCTTGATAGGGCGTCGGAACCAGCATCTTCGTTAGAGGTGGGATTTCTGGGTCTTCGGGCAGCGTAGCCGGACAGTGAATCCGCTCCGCCTTCTTTATCTAGCCTTGAGAAAATCAATAGGGAGGCTTAGACGTCTTCCTCAAGTATGCAAGTAAGGATACACCTTGAAAACATGAAAAAACTTACCGGACTAGCAGGATGGGCTAAGTCGTGCCCGCGGTCCTCGGTCGTGGCCGGGCGTGTCTCGTTGGCCTTGAAGAGCACCTTCGAGATGTCTTCATGCGTAGTGCCGAAGAACTGCAGCAAGGTCTGGTGCTTGGCCGTATCATACTCCCACAAATGACAAGTCTGACATTGGCACGGAAGGATCCAGCGAATAAGCATCACCTGGATCACATTGACAAGCTTGATGTTCTTGTTTGTCATGCTCTTGATGCGCGTCTGAAGCTCTGTCAGCTAGTCCGGCGAAGACCAGTCCATGCCCTTCTCTGGCCAGGAGGTGAGCCGCATCGGGGCTCCGGACCGGAATTAAGGAGCCGCGGCACAGGTGGTGCCGCACGGCTCTGTGATATAGAACCATGATTTCTGCCACCCTTTAACGGTCTCCACGAAGGAGCCTTTGGGCCATGTGGCGTTGGGCATCTTGCTCACCGTGGCACCTTCGCACTCTGCGTGTTGGCCACTCACCACCTTCGGCTTCACATTGAAGATCTTTAGCCACAAGCCGAAGTGGGGTGGGATGCGGTGGAAGGCCTCACACACGAATGAATGCCGAGATGTTGAGGATGGAGTTGGGGGCCTGATGAGGACATCAATACAATTGTTACACCCACAGGCCCTGCTGCTACACATACTGGACCAATTACTAGAGCTCGCGCACGCCAACTAAATTACCAGGTACTTCCGTTTCTTGGTAATGATTCTAATGTTCATGAGAATATGATGCTGCCTAAATTGGATACATTTGTTTTGCTTACAAATAAAGGGCCTAGCTTGGAGAAGGATGAACATTGGAGCAAGAACAAGCATGGAGATGATGGCATGCACAAGGGGAACAAGAACGGAGTTACAAGTGATGATTTCAGGACTTTGAAGCCACCATAATGGGCGCATGAAGCCTTGGACGAAATATACAAGATGCCACTTCATAAATTTCGTCCCGACGTTATTATAGGTGCTGCGTCACCTTATTATTGGGCCAGGCCCATGTAATTTCGAAATACATAAGTATAGGCTATTTTTAGAGTCCGTATGTGTGGGGAAACAAGAGATAGGGTTGATTTCGGACCCCTCTACCAAGGGCCACGAAATTCCCCCCTCTTCCTCCATATATACAGCCCTTAGGGCATCGTTTAGACTTTGGGTTTTGTTTAGATTAAAAGTTCACCATAGCTGCAACTTCGCGTACTTCGTTTGTGTTCAACGACCAGACAAAGGCGTCACAGAACCCCACCTTGATCAATAAAGCTTTCATCTTATATTCGCAATATCCAGATTGCAATCTCAGTTTCTTGCTTGTTCTTCGTTTGCTCGCAGGAAACAGACCCTCGTGGTCAGGTTGATCGTGTTCCGGCGTGGTCAATAACCTCTCGGAGTTGGTTTAGCGATTGCTAAGGCGCGACGTCCTCGCACGTTCGTAGTCGGATCGTCAAAGTCGACTACCACCAAAGCGATATCCATCATCTCATCGAAAGACGGGACACCTTTGCCTCTATCAAGTGGTATCAGATTTCCAGGTTGCTCGGTGAGATTTTACAGTTTTTCGTAGTTTAGATCGAGTCTGTTCTTCATACCCATAGTCCACGAAAAAGGCACAAAAAAAATTAGGGTTAGTTCATCATATCCGAACCAATCTGAGCCTTTGCATAATCTTTTTAGGGTTTTGCTTTGTTGAATTTGCGGTTGCATCGTCGTGTCTAGTTGCTGGTCTTAGAGTCTAGTCTTTTAGAGTTTCGAGTTCTGGTCATAAGTTGTCACGCCGCCGCCGCACCATCATCATCGCCCCTGCCATCTACCACCACCGCTTATCCGCCACCGCTTCGAATCCGTATCCATATACCACCACCGCTGCCATCTACCGCCATATATCCACCACCAATCCGAGTTCTTGTCATATTAGGTTTGTTTTCAAGATCCATCTAGTTTCCGATTCGTGTTTCCTTGCCGGAGTAGGTTTCGGCAAAAAAAAGAGTCCGGAAACCACCCTCCGTTTAGGCCCAAAATTTTTGGAAAACGCACTTGACAAAAAAATTTCTGGCTATCCTAATTTTAGGTGTTTCTAAGCGTATTGAGACAGTCGCCGTTATAGAAAGTTTTTTTTGACCCGTTTCCAGTTTTTGGGTCCAGGCAGTCGAAAAAAAAATTGGTCGAAAAAATTTCGTGCCCATCCTGTCAGTTTGACCTGGGAAGAGTTTTGAGACACTCGCCATTATAGTGATTTTTCACAAAAAAAAGAGCAGCGCAAAAAAAAAGAGCAGCGCAAATAAAAGAGCGAAAAAAAAATCCAGAGTGTGCTTTTCCCTTGTTTACGTGCAGCGCCGTGATTTTGTTAGTGTTCTGGGCTCGCGTCTCTAGCACGGTCTAGCCTAGGACCAGCACAGTACCGTCGTTGAGCGTTTATTCAACTTTGCATCTCTGAATTGATTATTGCTGACTCTTTTTGCTACCATATTATAAGCCTTCCCAGCTCCACATACATCTACGTCGTGCGTTTGACTCTCCCTGGTAATCGCTCTATCCAAGCTTTGAGAGTTTTGACTACAACGGTTGTCGATCACCACCTGCTGCTGGGTAAGAACTGGTTGCTTGACGGGTTTGTTATACACCACCACCACTTCTTAGTAGTCTGTAGGATCATATTCTTGTGTGTTTCTATTTGCTGCTAACCATGGTAGGATCACAAGCCGATGAGACTGATTGGGAGAACCTGACGAACAAACAGCTACATGATAAATTTCAGCAAATGATGAGTGGACAGGTGCAAGATGTGTTAACCAGATTTGAAGAGGCCACGGAGAAGATAGATGGCATGGAGAAGACGTTCGAAACAAAGCTCGATAACAAGTTTAATGAATTGCTCGCGCGTCTTCCACCACCACCACCCGCTGCACCTAACGCACCTCTCCAACAACAACAACAACAACGACTACCTCCACGTCGCGAAACAGACCTCCGCCGAGCGAGCCGTGTCCCTCTTGCATTTGGCCAAACTGTTGGTGCTGCTGTTGATACTTCTGTGGCTCCTGCTGTTGATGCGGAGGATGATGAGTATGCGGGCGATTATGAGGATGAGGTTGATCAAAATCCAAACTACGTGCAGCCACCAGCACCACCACCAGCAGGTCGACCTCAGGTATATATTCGTAATGGTAGGCCTGCACCACCACCTCAGGTACGAGATGATGTCCATATTCCTAAACTGAAATTGAATATTCCACCATTTGAGGGTAGATATGTTCCTGATATATATCTTACTTGGGAGTTAGAAACTGAACAACGATTTACATGTTTACAATATCCTGAGGAGAGACGGGTTGCTGCTGCTGTTTGTGCTTTCACTAGTTTTGCATGTGTATGGTGGTCTGAACATTGTCGATTATATCCTATTCCAACTACTTGGGCTGCTTTGAAAACTGCTATGCGTACGCGTTGGGTTCCACCATATTATCAACGGGAGTTGCTTCAAAAATTGCAGCGTTTAAGACAAGGGAAAAATTCTGTAGAAGAATATTATCAGTAATTACAAACTGGCATGATTAGATGTGGTATTGTTGAGGAGAATGAAGCTATGCTTGCACGTTTTCTGGGTGGATTAAATAGAGAGATTCAGACCATTCTAGACTATAAGGAGTACACAAATATCACTCGTTTATTCCATCTTGCTTGTAAAGCTGAATGTGAAGTGCAGGATCGACAAGCATTGGCGCGAACTAACTTTTCTGCAGGCCGAGCTTCATCATGGACACCGCGTGCATCTTCTACTTCAACTGCACCAGCACCTCAATCAGGTGCCTCCTCCAATCGTGATACAAGAAAACAGGCACAACCACCATTATCTGCCAAGAGCGCACCTGCCGGGCCTTCTTCTTCCATGGCATCAACAGGGCACACAAGTGATATTATTTGTCGTCGTTGTAAGGGAGGAGGTCATTATGCGAGAGAATGCAAATCTCCGCGTGTGATGATTGCTACTGCGGATGGTGGATATGAGTCCGCTAGTGACTATGATGAGGAGACTTTGGCTCTTATTACACGTGAAGAACATGGTGGAGATGATTCTGATCATGAGACGCAATACATGGCTCCTGAAGACGCTGACAGGTATGAATGTTTAGTTGCTCAATGTGTTTTGAGTGTGCAGGTCACACAAGCTGAGCAAAATCAGAGGCACAATTTGTTCCATACCAAGGGAGTTGTGAAGGAACGTTCTGTGCGCGTCATCATAGATGGAGGTAGTTGCAACAACTTGGCTAGCATGGAGATGGTGGAGAAGCTTTCTCTCACCACAAGACCACATCCACATCCTTACTACATCCAATGGTTCAACAACAGCGGCAAGGTTAAGGTAACACGTACTGTTCGTGTGCATTTTAGTATCTCTACATATGCTGATTATGTTGATTGTGAGGTGGTACCTATGCAAGCATGTTCCTTATTACTTGGTAGACCATGGCAATTTGATAAAAATTATGTACACCATGGTAGAAACAATCACTATACTCTTGTTCATAAGGATAAAAATATTACTTTGCTTCCTATGACTCCTGATTCCATTTTGAAAGATGATATTAATAGAGCTAATAAAGCAAAACAGGAGAAGAATAAGAGTGAAAATCAGATTGTGGCAAAAGAATTCGAGCAACAAATGAAGCCTAATAATAAACCATCTAGTGTTGCTTCTGAAATTAAATTGAAAAGTGCATGTTTATTTGCCACCAAATCTGATATTGATGAGCTAGATTTCAGCAAATCTGTTTGCTATGCTTTTGTGTGCAAAGAGGCATTATTTTCATTCGAGGACGTGCCTTCCTCTTTGCCTCCTGCTGTCACTAACATTTTGCAGGAGTTCGCTGACGTCTTTCCACAAGACGTGCGACCGGGATTACCGCCTATTCGAGGGATTGAGCATCAGATTGACTTAATTCCTGGTGCTTCACTGCCAAACCGTGCACCATACCGTACCAATCCAGAGAAGACGAAGGAGATTATGCGTCAAGAACAAGAGCTTCTCGACAAAGGTTATATACGCGAATCCCTTAGTCCTTGTGCTGTTCCTATTATTCTAGTGCCGAAAAAGGATGGTACATCACGTATGTGTGTTGATTGTAGAGGCATTAATAATATTACTATTCGTTATCGTCATCCTATTCCTAGGCTAGATGATATGCTTGATGAATTGAGTGGCTCTACAATATTCTCCAAAGTTGATTTGCGTAGTGGATACCATCAAATTCGTATGAAATTGGGAGATGAATGGAAAACAGCATTTAAAACTAAGTTTGGATTATATGAGTGGTTAGTCATGCCTTTTGGGTTAACTAATGCACCTAGTACTTTCATGAGATTAATGAACGAAGTTTTACGTGCTTTCATTGGACGATTTGTGGTAGTTTACTTTGATGACATATTGATTTATAGTAGATCTTTGGAAGAACATTTGGAACATTTACGTGTTGTTTTTATTGCTTTACGTGATGCACGTTTGTTTGGTAACCTTGGGAAGTGCACCTTTTGCACCGACCGAGTATCTTTTCTTGGCTATGTTGTTACTCCACAGGGAATTGAAGTTGATAAAGCCAAGATTGAAGCTATTGAGAGTTGGCCGCAGCCCAAAACAGTCACACACGTGATGAGTTTTCTTGGCCTCGCTGGATTCTATAGGCGTTTTGTGAGAGATTTCAGCACCATTGCTGCACCTCTCAATGAGCTTACAAAGAAAGATGTGCCTTTTCTTTGGGGTACCGCACAGGAAGAAGCCTTCTCGGTATTGAAAGATAAGTTGACACATGCTCCTTTACTCCAACTTCCTGATTTTAATAAGACTTTTGAGCTTGAATGTGATGCTAGTGGAATTGGATTAGGCGGTGTGTTATTACAAGATGGCAAACCTGTTGCATACTTTTCTGAAAAATTGAGTGGGCCTAGTCTGAATTATTCTACTTATGATAAAGAATTATATGCTCTTGTTTGGACTTTAGAAACATGGCAACATTATTTATGGCCCAAAGAATTTGTTATACATTCTGATCATGAATCTTTGAAACATATTAAAAGTCAAGCTAAACTGAATCGTAGACATGCTAAATGGGTTGAATTCATTGAGACTTTTCCTTATGTCATTAAACAGAAGAAGGGAAAAGAAAATGTTATTGCTGATGCATTGTCTCGCCGCTATACTATGCTTTCACAACTTGACTTCAAAATATTTGGTTTGGAGACCATCAAAGATCAATATGTGCATGATGCTGATTTTAAAGATGTAATGCAGAATTGTAAAGAAGGAAGAATGTGGAACAAGTTCGTCGTTAACGATGGATTTGTGTTTCGTGCTAACAAGCTATGCATTCCAGCTAGCTCCGTTCGTCTTTTGTTGTTGCAGGAGGCGCATGGAGGAGGATTAATGGGACACTTTGGCGTGAAGAAGACGGAGGACGTACTTGCTACACATTTCTTTTGGCCAAAGATGAGACGGGATGTTTAGCGTTTTATTGCTCGATGCACTACATGTCAAAAAGCTAAGTCACGACTCAATCCTCATGGTTTATATATGCCTTTGCCTGTACCTAGTGTTCCTTGGGAGGATATGATAGAGGCAAAGGTGTCCCGTCTTTCGATGAGATGATGGATATCGCTTTGGTGGAAGTCGACTTTGACGATCCGACTACGAACGTGCGAGGACGTCGCGCCTTAGCAATCGCTAAACCAACTCCGAGAGGTTATTGACCACGCTGGAGCACGATCAACCTGACCACGAGGGTCTGTTTCCTGCGAGCAAACGAAGAACAAGCAAGAAACTAAGATTGCAATCTGGATATTGCGAATATAAGATGAAAGCTTTATTGATCAAGGTGGGGTTCTGTGACGCCTTTGTCTGGTCGTTGAACACAAACGAAGTACGCGAAGTTGCAGCTATGGCGAACTTTTAATCTAAACAAAACCCAAAGTCTAAACGATGCCCTAAGGGCTGTATATATGGAGGAAGAGGGGGGAATTTCGTGGCCCTTGGTGGAGGGGTCCGAAATCAACCCTATCTCTTGTTTCACCACACATACGGACTCTAAAAATAGCCTATACTTATGTATTTCGAAATTACATGGGCCTGGCCCAATAATAAGGTGACGCAGCACCTAAAATAGCCTCGGGAAGAAATTTATGAAGTGGCATCTTGTATATTTCGTCCAAGGCTTCATGCACCCATTATGGTGGCTTCAAAGTCCTGAAATCATCACTTGTAACTCCGTTCTTGTTCCCCTTGCGCATGCCATCATCTCCATGCTTGTTCTTGCTCCAATGTTCATCCTTCTCCAAGCTAGGCCCTTCATTTGTAAGCAAAACAAATGTATCCAATTTAGGCAGCATCATATTCTCATGAACATTAGAATCATTACCAAGAAACGAAAGTACCTGGTAATTTAGTTGGCGTGCACGAGCTCTAGTAATTGGTCCAGTATGTATAGCAGCAGGGGCTGTGGGTGTAACAATTGTATTGATGTCCTCATCAGGAAGTGCACCTTTTGCACCGACCGAGTATCTTTTCTTGGCTATGTTGTTACTCCACAGGGAATTGAAGTTGATAAAGCCAAGATTGAAGCTATTGAGAGTTGGCCACAGCCCAAAACGGTCACACAAGTGAGGAGTTTTCTTGGCCTCGCTGGATTCTATAGGCGTTTTGTGAGAGATTTCAGCACCATTGCTGCACCTCTTAATGAGCTTACAAAGAAAGATGTGCCTTTTCTTTGGGGTACCGCACAGGAAGAAGCCTTCACGGTATTGAAAGATAAGTTGACACATGCTCCTTTACTCCAACTTCCTGATTTTAATAAGACTTTTGAGCTTGAATGTGATGCTAGTGGAATTGGATTAGGAGGTGTGTTATTACAAGATGGCAAACCTGTTGCATACTTTTCTGAAAAATTGAGTGGGCCTAGTCTGAATTATTCTACTTATGATAAAGAATTATATGCTCTTGTTCGGACTTTAGAAACATGGCAACATTATTTATGGCCCAAAGAATTTGTTATACATTCTGATCATGAATCTTTGAAACATATTAAAAGTCAAGCTAAACTGGATCGTAGACATGCTAAATGGGTTGAATTCATTGAGACTTTCCCTTATGTCATTAAACACAAGAAGGGAAAAGAAAATGTTATTGCTGATGCATTGTCTCGTCGCTATACTATGCTTTCACAACTTGACTTCAAAATATTTGGTTTGGAGACCATCAAAGATCAATATGTGCATGATGCTGATTTTAAAGATGTAATGCAGAATTGCAAAGAAGGAAGAATGTGGAACAAGTTTGTCGTTAACGATGGATTTGTGTTTCGTGCTAACAAGCTATGCATTCCAGCTAGCTCCGTTCGTCTTTTGTTGTTGCAGGAGGCGCATGGAGGAGGATTAATGGGACACTTTGGCGTGAAGAAGACGGAGGACGTACTTGCTACACATTTCTTTTGGCCAAAGATGAGACAGGATGTTGAGCGTTTTATTGCTCGCTGCACTACATGTCAAAAAGCTAAGTCACGACCACACCGGAGCACGATCAACCTGACCACGAGGGTCTGTTTCCTGCGAGCAAACGAAGAACAAGCAAGAAACTAAGATTACAATCTGGATATTGCGAATATAAGATGAAAGCTTTATTGATCAAGGTGGGGTTCTGTGACGCCTTTGTCTGGTCGTTGAACACAAACAAAGTACGCGAAGTTGCAGCTATGGCGAACTTTTAATCTAAACAAAACCCAAAGTCTAAACGGTGCCCTAAGGGCTGTATATATGGAGGAAGAGAGTGGGAATTTCGTGGCCCTTGGTGGAGGGGTCCGAAATCAACCCTATCTCTTGTTTCCCCACACATACGGACTCTAAAAATAGCCTATACTTATGTATTTCGAAATTACATGGGCCTGGCCCAATAAAAAGGTGACGCAGCACCTATAATAGCCTCGGGACGAAATTTATGAAGTGGCATCTTGTATATTTCGTCCATGGCTTCATGCACCCATTATGGTGGCTTCAATGTCCTGAAATCATCACTTGTAACTCCGTTCTTGTTCCCCTTGCGCATGGCATCATCTCCATGCTTGTTCTTGCTCCAATGTTCATCCTTCTCCAAGCTAGTCCCTTCATTTGTAAGCAAAACAAATGTATCCAATTTAGGCAGCATCATATTCTCATGAACATTAGAATTATTACCAAGAAACGGAAGTACCTGACAATTTAATTGGCGTGCGTGAGCTCTAGTAATTGGTCCCGTATATGTAGCAGTAGGGGCTGTGGGTGTAACAATGGTATTGATGTCCTCATCATCCTCCCCTTCTTGAAATGAAGTCGTCCTCGACGGAAACTCATCTTCCTCACCCAAATAACGCTTCAAATCTGCAATGTTAAAAGTGGGACTAACCCCAAAATCTGCAGGCAGCTCAAGTTTATATGCATTATCATTTATTTTCTCTAACACCTTAAAGGGACCAACAGCACGTGGCATTAGCTTTGATTTGCGCAAATCAGGAAATCTATCCTTACGCAAATGTAACCAAACAAGATCTCCAGGTGCAAACACAACATGTTTTCTACCCTTATCTCCAGCAAGTTTATATTTAGCATTCATACGCTCAATGTTTTCCTTAGTTAACTCATGCATTTTTAAAATCAATTCAGCACGTTGTTTAGCATCAAAATTAACCTTCTCCGAAGATGGAAGAGGGAACAAATCAATAGGTGCACGAGGTAGGAAACCATACACAATTTCAAAAGGGCACATCCTAGTAGTAGAATGCAACGAACGATTATAAGCAAATTCAATATGAGGCAAGCATTCTTCCCACATTTTCTTATTATTCTTCAAAACAGCCCTAAGCATAGTAGACAACGTTCTATTGACTACTTCAGTTTGTCCATCAGTTTGGGGGTGACAAGTAGTACTAAAAAGCAGTTTAGTCCCCAATTTAGCCCATAAACATCTCCAAAAGTGGTTAAGAAATTTAGTATCACGATCTGAAACAATAGTATTGGGCACACCATGCAAGCGAATAATTTCACGAAAGAACAAATCCGCAACATTAACGGCATCATCGCTTTTATGACATGGTATAAAGTGTGCCATTTTTGAGAATCTATCCACGACAACAAATATGCTATCCCTCCCCTTCTTTGTTCGAGGTAAACCTAAAACAAAGTCCATAGATATATCCTCCCAAGGAACACTAGGTACAGGCAAAGGCATATATAAACCATGAGGATTGAGTCGTGACTTAGCTTTTTGACTTGTAGTGCAGCGAGCAATAAAACGCTCAACATCCCGTCTCATCTTTGGCCAAAAGAAATGTGAAGCAAGTACGTCCTCCGTCTTCTTCACGCCAAAGTGTCCCATTAATCCTCCTCCGTGCGCCTCTTCCAACAAAAAAAGACGAACAGAGCTAGCTGGAATGCATAGCTTGTTAGCACGGAACACAAATCCATCATTAACGACGAACTTGTTCCACATTCTTCCTTCTTTACAATTCTGCATTACATCTTTAAAATCAGCATCATGCACATATTGATCTTTGATGGTCTCCAAACCAAATATTTTGAAGTCAAGTTGTGAAAGCATAGTATAGCGACGAGACAATGCATCAGCAATAGCATTTTCTTTTCCCTTCTTGTGTTTAATGACATAAGGGAAAGTCTCAATGAATTCAACCCATTTAGCATGTCTACGATTTAGTTTAGCTTGACTTTCAATATGTTTCAAACATTCATGATAAGAATGTATAACAAATTCTTTGGGCCATAAATAATGTTGCCATGTTTCTAAAGTCCGAACAAGAGCATATAATTCTTTATCATAAGTAGTATAATTCAGACTAGGCCCACTCAATTTTTCAGAAAAGTATGCAACAGGTTTGCCGTCTTGTAATAACACACCTCCTAATCCAATTCCTCTAGCATCACATTCAAGCTCAAAAGTCTTTTTAAAATCAGGAAGTTGGAGTAAAGGAGCATGTGTCAACTTATCTTTCAATGCTGTGAAGGCTTCTTCCTGTGCGGTACCCCAAACAAAAGGCACATCTTTCCTTGTCAGCTCATTGAGAGGTGCAGCAATGGTGCTAAAATCTCTCACAAAATGCCTATAGAATCCAGCGAGGCCAAGAAAATTCCTCACTTGTGTGACCGTTTTGGGCTGCGGCCAACTCTCAATAGCTTCAATCTTGGCTTTATCAACTTCAATTCCCTGTGGAGTAACAACATAGCCAAGAAAAGACACTCGGTCGATGCAAAAGGTGCACTTCCCAAGGTTACCAAACAAATATGCATCACGTAAAGCAATAAAAACAACACGTAAATGTTCCAAATGTTCCTCCAAAGATCTGCTATAAATCAATATGTCATCAAAGTAAACTACCAAAAATCATCCAATGAAAGCACGTAAAACTTCGTTCATTTATCTCATGAAAGTACTAGGTGCATTAGTTAACCCAAAAGGCATGACTAACCACTCACATAATCCAAACTTAGTTTTAAATGTTGTTTTCCATTCATCCCCCAATTTCATACAAATTTGATGGTATCCACTACGCAAATCAACTTTGGAGAATATTGTAGAGCCACTCAATTCATCAAGCATATCATCTAGCCTAGGAATAGGATGACGATAACGAATAGTAATATTATTAATGCCTCTACAATCAACACACATACGTGATGTTCCATCCTTTTTCGGCACTAGAATAATAGGAACAGCACAAGGACTAAGGGATTCGCGTATATAACCTTTGTCGAGCAGCTCCTGTACTTGATGCATAATCTCCTTCTCCTCTGGATTGGTACGGTATGGTGCACGGTTGGGTAATGATACACCGGGAATTAAGTCAATCTGATGCTCAATCCTTTGAATGGGAGGTAATCCCGGTGGCACGTCTTGTGGAAAGACGTTAGCGAACTCCTACAAAATGTTAGTGACAGCAGGAGGCAAAGAGGAAGGCACGTCCTCGAATGAAAACAATGCCTCTTTGCACACAAAAGCATAGCAAACAGAGTTGCTAAAATCTAGCTCATCAATATCAGATTTAGTGGCAAGTAAACATGCACTTTTCAATTTAATTTCAGAAGCAACACTAGATGGTTTACTATTAGGCTTCATTTGTTGCTCAAATTCTTTTGCCACAATCTGATTTTCACTCTTATTTTTCTCCTGTTTTGCTTTATTAGCTCTATTAATATCAGCTTTCAAAATGGACTCAGGAGTCATAGGAAGCAAAGTAATATTTTTATCCTTATGAACAAGAGTATACTGATTGTTTCTACCATGGTGTACAGAATTTTTATCAAATTGCCATGGTCGACCAAGTAATAAGGAATATGCTTGCATAGGTACCACATCACAATCAACATAATCAGCATATGTAGAGATACTAAAATGCACATGAACAGTACGTGTTACCTTAACCTTGCCGCTGTTGGTGAACCATTGGATGTAGTAAGGATGTGGATGTGGTCTTATGGTGAGAGATAGCTTCTCCACCATCTCCATGCTAGCCAAGTTGTTGCAGCTCCCTCCATCTATGATGACGCGCACAGATCGTTCCTTCACAACTCCCTTTGTATGGAACAAATTATGCCTCTGATTTTGCTTAGCTTGTGTAACCTGCACACTCAAAACACGTTGAGCAACTAAACATTCATACCTGTTAGCATTTTCAGGAGCCATGTATTGCATCTCATTATCAGAATCATCTCCACCGTGTTCTTCACGTGTAATAAGAGCCAACGTCTCCTCATCATAGTCACTAGCGGACTCATACCCACCATCCTCAGTAGCAATCATCACACGCTGAGATTTGCATTCTCTCGCATAATGACCTCTTCCCTTACAACGACGACAAATAATATCACTTGTGTGCCCAATTGATGCCATGGAAGAAGAAGAGCTCTGTGTAGGCCCGGCAGGTGCCCTCTTGGCAGATAGTTGTGGTTGTGCCTGCTTTCTTGTATCACGGCTGGAGGTGGCACCTAATGGAGGTGCTGGTGCAGTGTTAGTAGAAGATGCACGCGGTGTCCATGATGAAGGTTGACCTGCAGATAAGTTAGTTCGCGCGAATGCTTGTCGATCCTGCACTTCACGTTCAGCTTTACAAGCAAGATGGAATAAACGAGTGATATTAGTATACTCCTTATACTCTAGAATGGTCTCAATCTCTCTATTTAATCCACCCATAAAATGTGCAAGCATAGGTTCATTCTCCTCAACAATACCACGTCTAATCATGCCAGTTTATAATTCCTGATAATATTCTTCTACAGAATTTTTTCCTTGTCTCAAACGCTGCAATTTTTGAAGCAATTCACGTTGGTAATATGGTGGAACCCAACGAGTACGCATAGCAGTTTTCAAAGCAGCCCAAGTAGCTGGAACAGGATATAATCTACAATGTTCAGACCACAAAACACATGCAAAGATAGTGAAAGCACAAACACCAGCATGAACACGTCTCTCCTCAGGATATTGTAAACATGTAAATCGTTGTTCAGTTTCTAACTCCCAAGTAAGATATATATCAGGAACATATCTACCCTCAAATGGTGGAATATTCAATTTTAGTTTAGGGAGATGGTCATGATCTCGTACCTGAGGGGGAGCCCTAACATTGCCATTGTTTGCATGTGGACGACCTGGTGGTTGTGGTGCTGGTGGCCGCATGTAGTTCTGATTTTGATCAACCTCATCCTCGTAATCTCCCGCATAATCATCCTCCTCCCCATTAGCAGCAGGAGCAACAAAATTATCAACAGTAGCACCAACAGTTTGGCCAGGATGAAGAGGAACACGGCTCGCTCGGCGGAGGGCTGTTTCGTGATGTGGAGGTAGTCGCTGTTGTTATTGTTGTTGCAGAGGTGCGGCAGGTGTAGCCAGTGGTGGAAGACGCGCAAGCAGTTCATTAAATCTGTTATCGAGCTTTGTTTCGAACGTCTTATCAAGGCCAGTTATCTTCTCCATGGCCTCTTCAAAATTGTTCAGCACATCTTGCACCTGTTTAGTCATCATTTGTTGAAACTTATCATGAAGCTCCTTGTTCGTTAAGTTCTCCCAGTCAATCTCGTCGGCATGTGATCCTGGCATGGTTAGCAGCAATAGAAACACACAAGAATATGATCCTATAGACTACTAACAAGTGGTGGTGGTGGTGGGTGTCACAAATCCGTCAAGCAAAACTCAAATTCTTACCAGTTCTTACCCAGCAGCAGGCGGTGATCGGCAACCGATGTAGTCAAAGCTCTCAAAGCTTGGATAAAGCGATTACCAGGGAGAGTTAAACGCACGACGTAGATGTATGTGGAGCTGGGAAGGCTTATAATATGGTAGCAAAAAGGATCAGCAATAATCAATTCAGAGATGCAAAGTTGAATAAACGCTCAACGATGGTACTGTGCTGGTCCTAGGCTAGACCGTGCTAGAGACGCGAGCCTAGAACACTAACAAAATCACGGCGCTGCACTTAAACAAGGGAAAATCACACTCTGGAATATATATTTTCGCTCTTTTTTTGCGCTGGTCTTTTTTTGCGCTGCTTTTTTTTGCGAAAAATCACTATAATGGCGAGTGTCTCAAAACTCTTCCCAGGTCAAACTGACAAGATGGGCACGAAATTTTTTGACAATTTTTTTTTGGAAATCAGGGCAGCGACGACGAAAAAGTGCGACAAAAAATCACTATGATGGTGAATGTCTCAAAACACTCCTGGGGACCTAAAAATAGGATAGGGAAAAATTATTTTCGGTCACCGATTTTTTTTCCAAAACCTACTCAAGCAAGGAAACACGAATCGGAAATTAGATGGATCTCGGAAACAAACCTACTACGAAAAGAACTCGGTTTGGTGGTGGATATATGGTGGTAGGATATGGCAGCGGTGGTGGTATATGGATATGGATCGGTGGTATATGGCAGCATTGATGGGATATGGCAACGGTGGTGGTATATGGCAGCGTTGGTGGGATATGGCAACGGTGGTGGTATATGGCAACAACGATGAAGATGGTGCGACGGCGGCGTGACAAACTGTGACAGAACTCGAAACTCTAAAGGACTAGACACTAAGACCAGCAACTAGACACGACGATGCAACCGCAAATTCAACAAAGCAAAACCCTAAAAAGATTATGCAAAGGCTCAGATTGGTTCGGATATGATGAACTAACCCTAATTTTTTTGTGGCTTTTTCGTGGACTGTAGGTATGAAGAACCGACTCGATTTAAACTACGTTAAACTGTAAAATCTCACCGAGCAACCTGGAAATCTGATACCACTTGATAGAGGCAAAGGTGTCCCGTCTTTCGATGAGATGCTGGATATCCCTTTGGTGGAACTTTGACGATCCGACTACGAACGTGCGAGGACGTCGCGCCTTAGCAATCGCTAAACCAACTCCGAGAGGTTATTGATCACGCCGGAGCACGATCAACCTGACCACGAGGGTCTGTTTCCTGCGTGCAAACGAAGAACAAGCAAGAAACTGAGATTGCAATCTGGATATTGTGAATATAAGATGAAAGCTTTATTGATCAAGGTGGGGTTCTGAGACGTCTTTGTCTGGTCGTTGAACACAAACGAAGTACGCGAAGTTGCAGCTATGGCGAACTTTAATCTAAACAAAACCCAAAGTCTAAACGGTGCCCTAAGGGCTGTATATAAGGAGGAAGAGGGGGTGAATTTGGTTGCCCTTGGTGGAGGGGTCCGAAACTAACCCTATCTCTTGTTTCCCCACACATACGGACTCTAAAAATAGCCTATACTCATGTATTTCGAAATTACATGGGCCTGGCCCAATAATAAGGTGACGCAGCACCTAGAATAGCCTCTGGACGAAATTGATGAAGTGGCATCTTGTATATTTCGTCCAAGGCTTCATGCACTCATTATGGTGGCTTCAAAGTCCTGAAATCATCACTTGTAACTCCGTTCTTGTTCCCCTTGCGCATGCCATCATCTCCATGCTTGTTCTTGCTCCAATGTTCATCCTTCTCCAAGCTAGGATGATGTAGGGTGGAACCCTATGGTGACGATCTTTCACATTTGGAGTGGATCCTACGGGGAATCACGAAGAAGGCGCGGAAGAACACGAGGAAAACACGGGGAGGAACTAGAGAAACAGTCAACTGACAAGAGATCAATCACACAAGTGCTAGATCACCGAACACAAAGAGATACATATGATCCACAATCAACAAAGGTAAGGATACAAAGGAACCGTTCTTCTCCGTGAGGAGGCCTTGAAATCCACGAGGGGATCTTCCCACGAGGGGGTCTTGAATCCGATAGGATCTTCTCCGAGGAGGCCACGGTCTCTCACGAGGAGGAGATCCGGTGGATGAGCGAAGCTCTATCTCTAATTGAGCTAAATCAACGCTAAATCTAACTAGGAGGAGGTGGAGGAGTATATATAGTCTAGGGCCACGAAGGGGTAAGTGAATGGGTACATGGGCTGCGGCCCAACACACTGTGCACAGACAGGCGTCGGACCTCCGGAGGGTTCCGGTCGTCCGGAGGCTCGGGAAGGTCCGGACGTCCGGTGCTCTTCGGACCTCCGTAGATTTGGCTCGGGTGCGCTTCGGTCGGACGTCCGGAGGGGGCCAGTCGTCCGGAGGCTCGCGGGATCCCGGACATCCGGAGTTCTTCGGATGTCCGCAGATTCGGTTCGATGGTCGCTGGCACGATCGTCCGGAGGGGGGCGGTCGTCCGGAGCCTGGGAGTCGTCGGACGTCCGGTCCTTGTCGGACGCCCGGCCGCTGTAGCTTCGTGCAGCTTCTTCTCTTGGTCCTTGTACTCAGTGTCCTCGCCGTCTTGTCCATGGTCTTCCTCCTTGTTCCTGGTCATGCATAGCACATATATATGAGGTAGTAATGATGTCTCACATGTGGGAAGTGAAGGTTCGGAGAGGAGCGAGTTCACCTTGTGTCCAATGGCGTATAGTTGAGGTCTCTCATAAGTCCTCTTAGGGTTTGGAGAGTAGTCGGAGTGTACACGGGGATGAACGTGGGATGCTCCGCATCATATCCCCCCCTTGGGAAAGATCCGACCTCGGATCGTGATCCTCATCACCATGGAAACGGTTGTCATGGACGGACTTGTAGTTGGACATCGATGAAGGCATTGCGCAATCCAAGTAGTCCAAGGTGTCGCCGGAGTGATAGACATGCAAAAAGAGAAAACACAAGCAACACTCGGAAATACAATGGTTAGCGCACACAAAGTGTCCATCATGCAAGAATGAGTCCGTGCGGCAAAATTGGTCGTGACAAAACTCATGAAGCTTATCAAGATGATCTAGAATGATATGCCAAGCATTCATGGGATGAAATGCAATCATTGTGCACACAAATGTGTTGTAAATATGATCAACGCAACCACGGTGCAAAATGATGTCATAGTGAGACGGTTTGTCAATAGCATGAATATGTCAATGGATGCTCAATATGTGTATGTTATCATGCAATTGATGGAAGGCAATGTGATCCTTATGTATGAATATGCCATCAAGGAAGATCACAACAAATTTGCTAAGGAAGTGAACAAGCTCATATATCATGGGTGACATGGAAATAGATGCAACAAGACAAGCATAATGTGAGTCAATCCATGCATAGGGTGCAAACTTGTGGTGAGTATGATATGTCCATCGAGCATGACATGTATGAGCACAATCAACAAATATGGAGGTGTTGGTGTACCAATGCTCGATGTCATGGTATGAGTGGAGTTCCGAAGATGCATCCAATAAGTGCGAGCGCTCCTCAATGTGAAGGTCCATGTAGCCAATCTCCAATGTCGCTCCTCCGTTCACGAGATGTATCATGTAGACAACAAGAAGGAAACAACAATGAAAGAGTGACCCATCCAATATGCGCATTTGAGGATGGCTCAAAGAGAAGGAGTTCACCTTTAGGAGTGTCTCAAGGATGATGTAGTTGCGCATCTTGTATGCCTTCACATAACCAATATGTCGTGTGATGGTACCGCCTTGTGAATCCTTCAAAATGAAAGAACATGACAAACACTCGGAAAAACAAATGAGGTTAGCGGAAGTGCAAAACCTATCATTCGTGTCGTAAGATACCCAACAAGTGTATGCATCATGCTCATCGTAAGAATGGACAAGGGAGCATTTCATAGTATGAAGGCTTATGATGTAAGAACAACCAAATACAAGAGGCTCAATCAAACAAGCATGCATCACAAGTAAGGTGTCAAAGTCTCCAAGATCAATAAGCATAGTATGGTTGCACTCAATACAAGTGGATATGAAAGAGGCAACTAATGGAGACAAGAGGCAATGATCATGACAAATCAAGTGAGAGGCATCAACATCTATGTCATCAACCCAGGAAAGCAAGCAATAGTGGAACATGGGTGATGCAACATAGAAAGCAATCATAGCGATCAAGTCAAGCAAGCTAGTAGTGCGAACATGCAACTTACTAGAAGGAATCATGGCAAGCATGTCATGTGTGCAAATAGTGGGCATGAATAATTCACATGTCATAGCACAAGCATGAAAGCAAGGTATGAGGAAAGTAGGTTCATGGTGTTGGCAAGAAGTCCTATGTAAATAGCAATGTAACATCATGACTCTCCCAACACAAGAATCAACAATAGTATGAGGCACATGATATACATGGCAATAGCAACAAGGATCTCCACCAAGCATGCAAATACACATAGAAGTATCAAAATGGTGAATCATGGGTAGATGCAAGCAAGGGACACAATTGCATGGCAAATGCATAGAAGCAAGTATAACATGCAAAGTGAACACGGGAAAATGAGCATAAGGTGACAAGTGGTAAATAGCCCATAGCCGTGTGAGAGCCAAGTAGAAGAGATGCGCATAGTCCTTGCGCGAAGGGAACGGTGGTAAGGATAGTCCACGGGATCCCAAGTCATCATTGCTCTCAAGAGCTCGTTTCGTCAACTCATGTGATTGTGAGGTTGACGAGTGTTCATAAGTACCTACACAAAACGAAGACAAAGAGAAAATTGTGTGTGCATGGTATATCTACACATCATCCATCATGATGCGCACGGGCATGTTTCGGTTAGCACAAAATATCCAATGCTCAAATAAATGAGATGCGTGATATAGAAACATGTCATCCATCATGATAGGTTTGTTGTTATGTATGGCATAATGGAGACTGAAATGATGTAATGCATCATGAGAAATATCTAGAGCATTGTTATTCATGGAAAGCATATGGTGCAAGCAATTATGTGAATCATGCAAAGTATGACATGCATCAAGATCTCCTAATATGTATGAGGAAACTATGGGGGTCTCCTCATGAGCAAGAGTAGAAACATCACATGGAGAATATTGACAACATCCAAAACAATGCATATTTGGAACAATGTGATCATGGCATGACATAGTAGATGAATTGCGCAAATCGTGTAAAGGAAGCATGGCAATATCATCACAAGAGAAGCAAAAGCCAATGACCATCATCTCGTCATCTATGCCATAATTGCAAATGGGATTTATTTTAATGGGGCATGCATAGTTACTATGTTGAGATTGTAATGATGCAATATGGGAGATCTCACTCATAGCATATGACAAGTTCAATGGATTGTCAAACATGATGTGACCAAAAGAATTTTCACATGATATCCTATGGAGCATAGCATCACAACTAGGCAACTCAACATGCTCATCATCAAACCAACAAATCAAAAAAAGATTGGGGGCTATTTTTGGTGGGGATTTTCGGATTTTGGGACGAAATCAACAAAATCAAGCTAGAAATAGAGGGGTAGGGGCTCCAAAAACGTGATCAACCTAGCTCATGATACCATGATGATGTAGGGTGGAACCCTATGGTGACGATCTTTCACGTTTGGAGTGGATCCTACGGGGAATCACGAAGAACACGCGGAAGAACACGAGGAAAACACGGGGAGGAACTAGAGAAACACTCAACCGACAAGAGATCAATCACACAAGTGCTAGATCACCGAACACAAAGAGATACATATGATCCACAATCAACAAAGGTAAGGATACAAAGGAACCGTTCTTCTCCGTGAGGAGGCCTTGAAATCCACGAGGGGATCTTCCCACGAGGGGGTCTTGAATCCGATAGGATCTTCTCCGAGGAGGCCGCGGTCTCTCACGAGGAGGAGATCCGGTGGATGAGCGAAGCTCTATCTCTAATTGAGCTAAATCAACGCTAAATATAACTAGGAGGAGGTGGAGGAGTATATATAGTCTAGGGCCACGAAGGGGTAAGTGAAGGGGTACATGGGCTGCGGCCCAACACACTGTGCACAGACAGGCGTCGGACGTCCAGAGGGTTCCGGTCGTCCGGAGGCTCGGGAAGGTCCGGACGTCCGGTGCTCTTCGGACGTCCGTAGATTTGTCTCGGGTGCGCTTCGGTCGGACGTCCGGAGGGGGCCGGTCGTCCGGAGGCTCACGGGATCCCGGACGTCCGGAGTTCTTCGGATGTCCGCAGATTCGGTTCGGTGGTCGCTGTCATGGTCGTCCGGAGGGGGCCGGTCGTCCGGAGCCTGGGAGTCGTCGGACGTCCGGCCGCTGTAGCTTCGGGCAGCTTCTTCTCTTGGTCCTTGTACTCGGTGTCCTCGCCGTCTTGTCCATGGTCTTCCTCCTTGTTCTTGGTCATGCATAGCACATATATATGAGGTAGTAACCATGTCTCACATGTGGGATGTGAAGGTTCGGATAGGAGCGAGTTCACCTTGTGTCCAATGGCGTATAGTTGAGGTCTCATCGTAAGTCCTCTTAGGGTTTGGAGAGTAGTCGGAGTGTACATGGGGATGAACGTGGGATGCTCCGCATCATAGGCCCTTCATTTGTAAGCAAAACAAAAGTATCCAATTTAGGCAGCATCATATTCTCATGAACATTAGAATCATTACCAAGAAACGGAAGTACCTGATAATTTAATTGGCGTGCGCGAGCTTTAGTAATTGGTCCAGTATATGTAGCAGTAGGGGCTGTGGGTGTAACAATGGTATTGATGTCCTCATCAGACACGATCTCTGGTTTGACAAGACGTGCCAATGAAACCACATCTCGAAATATGGAGCGAGAGGCTAAAAAACAGTTCGAATAATGGTCGGGCGGCGACATGATGTCACGCTACCAATAAGTTGTCAGCGGATTGGACTCGTGAAATATTATACTGTCTACAATTGTGTGTGGAATTTGTTTTGTAGAGCCGGACACGATTCTTGTGTTCGAGGACTATTTTAGAGTATTCGGAGAAGGAACCCGCCTTGCAATGTTGAAGACAATCTACCTGCCGGACACCTCGTCATTGAAGCCTAGTTCAGGGGCTACAGAGGGAATCCTGGATTAAGGGGTCCTTGGGCATCCGGACTATTGACATGGGCCGGACTGTTAGGCTATAAAGATACAAGATAGATGACTTCTTCCCGTGTCCGGATGGGACTCTCCTTTGCGTGGATGGCAGGCTTGGCGTTCGGATATGCAGATTCCTTTCTCTGTAACCGACTCTGTATAACCCTAGTCCCCTCTGGTGTCTATATAAACTAGAGGGCTTAGTCCGTAGAGACAATCATCATATAGGCTAGACTTCTAGGGTTTTAGCCATTACGATCTCGGGGTAGATCAATCTTGTAATACTCAGATTCATCAAGATCAATCAAGCAGGAAGTAGGGCATTACCTCTATAGAGAGGGCCCGAACCTGGGTAAACATCGTGTCCCCCGCCTCCTGTTACCATCAGCCTTAGACGCACAGTTCGGGACCCCCTACCCGAGATCCGCCGGTTTTGACACCAACTATAGGCATATACAAAAGACTCAAAGGGCATCAGACTCTTTGTGATGTGCTCAAAAAGCAGATCTTGAATAGGAACCCTAGGAAAGAGGGTATTTCCTTTGAGAGGAAACTCAATGCTGATGGGACCTACTGGAAACCTGAGCAGTACCCCAAAACCTCATGGGTTGCTGCGAAAGGACCTTCCATAGATCCATGAACTTTATCTGCCTTTACTTGTGAATATTCATATTCCTCTGATGAGTCATCTGACTCCAACTAGAAACTATTCAAGAATTAGAATGGTGAAGTATTTGCTCGATATGTTGGAACTATCTGTAGGAACGGCCCCCCTATGAAGAAAATCTGGGTTCCCAAAAGACGCCTTGAAAATCTTCAGGTGAATGTCATCATGACACCCCCTATGAAGAATAGGAACCCTGGATCAAATTCTTCATACGGATCCAAGTCCTCTTACGGACTGAATTCTTCATCTGGATCAAATTCCTCACGTGGATCCACATCCTCATATGAACATCATCGTGCTAACACTTCTGTTTCGCAGGGAAAGTCTAAAGGCTATGAATATGTGCATTATTCTTCAAACCATTATGTTCATAAGTCCTCGAAGAATTTCTCTGCTTATTCATATGCTTATCCTAACCTCTCTTCTATGAAACGAAGTGCACTGGCTTCAATGCCATCTTTTTCTTATGGAGCTCGTAGAATGGTGAACTCTTTGCCACCCCTTCAAATGTGGGCGGTGAATAAAAAAACTAATCTCTTATGCAGGGTCAGGTCTCCAGACAAATTTAATCATGTGAAGAATTTGCTGGACACCTGAGTGTGCTTGAATGGACGCAAGCTAATCATGAAGAAATGAATTACTCATTTCTCACGTCCTCATAATTGCTATATCTGATACTACTGATGAAATTGATATCATATTCTTCACTTATGAAGTATATGAGTTCGTAAGTTGCACTAATTTGTCTGCAGGATGAACAACCCAAAGCTACTGAGTGGGTCCTCGACAGTGGATGTACAAATCACATGACCGGTGACAAGAACTTATTGATGGACACTGCTTTATCTCCATCTCATCTGAAGCATATCACCAACACTGACAAAGGCAAAAGCACGGTATTGGGTCTAGGTAGGGTTGCTATCTCAAAGGATAGACACATGGACAAAGTCATGCTGTCGAGTCCTTAGGATTCAACCTCATGTCTGTCTCAATGCTTTGTGATCTTGATATGGTTGTCATTTTGGCAAATATCATTGCATTGTGCTAATGGAATCTGACAATTCCAAAGTCTCTGAAGGCTTTAGGAGAGGAGATTTGTACATTGTTGATTTCTCTGCAGGACCACAGCCTGCCACATGTCTACTTGCAAAAGCTTCAAAAGGCTGGTTATGGCATCGACGACTTGGTCATGCTGGGATGAGGAACTTGCATACACTCACGAAGAAGAAGCATGTCATTGGCATCGAGGGTGTCAAATTCCTCAAAGATCATCTTTATTGGGCTTGTGAGGCTGGAAAGATAACCAGAGCCAAGCATCCCTCGAAGACTATTATGACCACTTCTCGTCCCTTTGAATTACTTCACATGGATCTCTTTGGCCCTACTCATTATGCCACGTTCACTAATTCTGCATCATTATATGGCTTTGTCATTGTTGATGATTATTCTCGTTATACCTGGGTGCATATCATCACTTACAAAAATGAAGTGCAGGAAGTCTTCAAACGATTTTCCTCAAGAGCATCTATGAATTTCGGTGTGAAGATCAAGCATATCAGGAGTGATAATGGAACAGAGTTCAAGAACACTGGTCTCGATGAATATCTTAATATACTTGGTATTACTCACGAGTTATCTGCTCCCTATACTCCTCAGCAGAATGGTGTCGTGGAGCACAAGAACAGAACTCTTGTTGAGATGGCTCGCACTATGCTTGACGAATACAAGACTCCACAACGTTTTTGGCCAGATGCTATTGATACTGCATGGCACATCATCAACAGGGGATATATTCACAAATTCTTCAAACAGACCTCATATGAACTCCTCACTGACAAGAAACCCAATGTAAGTTATTTCAATGTCTTTGGTGCTAAATGCTGGATTAGAGATCCTCACCACCACTCTAAATTCGCACCGAAAGCACGTGAGGGTTTTATGCTTGGTTACGGAAAGGACTAGCACACTTAGAGAGTCTTCAACACCTTCATCACAAGGTTGTTGAAACTGTAGATGTGCGGTTTGATGAGACTAATGGCTCGCAAAGAGAGCACCTACCTCCTGTGCTAGATGAAATGTCACCCGAGGAATCCATCAAGTTCAAGGCTACTGAGGATGTCATCCCTATCAAAGAATATGCTGAAGACGTCATTCCGGATCGTGAAGAAAATCACGTTGGTGCTACTAAAGAAAATGGGCCTGAAGAAATTGCTGTGCCAAATCAAAGTCGTCAACTTGCTCATCCTCGCATTGCAAACGAAGTTCAGATTGAGAGAATCATCAACGACATCAATGCACCAGGTCCTCTCACGCGCTCAAAAGCTTCACATTTGTCTAACTTTTGTGGGCATTTTGCGTTTGTCTCTATCACAGAGCCCACCAAAGTTGATGAAGCATTCATGGAATCTGAGTGGATTCTAGCTATGCAAGATGAACTGCATCAATTCGAGCTCAACAATGTGTGGGAGCTTGTCAAGCGACCAGACCCACGCAAGCACAACATCATCGGCACCAAATGGATCTACCGCAACAAGCAAGATGAAAATGGCCTTGTAGTGAGGAATAAGGCTTGTCTTGTAGCTCAAGGCTACACACAGGTTGAAGGAATTTATTTCAATGAAACTTTTGCACCTATTGCTAGACCAAGCACCTCGGGTGTGGTATGATACGTTGAAGGAATTCCTCATGAAGAAAGGCTTCAAACCAGGTTCACTTGACCCAACTCTTTTCACCAAAGCATATGATGATGAATTATTCGTGTGCCAAATATATGTTGATGATATTATCTTTGGCTGTACTAACCAACGTCAAAGTGACGAATTTGCCTATATATGAGTGAGGAATGTCAAATGCCCATGTTGGGAGAGTTGAAATTCTTCTTAGGTCTTCAAATTCGTTAACAACACAATGGCATATTCATATCCTAGGAGAAATACCTCAAGGATGTGTTGAGGAAATTCGGCATGCAAGATTGCAAAGGCGTCAAAATCCCTATGCCCACAAATGGCCATCTATGCACCGATGAAAATGGTAAAGACTTTGATCAAAAGGTATACCGCTCCGTGATTGTCTCTTTATTGTATATATGTGCATCTAGGCCGGATATTATGCTTAGTGTTTGCATGTGTGCCCGATTTCAAGCCACACTTAAGGAATCACACCATAAGGCTATGAAGCATATTCTTCGATATCTAGCTCACACTCCAACACTTGGATTATGGTATCCCAAGGGCTCTTCTTTTGATCTCATTGGATAGTCTGACTCTGACTATGCTGGTGATCGGGTGGACCGCAAGTCAACATCAGGCACATGTTGTTTCCTTGGACGATCCTTGTATGTTGGTCCTTGAAGAAGCAGAACTGCGTATCTCTCTCTACTGCTAAAGCTGAGTACATTGCTGCTGGATCTTGTTGTGCTCAATTTCCATGGATGAAACAAACTCTCAAGGACTATGGCATCAATGTGAAGAATGTGCCACTCTACTGCGACAATGAGAGTGCTATAAAGATTGCTCACAAACCTGTTCAGCACTCGAGGACAAAGCACATCCAGATTCGTCATCATTTGCTTCATGACCATGTGTTGAAGGGCGACATCTCCATCGACCACGCAAATACTTAAGATCAGCTGGCCGATATCTTCACAAAGCCCTTGGATGAGAAGAGATTTAGCAAGTTGCGGTGTGAGCTAAGTATCTTAGAATCTTCAAATGTTCTTTGAAAAGGACACACTTCCTAACACTTATGCAAATTTGATGACTTAGATGTGAAACACACGAAGTAATGTTTTTCTTCAACCAATGCAGACTAACCCTCTAAGTGTGAAGAAATTAATGAAGAATTTGATTCTCAGAACCCTACGACAATTGTAGGCGGTGTCTGAAATCATCATTCTTATACGGTGGGTTACGTGAAAATCTTCTTTTTGAGTTTCTGCGATTTCTTCAGATTTTCAATTTCCTCAGTCTTTCTGTAGTTGTTCTTCATTGCTATATATATATATATATATATATATATATATATATATATATATATATATATATATATATATATATATATATATATATTTGAGTTTTTCATGTCCTCTAGAGCATTCACTTATAGCTAATTCTTCAAGTTGCTTTTTCATCTAAGTGAATGTGATCAGACCCATTCCCCCTCTATGCTAAACTCAACCCAGTCTGTTCACAAATTCTTCATGTGCATTCTATTTGAATCCCGTTCAAAATCTTCACTGTGTCCTTGACACTTGAAGAACTTGCGAACGAAACGTTAAAATTTTCATATCTAATTTTTCGATTTTTGCCGCTCAAATCCTTCCGCATCCCACGAGTAGATTAAACAACTCACCCACGATCTCACATGATCTCCACATCTTTGTACATGGGTGACACATGTCGCTAGGATAGCAAGGGCCAGGGGCACGTTCGTCCAAATTCTTTGGACGGATGGTTTTTCACTTCGTTATAAATACCCCTCCCCTTTCACCTCAGTTCATTTACTCCGCTAGACGTCTCTCTCTCTCTCTCACTCGAGCTCTCTAACCTAGCACCGCCGCTAATCTTCATCGTCGCCGGTGAGGAAGAGCTTATGATAGAGGCGAGGGTCCCGATCTTTCGATGAGATGATGGATATCGCTTTGGTGGAAGTCGACTTTGACGATCCGACTACGAACGTGCGAGGACGTCGCGCCTTAGCAATCGCTAAACCAACTCCGAGAGGTTATTGACCACGTCGGAGCACGATCAACCTGACCACGAGGGTCTGTTTCCTGCGAGCAAACGAAGAACAAGCAAGAAACTAAGATTGCAATCTGGATATTGCGAATATAAGATGAAAGCTTTATTGATCAAGGTGGGGTTCTGTGACGCCTTTGTCTGGTCGTTGAACACAAACGAAGTACGCGAAGTTGCAGCTATGGCGAACTTTTAATCTAAACAAAACCCAAAGTCTAAACGATGCCCTAAGGGCTGTATATATGGAGGAAGAGGGGGGAATTTCGTGGCCCTTGGTGGAGGGGTCCGAAATCAACCTTATCTCTTGTTTCCCCACACATACGGACTCTAAAAATAGCCTATACTTATGTATTTCGAAATTACATGGGCCTGGCCCAATAATAAGGTGACGCAGCACCTAAAATAGCCTCGGGACGAAATTTAGGAAGTGGCATCTTGTATATTTCGTCCAAGGCTTCATGCACCCATTATGGTGGCTTCAAAGTCCTGAAATCATCACTTGTAACTCCGTTCTTGTTCCCCTTGCGCATGCCATCATCTCCATGCTTGTTCTTGCTCCAATGTTCATCCTTCTCCAAGCTAGGCCCTTCATTTGTAAGCAAAACAAATGTATCCAATTTAGGCAGCATCATATTCTCATGAACATTAGAATCATTACCAAGAAACGAAAGTACCTGGCAATTTAGTTGGCGTGCACGAGCTCTAGTAATTGGTCCAGTATGTATAGCAGCAGGGGCTGTGGGTGTAACAATTGTATTGATGTCCTCATCATCCTCCCCTTCTTGAAATGAAGTCGTCCTCGACGGAAGTCCATCTTCCTCACCCAAATAAGGCTTCAAATCTGCAATGTTAAAAGTGGGACTAACCCCAAAATCTGCAGGCAGCTCAAGTTTATATGCATTATCATTTATTTTCTCTAACACCTTAAAGGGACCATCCGCACGTGGCATTAGCTTTGATTTGCGCAAATCAGGAAATCTATCTTACGCAAATGTAACCAAACAAGATCTCCAGGTGCAAACACAACATGTTTTCTACCCTTATCTCCAGCAAGTTTATATTTAGCATTCATACGCTCAATGTTTTCCTTAGTTAACTCATGCATTTTTAAAACCAATTCAGCACGTTGTTTAGCATCAAAATTAACCTTCTCCGAAGATGGAAGAGGCAACAAATCAATAGGTGCACGAGGTAGGAAACCATACACAACTTCAAAAGGGCACATCTTAGTAGTAGAATGCAATGAACGATTATAAGCAAATTCAATATGAGGCAAGCATTCCACCCACATTTTCTTATTATTCTTCAAAACAGCCCTAAGCATAGTAGACAACGTTCTATTGACTACTTCAGTTTGTCCATCAGTTTGGGGGTGACAAGTAGTACTAAAAAGCAGTTTAGTCCCCAACTTAGCCCATAAACATCTCCAAAAGTGGCTAAGAAATTTAGTATCACGATCTGAAACAATAGTATTTGGCACACCATGCAAGCGAATAATTTCACGAAAGAACAAATCAGCAACATTAACAGCATCATCGCTTTTATGACATGGTATAAAGTGTGCCATTTTCGAGAATCAATCCACGACAACAAATATGCTATCCCTCCCCTTCTTTGTTCGAGGTAAACCTAAAACAAAGTCCATAGATATATCCTCCCAAGGAACACTAGGTACAGGCAAAGGCATATATAAACCATGAGGATTGAGGCGTGACTTAGCTTGTTGACATGTAGTGCAGCGAGCAATAAAACGCTCAACATCCCGTCTCATCTTTGGCCAAAAGAAATGTGTAGCAAGTACGTCCTCCGTCTTCTTCACGCCAAAGTGTCCCATTAATCCTCCTCCATGCGCCTCCTGCAACAACAAAAGACGAACGGAGCTAGCTGGAATGCATAGCTTGTTAGCACGAAACACAAATCCATCGTTAACAACAAACTTGTTCCACATTCTTCCTTCTTTACAATTATGCATTACATCTTTGAAATCAGCATCATGCACATATTGATCTTTGATGGTCTCCAAACCAAATATTTTGAAGTCAAGTTGTGAAAGCATAGTATAGCGACGAGACAAAGCATCAGCAATAACATTTTCTTTTCCCTTCTTGTGTTTAATGACATAAGGGAAAGTCTCAATGAATTCAACCCATTTAGCATGTCTACGATTCAGTTTAGCTTGACTTTTAATATGTTTCAAAGATTCATGATCAGAATGTATAACAAATTCTTTGGGCCATAAATAATGTTGCCATGTTTCTAAAGTCCGAACAAGAGCATATAATTCTTTATCATAAGTAGAATAATTCAGACTAGGCCCACTCAATTTTTCAGAAAAGTATGCAACAGGTTTGCCATCTTGTAATAACACACCTCCTAATCCAATTCCACTAGTATCACATTCAAGCTCAAAAGTCTTATTAAAATCAGGAAGTTGGAGTAAAGGAGCATGTGTCAACTTATCTTTCAATACCGTGAAGGCTTCTTCCTGTGCGGTACCCCAAACAAAAGGCACATCCTTCTTTGTAAGCTCGTTGAGAGGTGCAGCAATGGTGCTGAAATCTCTCACAAAACGCCTATAGAATCCAGCGAGGCCAAGAAAACTCCTCACTTGTGTGACCGTTTTGGGCTGCGGCCAACTCTCAATAGCTTCAATCTTGGCTTTGTCAACTTCAATTCCCTGTGGAGTAACAACATAGCCAAGAAAAGATACTCGGTCGGTGCAAAAGGTGCACTTCCCAAGGTTACCAAACAAACGTGCATCACGTAGAGCAATAAAAACAGCACGTAAATGTTCCAAGTGTTCTTCCAAAGATCTGCTATAAATCAGTATATCATCAAAATAGTGATAGAGGCAAAGGTGTCCCGTCTTTCGATGAGATGGTGGATTTCGCTTTGGTGGAAGTCGACTTTGACGATCCGACTACGAACGTGCGAGGACGTCGCGCCTTAGCAATCGCTAAACCAACTCCGAGAGGTTATTGACCACGCCGGAGCACGATCAACCTGACCACGAGGGTCTGTTTCCTGCGAGCAAACGAAGAACAAGCAAGAAACTAAGATTGCAATCTGGATATTGCGAATATAAGATGAAAGCTTTATTGATCAAGGTGGGGTTCTGAGACGCCTTTGTCTGGTCGTTGAACACAAACGAAGTACGCGAAGTTGCAGCTATGGCGAACTTTTAATCTAAACAAAACCCAAAGTCTAAACGATGCCCTAAGGGCTGTATATATGGAGGAAGAGGGGGGGAATTTCGTGGCCCTTGGTGGAGGGGTCCGAAATCAACCCTATCTCTTGTTTCCCCACACATACGGACTCTAAAAATAGCCTATACTTATGTATTTCGAAATTACATGGGCCTGGCCCAATAATAAGGTGACGCAGCACCTAAAATAGCCTCGGGACGAAATTTATGAAGTGGCGTCTTGTATATTTCGTCCAAGGCTTCATGCACCCATTATGGTGGCTTCAAAGTCCTGAAATCATCACTTGTAACTCCGTTCTTGTTTCCCTTGCGCATGCCATCATCTCCATGCTTGTTCTTGCTCCAATGTTCATCCTTCTCCAAGCTAGGCCCTTCATTTGTATGCAAAACAAATGTATCCAATTTAGGCAGCATCATATTCTCATGAACATTAGAATCATTACCAAGAAACGAAAGTACCTGGTAATTTAGTTGGCGTGCACGAGCTCTAGTAATTGGTCCAGTATGTATAGCAGCAGGGGCTGTGGGTGTAACAATTGTATTGATGTCCTCATCATCCTCCCCTTCTTGAAATGAAGTCGTCCTCGACGGAAGTTCATCTTCCTCACCCAAATAAGGCTTCAAATCTGCAATGTTAAAAGTGGGACTAACCCCAAAATCTGCAGGCAGCTCAAGTTTATATGCATTATCATTTATTTTCTCTAACACCTTAAAGGAACCATCAGCACGTGGCATTAACTTTGATTTGCGCAAATCAGGAAATCTATCCTTACGCAAATGTAACCAAACAAGATCTCCAGGTGCAAACACAACATGTTTTCTACCCTTATCTCCAGCAAGTTTATATTTAGCATTCATGCGCTCAATGTTTTCCTTAGTTAACTCATGCATTTTTAAAATCAATTCAGCACGTTGTTTAGCATCGAAATTAACCTTCTCCAAAGATGGAAGAGGCAACAAATCAATAGGTGCACGAGGTAGGAAACCATACACAACTTCAAAAGGGCACATCTTAGTAGTAGAATGCAATGAACGATTATAAGCAAATTCAATATGAGGCAAGCATTCCTCCCACATTTTCTTATTATTCTTCAAAACAGCCCTAAGCATAGTAGACAACGTTCTATTGACTACTTCAGTTTGTCCATCAGTTTGGGGTGACAAGTAGTACTAAAAAGCAGTTTAGTCCCCAACTTAGCCCATAAACATCTCCAAAAGTGGCTAAGAAATTTAGTATCACGATCTGAAACAATAGTATTTGGCACACCATGCAAGCGAATAATTTCACGAAAGAACAAATCAGCAACATTAACAGCATCATCGCTTTTATGACATGGTATAAAGTGTGCCATTTTCAAGAATCTATCCACGACAACAAATATGCTATCCCTCCCCTTCTTTGTTCGAGGTAAACCTAAAACAAAGTCCATAGATATATCCTCCCAAGGAACACTAGGTACAGGCAAAGGCATATATAAACCATGAGGATTGAGGCGTGACTTAGCTTTTTGACATGTAGTGCAGCGAGCAATAAAACGCTCAACATCCCGTCTCATCTTTGGCCAAAAGAAATGTGTAGCAAGTACGTCCTCCGTCTTCTTCACGCCAAAGTGTCCCATTAATCCTCCTCCATTGATAGAGGCAAAGGTGTCCCGTCTTTCGATGAGATGGTGGATTTCGCTTTGGTGGAAGTCGACTTTGACGATCCGACTACGAACGTGCGAGGACGTCGCGCCTTAGCAATCGCTAAACCAACTCCGAGAGGTTATTGACCACGCCGGAGCACGATCAACCTGACCACGAGGGTCTGTTTCCTGCGAGCAAACGAAGAACAAGCAAGAAACTAAGATTGCAATCTGGATATTGCGAATATAAGATGAAAGCTTTATTGATCAAGGTGGGGTTCTGTGACGCCTTTGTCTGGTCGTTGAACACAAACGAAGTACGCGAAGTTGCAGCTATGGCGAACTTTTATTCTAAACAAAACCCAAAGTCTAAACGATGCCCTAAGGGCTGTATATATGGAGGAAGAGGGGGGGAATTTCGTGGCCCTTGGTGGAGGGGTCCGAAATCAACCCTATCTCTTGTTTCCCCACACATGCGGACTCTAAAAATAGCCTATACTTATGTATTTCGAAATTACATGGGCCTGGCCCAATAATAAGGTGACGCAGCACCTAAAATAGCCTCGGGACGAAATTTATGAAGTGGCATCTTGTATATTTCGTCCAAGGCTTCATGCACCCATTATGGTGGCTTCAAAGTCCTGAAATCATCACTTGTAACTCCGTTCTTGTTCCCCTTGCGCATGCCATCATCTCCATGCTTGTTCTTGCTCCAATGTTCATCCTTCTCCAAGCTAGGCCCTTCATTTGTAAGCAAAACAAATGTATCCAATTTAGGCAGCATCATATTCTCATGAACATTAGAATCATTACCAAGAAACGAAAGTACCTGGTAATTTAGTTGGCGTGCACGAGCTCTAGTAATTGGTCCAGTATGTATAGCAGCAGGGGCTGTGGGTGTAACAATCGTATTGATGTCCTCATCATCACTTGTGTGCCCTGTTGATGCCATGGAAGAAGAAGAACGCTGTGCAGGCCCCGCAGGTGCGCTCTTGGCAGATAATGGTGGTTGTGCCTGTTTTCTTGTATCACGGCTGGAGGTGGCACCGGATGGAGGTGCTGGTGCAGTTGACGTAGAAGATGCACGTGGTGTCCATGATGAAGGTCGGCCTGCAGAAAAGTTAGTTCGCCCCAATGCTTGTCGATCCTGCACTTCACGTTCAGCTTTACAAGCAAGATGGAATAAACGAGTGATATTAGTATACTCCTTATAGTCTAGAATGGTCTGAATCTCTCTATTTAATCCACCCAGAAAACGTGCAAGCATAGCTTCATTCTCCTCAACAATACCACATCTAATCATGCCAGTTTGTAATTCCTGATAATATTCTTCTACAGAATTTTTCCCTTGTCTTAAACGCTGCAATTTTTGAAGCAATTCACGTTGATAATATGGTGGAACCCAACGCGTAAGCATAGCAGTTTTCAAAGCAGCCCAAGTAGTTGGAATAGGATATAATCTACAATGTACAGACCACCATACACATGCAAAACTAGTGAAAGCACAAACGGCAGCAGCAACTCGTCTCTCCTCAGGATATTGTAAACATGTAAATCGTTGTTCAGTTTCTAACTCCCAAGTAAGATATATATCAGGAACATATCTACCCTCAAATGGTGGAATATTCAATTTCAGTTTAGGAATATGGACATCATCTCGTACCTGAGGTGGTGGTGCAGGCCTACCATTACGAATATATACCTGAGGTCGACCTGCTGGTGGTGGTACAGGTGGCTGCACGTAGTGTTGATTTTGATCAACCTCATCCTCATAGTCTCCCACATAATCATCCTCCTCCGCATCAGCAGCAGGAGCCACAGAAGTATCAACAACAGCACCAACAGTTTGGCCAAACGCAAGAGGAACACGGCTTGCTCGGCGGAGGTCTGCTTCGCGACGTGGAGGTAGTAGTTGTTGTTGTTGTTGTTGGAGAGGTGCGTTAGCTGCAGCGGGTGGTGGTGGTGGAAGACGCGCGAGCAATTCATTAAACTTGTTATCGAGCTTTGTTTCGAATGTCTTCTCAAAGCCAGTGATCTTCTCCATGGCCTCTTCAAAATTGTTCAGCACATCTTGCACCTGTTCAGTCATCATTTGCTGAAACTTATCATGAAGCTCCTTGTTCGATAAATTCTCCCAGTCAATCTCATCGGCTTGTGATCCTGGCATGGTTAGCAGCAATAGAAACACACAAGAATATGATCCTACAGACTACGAACAAGTGGTGGTGGTGGGTGTCACAAATCCGTCAAGCAAATCTCAAATTCTTACCAGTTCTTACCCAGCAGCAGGCGGTGATCGGCAACCGTTGTAGTCAAAAACTCTCAAAGCTTGGATAGAGCGATTACCAGGGAGAGTCAAACGCACGACGTAGATGTATGTGGAGCTGGGAAGGCTTATAATATGGTAGCAAAAAGGGTCAGCAATAATCAATTCAGAGATGCAAAGTTGAATAAACGCTCAACGACGGTACTGTGCTGGTCCTAGGCTAGACTGTGCTAGAGACGCGAGCCTAGAACACTAACAAAATCACGGCGCGGCACGTAAACAAGGGAAAAGCACACTCTGGAATTTTTTTTCGCTTTTGTTTTTGCGCTGCTTTTTTTTTTTGCGAAAAATCACTATAATGGCGAGTGTCTCAAAACTCTTCTTAGCTCAAACTGACAGGATGGGCACGAAATTTTTTTGACCAATTTTTTTTTTTTGACTGCCCGGACCCAAAAACTGGAAACGGGTCAAAAAAAACTTCCTATAATGGCACCTGTCTCAAAACACTCAGAAACACCTAAAAATAGAATAGCCATAATTTTTTTTCGAAAAATGCGTATTCGAAAAATTTTGGGCCTAAACGGAGCGTGGCTACCCGACTCTTTTTTTTTTCCGAAACCTACTCCGGCAAGGAAACACGAATCGGAATCTAGATGGATCTCGAAAACAAACCTAATATGACAAGAACTCGGATTGGTGGTGGATATATGGTGGTAGATGGCAGCGGTGGTGGTATATGACAGCTGTGGTGGTATATGGATACGGATTCGAAGCGGTGGCGGATAAGCGGTGGTGGTAGATGGCAGGGGTGATGATGATGGTGCGGCGGCGGCGTGACAACTTATGACCAGAACTCGAAACTCTAAAAGACTAGACTCTAAGACCAGCAACTAGACACGACGATGCAACCGCAAATTCAACAAAGCAAAACCCTAAAAAGATTATGCAAAGGCTCAGATTGGTTCGGATATGATGAACTAACCCTAATTTTTTTGTGGCTTTTTCGCAGACTGTAGGTATGAAGAACAGACTCGATCTAAACTACGAAAAACTGTAAAATCTCACCGAGCAACCTGGAGCTCTGATACCACTTGATAGAGGCAAAGGTGTCCCGTCTTTCGATGAGATGATGGATATCGCTTTGGTGGAAGTCGACTTTGACGATCCGACTAGAACGTGCGAGGACGTCGCGCCTTAGCAATCGCTAAACCAACTCCGAGAGGTTATTGACCACGCCGGAGCATGATCAACCTGACCACGAGGGTCTGTTTCCTGCGAGCAAACGAAGAACAAGCAAGAAACTAAGATTGCAATCTGGATATTGCGAATATAAGATGAAAGCTTTATTGATCAAGGTGGGGTTCTGTGACGCCTTTGTCTGGTCGTTGAACACAAACGAAGTACGCGAAGTTGCAGCTATGGCGAACTTTTAATCTAAACAAAACCCAAAGTCTAAACGATGCCCTAAGGGCTGTATATATGGAGGAAGAGGGGGGGAATTTCGTGGCCCTTGGTGGAGGGGTCCGAAATCAACCCTATCTCTTGTTTCCCCACACATACGGACTCTAAAAATAGCCTATACTTATGTATTTCGAAATTACATGGTCCTGGCCCAATAATAAGGTGACGCAGCACCTAAAATAGCCTCGGGACGAAATTTATGAAGTGGCGTCTTGTATATTTCGTCCAAGGCTTCATGCACCCATTATGGTGGCTTCAAAGTCCTGAAATCATCACTTGTAACTCCGTTCTTGTTTCCCTTGCGCATGCCATCATCTCCATGCTTGTTCTTGCTCCAATGTTCATCCTTCTCCAAGCTAGGCCCTTCATTTGTAAGCAAAACAAATGTATCCAATTTAGGCAGCATCATATTCTCATGAACATTAGAATCATTACCAAGAAACGAAAGTACCTGGTAATTTAGTTGGCGTGCACGAGCTCTAGTAATTGGTCCAGTATGTATAGCAGCAGGGGCTGTGGGTGTAACAATTGTATTGATGTCCTCATCAGCTTAGCTACCTCGACCTCGTCGCCGTCGTACTCGCGTCGACCGTGGAAATCTTCAGCTCCGCCGCCACCGTAGCTGTCTTCCTCCACCAAGTTAGGGCATGGAAGATCTGAACGGACGAGCTTCCACAGTTCATCTCTCTGTTCGTCGTGTTCTTCATCAAGGATAAATAAAACTCACTTTTACTACCCTCGTTGATTCTGATGATTTACACAAAATCTCCAGAAGGTGTTTATTCTTCAATCTTGGCGTTCTTAAACACCATAGTTGCATACGTTCTTGATCTTTCCCTCTAAGATGTACTTTTCTTCAAGATTCCTCAATTGTGCGGATTTCCAATCTATACAACTTTGGAACCTAAGACAAGAACTCTTAGTGAAATTCTTCAAGACTCCCTGGTCAAATTCCTCAAACTTGATTCCTTCTAAAAACAACTTCTAAGAACGCATATGACCTCTTCAAATTCTTCGCACCTATACTCTGTTCACAGGTACACATGTCTGCTACTGAATCACTAGGTTGTCATCAACTTAACTCATTTGTAGTGTTCCTCGAAGAAAAACTGTATACTTTCTCAGAGACATCTATTGTTCAAAATCCTCAGCTGAAGAATATGGTTGTAGAAAAGCGTCCTCAGAAGGGAGGCAAGAGGCCTGAGACCAACACAGTGTTTGAAATCCCTGAAGATATCTACGCAGATTATTGCACTCCTGATGAGGCCACTCATGGCAAGGAAAATAAAAATCTGTGCAAGGTGCGCATTCAGTGGATTGAACGTAGATGGGCACGGGAATGGAGGGAGTACCGCTATGTCACTCCCAAATATATGAAGAAATTTGCAGTAAATCCTCCATGCCCAAGACCAACATTGGCACCAGGCCAAGAAGCCGATCCCTCAAGCATCAGAAGAGGTGAGGAATTTCCAAAAGAATGGGCCAAGCACCAAAGGAAATTGGCTAAAGTAGCAAATGAGGCAGTGAAGAAATTCAACGAAGATTCTGCTGCTCAAGCCTCTGCTAGTCAGCCTAAGAAGGCTATGAAGAAGAAATCTGCTGTAAAGCCATCTTCTTCTGCAATGCCCTCATGACCCAGATCTTCAATGCCCTCATGGGCCAGCTCCTCAAAACCCTCAGGGTCTTCTGCTCAAGCAAAGCCCTCAGCTGCACCAACAAAGTCCTCACCACCAGTGCATCTTGCCACGTGCCAAAGGACTACCGGCTTTCAATTGCTTCAGGAGCTTCAGCAAGTTCCTCAGCACAGCCGCAGCTGCTGAAGAAAAAGGTCACAGTTGGAAGCGGCACAAGGCCAAGTCCTCACAAGAAGCAGGTCGCCTTTTTAAATTTCCGTCATCTCAAGACGGAGCTGATGATGAAGATCTGGCTCAAATCATCAGAGACCGACAAAACCGGGCTGCTAGTGCCAAAGGCAGCGCTGTTCCCTCTTGTTGGATCCGAAGAGGATCCTTTACTACATTGATCTTTGGCATAAAGATCCCAACACATCCCTTCCTGATCTGAACCTCACACCAGGCCAAAGTCACGTGTTGACTGCTTTCATTGCTGAAGAAAATGGAAGTTTGAGAAGGCCGGATTAGTGAAGAAAGCTCAGTACAAGAAGGAGCATTATCTAAAGAAGAATGTTCTGAAAATGACGACTGAAGAACTTGTAAATATTTAGTCTGAAATCAAAGCTCTCAGTGCTAAATTTGATGCATACAAAGCTGATTGGCTAGGAGCCAAAGTCAGATTCGTCAAGTTGGCTAAAGGCCTCAAGCCCAATTTTGCTGCGAAGCACATCAAGAGGTTCCTCGGGGTGAAGCATCTGCTCAGCCCACTAAAGAACATGACAACACCGCTGATGAAACTCAGGCTGCTGAAGAAATTGAGAGTGTCAGGGCTGATGATGATATTCCAGCCCCTGATGAAACTGCCAGGGCAACCACCAATGTTGCGCCTGAAGAACAAGCGGGCCAGCTGAAGAATCTGTCGCTGCGCCTGAAGAATCTGAACTTGCCAGGGCAACTGACACAATTGTGCCTGAAGAAACCGTGCCTCTTTCATCTGCTCCTCCTGCAAAATCTTCACAGATGGAAAGCACTCTCCTTCCTTCTGCATCAGAAGCGAAGAAAAACAAGGCTGCCGAAAGGGCATCATCTAAGAAGAGGAAAACATCAGATGCCTCAAAGTATTCATCTCGGAAGAAAGTGAAGACTTTCACGAGCTCTTTTGAGAATCCCATTGATGTTGTTCCACTGAATGTCATGCCATCAAAGGAAATTGTTCCTTTTGGTGAAGAATATGTCATCAATGATGACATTGATGAAGAAGATCCATCTGCTGCTACGTCAAAGCAGGTGTATGAAGAAATTGAAGTGGATAATATCCCTTCATCGCTACAGGTTCATCGCCGCTGCCTCAGTTCACTTCTGAAGAGGACGGTGTTGAAGAAGTAAATCCTCAGCCTAAGGCTCCAGAAGCTGCACTTGAAACAGCTCTGAAGACTTCAACTGTAAATCTTCAGCCCAAGCCACAGAATCCTCACTCCAAGAAGAAGAAATTCAAGGCTAACGACTTCTTTGCTGAGCATCATTTCTTCTCAGATTTCAATCCATATGACGTTGCTCGCCTTCGCCGCAAGCGCTTCTGGACTACTTCTTAGATGAACTTCTATTCCTCACTGCTATTTGAAAAGGACAAAATATTTGACCATGAGCATCTTCCTCATGTGGATATGGAGTCACTTCCGTGCTTTACTCCAGTCCTCAGTATTCTTCACGATGCAGGGCTACTCAACTTGTGCGTTGACATCTGCGATTGGAATGAAGAGCTAATTATTCAGTTCTATGCCACTTTGCATCTGACAGGCAATGTTGACGACGTGAATTCATGGGTTTTGGACTGGATGACTGAAAATACTCATCACAAAGCTCCTGCCCCTGAATTGCTTCATGCCGTCCCAGTCAGTCCGCCCACTGCAGGAGCACTGAAGTTATATGAGGAACCTGAACTGTCAAATCATCTGATGCAAGTGCTGATGCAGCCTTTGAAGGCTGGCCAAGCGCCAAGGATAAATTTCCTCGTCAAAGATCTGCTGTATGTGCCAAGGACTGTCTATCGCATTATGGCCAAAACCCTTACTCCAATTAAGGGCCACAACTCTGAAGAAGAAGAAGTTGTTGGCATCATGAAGAACTTGCTTTTCAACATCATACATGGTATTTGTCGTGGTACTAAGTCTGACAGTAAGAGTAGGGGGTACGTATGAGGAGGCAAGGTCCTAGCGACGGCGAGGTTGTACACACGAGTTTACGAGTTCCGGCCCCTCTCGGAGCAGGTAAAAGCCCTACGTCGCGGTGCCTAAGGCGGTCGACTGGAATATGGGTGTGTGTCTGTTACAGGGGGTGTGAACCCTTGTGCCAGAGGAGGGGTGTCTTATAAGAGTGCGCCAGGAACCCAGCCATCCCCCGTTACAGGGTTCAATGTACATTAAGACAGGGTGTTACTGGTAACACCGGCTATAAAGAGCTATTAATGATCTTCAAGACTACGGAGTGAACGCCTGACCGTTGCCATCGTGGGTGACTCCAGGTCTTCTGTACTCCGAGTGGTTTCTTGTATGGTCGAGTGACTTCATCTTGGTCGAATGGAATCGGGTATCCGAGTGAGGTAATTGGTCGAGTGGATTGCACTCCAAGGTTACTTCAGTCGGTATCTATTGTCACACATTGAGTGTCCTTGATTCTAGTGTAGTGACCTTGGGTAGGGTGTTTAGGTTAGGCCTATGACCCTATCCTAGGTCTATGGCATCGTCATTAGCACCCGAATGGATTGAGGCCCGAATGAGAGGAGAGTTGACGTTGATCCCGGTATTATTTTTATGCTTCGCAGGCATTCTTACTGAGTCTGGGAATCATGCTAAAACTTCAACTTTATTTCAGTCATCTTAGATTGATTCAGAGGTTGTCGAGTGAACTATACTGGTAGTCTTCGAGTGTTGATATGGTATGAAATATTCGGCACGATTGGTTACTCTGCGGTTCCCGGATCTCACGGGATTCAAAACTTTAGGGAAGTGCGTGGGACAGAGCGCATCACAGTAAACGGGGCGGATAGACAGGGGTGCCTTGATTCTCGTGCCACATTTTTCGCCATGTATCGGGTGTGCGACTATTGCTGGATTTGACAGGATTGCTTGGGCCCACGAGTCAGCCACTCGAAAGCAGGCCCATAAAAGTGCGCCCTATTCCCCTTGTTCTTCCTCTGCTTCTCCACTACGTCCTCCTCCACTCTCGACGCCGCTGCCCCATCTGTGCTCAGCCCGCCACAATGGCTAAGGACAAGACAGCGGCCCTTGAGCGCGCGAAGAAGGCGACGACAATGATGAAGGGCAAGAAGATGAGTCGGGGGTCGTTATCGAGGTCCAGATTGCCGCCTGGTTGGATCCAGGGGGACTAGATTCGGTCCATGCTGTGGCAAAAAGATCTTTAGGAATTGGCCACTGCAGGCTTAACTGCTGACGGGTCTTGGAGGTTGCCGGGGAACGATATCGAGCCCCAGCCACAGGACGGTGAGTGTGTCCCCCACGCAACCCATGTCAACGGTGGATTCAGTCTGCCTCTGCATCCATTTTTCCGGGGTTTCCTGAACTTTTTTGGTGCCTAGCTCCACCATTTTTCTCCCAACACACATATCTCGCTGCGTATGTTTCTCTGTGTGAAAACCTTTTGGGTTGTCGACCGCATTGGGGTCTATTCAAACACATCTTTACCTGTCATTCCCATTCTATGAAGAAAGCGAATCCGACTGATGAGAGGACGCATGTGATCCAAATGTGCGGGGGTTTAGGGATTCAGATGAGGGTTAGGAGTAATTTCCCCCTAATGACTCTTCCCGAGTCAGTTAGGGGATGGCAGTCGACATGGTTCTACTGCCAAGATATTTCGACCCCTGATCAATCGACCGGTCTTCCTCCCTTCACCATGGACCGAGTCTGCCAACCCTCTTCGTTGACCGTGACTTCAACTGAGAAAGTAGAGGTGTCCATGCTAGTCGAGCGGGTAGTCCAATTGGTCCGTGACGGTGTGACTGGCATGGATTTGTTGGAGGTGTTTCTTAGTCGACGCATCCAGCCTCTTCAAGCTCACGATCATCCTATGTGGATGTACTCGGGAACCAATGACACCGCTCGGGTCCACCCAGAGGAGGTCACCGATGAGACGGTGGCACAGTGGCTGAAGAGCATTACTGGAAACAAACATAACCTAGGGGGTCCAGAAGAGTTGCACCATTCGATGCCGAAAATGAGTCGGATAAGGTCTGATCCTTGTTACCGAGTGTCTATTCATCTTGATTTGCAACTATCTTTGAATCTGATTGATGCTTGTTTAACTTCTTGCCTTGCATATTTACACTGAGATGTACTCGATGCCAAATGGGGAGCAAGTCCAGGAGGGAGCGGAGAGCGCAGACGAGAGTGCTGACTGGTAATCTCCCAATGACGATGACGAGGAGGAGAGTGATGAGTCGGACGGTAGTGAAGAGGTCGACTCACCACCTCGCACAGAACACCGATCCAAACAATCTCACGACCCTGCGGGTGGGCATAACAAGGCAGCTCCTCCAAGCGCACAAGTGCAGAAACGCACTCGGACTTCGTCTCCGAAGCCGTCTGAAAAGGTCGCCAAGCAGCTCAGGGTCACCCTCGGCCCTCAAGGCCTCGTAAGACCTTGCCTAAGATCAACATGGACATTCCTGTCACTTATGCGTAAGTATTTTGTCTTTCTCTATGCTACCGTCGACTCATTCCTCTGCTTGACCGAGTGAGTTCTGAATCTTTCAGTGCTGCGACTTCTGGGACCTCCATGGACATTGACAAGGCTCAAGATGATGAGGAAACTGAAGACGTGGCCATTTCCAAAGTGGGTACAATTATATCATCTTGTGCTTATTTTGTCGGTTGAACTTTCGGTCAACTAAACACTGATGGCTGAGTCTTGTGCATCACCACAAGATGTCATTGAACTTCTAGACGACGATGAAGAAGTGCCCTAGAAGATCACGGGAAGGAAGGGCAAGACTTCAAGCAGGAGAGCGCCTGCCAGCCAGGTGCCTCAGTCGACATTAGCGTCGGAAATAGTGATCCAGCAATCCGGAGATCCAATTCGGGCCTCTATTTCTTATGACAATCCTGTGTCGACTGACCGTCCTTTGGCATCGATTGCTCAAGTCCCTGCTCCGTTCATGCAACTCCATGCTTCAGATCCTTTGGCTACTCCAACTGTTCCACCAAGTCCGCTCTTTATCACCCATCATGTCCCAGAGGACCCGATGAATGCTACTACAGAAGCTATGCGCCAAGCAAGTTTTGTGATGGATCAAATGAACGTGGTGCACGAGGCCAGCAAGGCTGCCTACAATGTCAGCTCTGCTCTTCAGACCAATGTCAAGGTGAGTTGAATTCCAACTGAACAGAAACTGCTCCTTTATTATCCGTAAGATGTCTGTGGATGAGTGTCTTGGAACCTTTTATGTGCATCTATTATGAGTCTGCACTTTATATCCATTCACCCACTGGGTGCTTTAACTTTGCTGAATAGTTTGTCCACTTGAGTCAACCAGGTCGTGTCGAGTGTAGTCCCGGAGACTGTCGTCGAATGTTTGATTCGGCGGGGGTCTTTATCAAATGTTTCTTTATAGTTCTTCCACTCGGTCGAGAAAGATTGTGCCGAGTGGGATCCATACCAGTGGGGGCATGCTGAGTGCACCCACTGGGTGTAGTCCCCGAGACCGCGGTCGACTACGGGCAGTTGGCAGGGGTCTGAGAGTGATTTCTTTACTCGTGCTGGGCTGACCATGCCGAGTGGGAAATTGGACCAGTGGGGGCACACTAAGTGCACCCACTGGGTGTAGCCCCTGAGACTACTGTTGAATGTTTGATTCGACAGTAGTCTTAGAACACTTTTTGCGGCGGTTTTGCTGTGATTGACCTTTGTTTCTATCGACTGACCTGTCTTATTTGTTGACTGTAGAAATCTTGTGAGCTCGGGGCCCAATTTGCTGAATTGGAGAAGAAGCAAATCAGTCTTAACCCCGATCTGGAGTTGGCCAAGAAGAACCTTCAGAAGGCCAAGGATGATGTAGCTGCTATGAGAGGTAATAACTTGTCGACTATAAACTTTATAATTTCTCCCTTTTAATCTTTTGAACCGAGTGACTCCACTCAAACAGATGTGCATAGTGAAAACCGTCAACTCCAAGCTCGTCTATAGAATGTTATTTCTTTAGTCAAAATGAAGCAGGCTCTGGAGCAGAAGAACCTTGACCCTGCCGCAGCGTAGAGAGAGGCGCGAGAGAAAACCGAACTTGCCGACAAGAAGCTGGCATTAGTGAGCAAGCTGGAAGAGGAAAACACCCAGTTGAAGACTGCCATTAGAGAGGCCAACAAAGAAGTCGTGCAGCTGAAGAAGGACAAGGAAGCTCTGTCTGACAAGGTTGGAGATCTCACTCGAAAGAGGGGTGAGCTGGAGGCTTATCTGGGAGGACTTGCCAAGAAGATGTTCCCGACACTTGAATGTACCTATCGACTCATCATACAACTATCGACTCACTATTTTTCCGCGTGTGCAGAATTCTGTCAAGAATCAAGGAAGAGACTGGGAGGATCGAGATGGATCTGGAGCCCATAAACTCCCCCGTCAAAGATGAAGCTGCGATTGACATGCTGCGATTGGAGTCTCGCCTTGCTAATGCTATGGATTATCTTGCTCACCAAAATGTAGCAGTGTCACGGATTGACAGGGAGCTCTGGCCCCGAGTGGAGTTCTAGAATGATCTGGAGTCCCTGATGACTCGACTCAAAGAAATCCCTAGTCGAGTGCAAGAGTGGAAGAGGTTGTCTTCTTGTTGTGGCACTGATGTGGCTCTGTGCCTGGTCCGAGTCCATTGCAAGGAGGTCAAAGAAGATAAGCTAACGACTCTAAAGGTTGCAAACACCAAGAAACTCCAATTCCAGTCCTTCATGGATACCTTCATCGACCTTGACAGCTTCGTTGAGCCAGCAAGCCCTCCTCCTGCCGAGTGAACAAACTTAATGCCTCACCTTTATTTGCCTCGGAATGCCGAGTGATTTTGTAACCGTTAAACTCTTTCAGGCCTAATGCCTGAGTACTTCTGCTCGCTCTTCTGAACTTTGCTGGGTTTATCTGAACTTAGTTTTTCCTTCAATATATTCACTTTGTCTTCACCGCTTTTGGATCTTCTAACTCTGAGTGGAGCTTGATTTCTCACTTGGAATAGACGTTGTTCTTGTGACGCAGGTCTGCTGACGTGCTCGATTAGCACCTCGTCGTCCTTGCAGATCATGATGGAGCGGATGTTGTACTTGTGACGCAGCTCCGACGACATGATCGATTGCACCTCGTCATCCTTGCGGATCAAGATGGAGCGGATGTTGTACTTGTGATGCGGCTCAGAGGATATTTGTAACTTAGGCGAGTACGGGGTCGCAGCTAAGCCTCCGAGTGAGAGGGTTGCTCTTCACTCGGAGTGGTTTTTAAACTGAGGCGGGTACGAGTTCGTAGCTAAGCCCCGAGTGGGAGGATTGCTCTCCACTCGGAATATTTTTTTAACTTAGGCGAGTACGGGGTCGCAGCTAAGCCCCCGAGTGGGAGGATTCCTCTCCACTCGGATTGATTTTTTAACTTAGGCGAGTACGGGGTCGTAGCTAAGCTCTTGAGTGGGAGGACTGCTCTCCACTCAGAATGTTTTTTTAACTTAGGTGAGTACAGGGTCGCAGCTAAGCCCCCGAGTGGGAGGATTGCTCTCCACTCAGAATGGTTTTTTTAACTTAGGCAAGTACGGGGCCGCAGCTAAGCCCTCGAGTGGGAGGATTGCTCTACACTCGGAATGGTTTTTTAACTTAGGCGAGTACGGGGTCGCGGCTAAGCCCCCAAGTGGGAGGATTGCTCTCCACTCGGAATGGTTTTTTAACTGAGGCGAGGACGGGGTCGCAGCTAAGCCCCGAGTGGGAGGATTGCTCTCCACTCGTAGTAGTTTTTTTAACTTAGGCGAGTACGAGGTTGCAGCTAAGGCTCCGAGTGGGAGGATTGCTCTCCACTCGGAGTAGTTTTTCAACTTAAGTGAATCAGGTTCGTGGCTAAGCCCCCGAGTGAGAGGGTTGCTCTTCACTCGGAGTGGTTTTCAAACTTAGGCAAATCAGGTTCGCGGTAAGCCACCCACAGTGGGATTTGAACACATGTGTTTACGGGAAAACAATCATTAAGATACTGCAAAAATCTTGTCTTTGATAAGCAAACTGAAGGATTCTTATTACAACTCGTCGATCCGAGCGGTTTAGGTACAGAAACGGTGGAGCAGCTCCGCATTCCACGAGTGTGCCTCGTCTTCTTTCTTGACTACATTGTAGAGGTGATACGCCCCATTGTGGAGAACCTTGGTGATGATGAAGGGACCTTCCCATGCAGGAGCGAGCTTGTGAGGTCGTTTTTGATGCACTCGGAGCACAAGGTCTCCTTCCTGGAATGCTCGACCTCTAAAATTACAGGCATGGAATCCACGCAGGTCTTGTTGATAGATGGTCGACCGAATCCAAGCAATCTCACGCTCCTCCTCCAGGAGATTAACTGCATTTTGGCGTGCATGTTCTGCTTCAGCTTCTGAGAAGAGTTCCACTCGAGGAGCGTTGTGCAACAAGTCACTCGGAAGCATAGCTTCAACACCATACACCATGAAGAAAGGGGTTTGGTCTGTCGACCGGTTTTGAGTTGTTATCAGTCCCCATAAGACGGATGGCAACTCAGTCACCCAGGCTCCAGCAGCATGCTTGAGGTCGCGCATCAGTCGGGGTTTCAGCCCTTGAAGGATCAAACCATTCACCCTTTCTCCTTGCCCATTTGACTACGGGTGAGCAACAGTTGCGTAATCGACCCGAGTGCCTTGGGAAGCACAAAACGCCCTGAACTCATCAGAATCAAAGTTGGAGCCGTTATCTGTGATAATGCTATGAGGAACTCCATATCTAAATATCAACTCCTTGACGAAACTGATGGCAGAGCTTGAATCAAGGTTCTTGATACGCTTGGCTTCGATTCATTTGGTGAATTTGTCGACTGCCACGAGCAAATGAGTGAAACCACTTCTGCCGGTCTTGAAGGGTCCAACCATATCCAACCCCCAGACAATGACCGGCCAGACAAGTGGAATAGTCTTCAAGGCAGATGCAGGCTTGTGAGACATGTTGGAGTAGAACTGGCAGCTTGCGCACTTGTCGACTATATCTTTTGCCATCTCATTTGCACGCGGCCAATAGAATCCCACTCGGTATGCTTTGGCCATGATGGTCCGAGAGGACGTATGGTGACCACAGGTCCCCTAGTGGATCTCATTTAAAATCATTCGACCTTCTTCTGGGGAGATGCAACGTTGAGCCACTCCTGTGACACTTTCCCTGTAAAGCTGCCCTCTTATCACGGTGAAAGCTTTGGATCAACAGATGATCTGGCGGGCTCAGCTTCATCTTTTGGGACTTCCTGCCTGAGCAGGTACGCGATATATGGAACCGTCCAGTCGGGCGTGATCACTGAAACTTCCATGACCAAGTCGACTACAGCTGGGACTTCAATCTTCGTTAGATTGGTTGAACTTATCGGTTGTGGGGGCTCTTCCTTGAATGGACCTTCTTGCACTAACAGGGTGTGGAGATGCTCTAAGAACACATTACTGGGGATAGGCTTCCGAGTGGAACCTATCTTCGCCAGATCATCAGCAACTTGATTCTTGATTCAGGGTATGTGATGGAGCTCTAACCCCTCGAACTTCTTCTCTAGTTGTCTTACTGCATTGCAATAACCAATCATTGTTGGACTCCTAATGTCCCATTTCTTCATCACTTGATTGACCACCAAGTCTGAGTCGCCGTAGGCCATCAAGCGTCAGACGCCGAGTGAAATGGCCATAGGTAACCCATACAAAAGTGCCTCTAAATCAGTTTCATTGTTTGAAGAATCAAAGTGAATCTGGAGGACATAGCTGAGCTTGTCACCTCTTGGGGATACCAAAACCACTCCTACACCAGAGCCATTTAACATCTTGGACCCATCAAAGAACATAATCCAATGCTCCGAGTGAATCTGAGTCAGTTGCTGCTGTTCAATCCACTCTGCTAGGAAATCTGCTATTTCTTGGGACTTGATGGCTTTCTTTGCCTCAAAATTGATATCAAACAGAAGGAGTTCAATTGCCCACTTTGCCACTCGACCAGTTGCATTCACTATTTTTCAGAATTTCTGATAATGGAGCATCGCTGACGACTGAAACCGAGTGGTCTGAGAAGTAGTGTGCAACTTTCTTCGTGGTCAAGTAAATTCCATAAACAAGCTTCTGATAATGAGGATACTCTGCTTGGACGGAGTCGAGACTTCAGAAATATAATACACAGGGCGCTGAACTTTGTAGGCTTTGCCTTCTTCTTCCCGCTCGATCGTGAGCACTGTGCTGACAACTTGTCCAGTGGCTGCGATGTAAAGCAGTAAAGGCTCTTTGCTGATTGGAGCGGCATGCATCGGCTGGGTGGAAATCAGGGCTTTGAGCTCTTCAAATGCTGCTTCAGCTTCATCATTCCACTCGAACTTGTCAGACTTCTTCATCAGTCGGTAAAGAGTTAATGCCTTTTCACCGAGGCGTGAGATGAATCGACTGAATGCAGCCAAACAACCAGTAAGCTTCTGAACATCGTGCACACGCACATGGCGTTTCATTCGGAGGATTGTGCCAACCTTCTCTGGGTTTGTGTTGATTCCTCATTCGGAAATGAGTAAACCGAGTAACTTTCCACCTGCGACTCCGAATGTGCACTTTGACGGATTGAGCTTGATATCATATCTTCTTAAGTTGGCAAAGGTTTCAGCGGGGTCGGTCAGTAGGTCGGAACCTTTGCGTGACTTGACCACGATGTCATCCATGTACGCTTCCACATTCCGACTGATTTGAGTGAGCACGCACTTCTGAATCATGCGCATGAACGTGGCACCAGCATTCTTGAGGCCAAAGGGCATAGTAACACAGCAAAAACACCCGAATGGGGTGATGAAAGCTGTTTTTATTTCATCAGGTCCATACAGTCGGATCTGATGGTACCCGCAATAAGCATCCAGAAAGGACAAGCGCTCACACCCCGCAGTTGAGTCTATGGAAGATTATGGAAGCGTCTCAATCTCCATACATGGAGACCCGCGGTGTATATATTGATCGAGGGGGTTCGGTACAGGAGGAGGCAGCGTCGAGGCTAACCACCAGAGATATTACAAGAGGGTTTTGGAGATAAGAGAGAGATAAACATGAAAACTTAAACCTCCTAACTACTATGCCGTGGACCTCAAGGTCACGCCAATCAACCTGTACAATATATGTTTAACACTCCCCCATAATCACAACTATGACAAGTTGAGATTACGTTTAAACTCTTCAAAACTTCTCACTGGCAAAGCTTTAGTGAATCCATCTGCAAGATGATTTTTGGATGGTATGAGTCTGATCTCAAGTTGTTTGTTGGCAACACGTTCTCTCACAAAATGAAAATATATTTCAATGTGCTTTGTTCTGGCATGGAAAACTGGATTTGCAGACAAGTATGTGGCACCAAGGTTATCACACCATAAGCACGGTGGCTGAGTCTGAATTATCCCAAGTTCTCTAAGCATGGATTGAACCCAAATGATTTCTGCTATTGCATTTGCTAGTGCTTTATATTCTGCTTCTGTACTTGATCTAGAAACAGTGGCTTGCTTTCTTGCACACCATAGAAAATGGCAAAACCACCTGTTGACCTTCTATCATCGAAACAACCAGCCCAGACTGCATCTGAGAATGCACTAACAAGTGTGGAAGATGACTTGCTGAGTGTGAGACCCAAGTGTATAGTGTTGCTTATATACCTGAGAATTCGTTTTGCAGCTGTCCAGTGTGCTGTGGTAGGTGCATGAAGATACTGACACACCTTATTAACTGCAAAAGAGATGTCAGGTTGAGTCAAAGTCAAGTACTGAAGTCCACCAACTAGACTTCTGTAACCAGTGATGTCCTCTTGGTGCAATGGTTCTCCTTCTGTCAAGGACAAGGGTTCTAAACTAGACAAGGGTGTTGGTGAGGATTTACAATTCTGCATACCAATTCTACTTAGCAGTTCAGTGGCATACTTTGCTTGAGATAGATGAATACCATTGTTATGTTTCTTGACTTCAATACCCAAGAAGAAATGCAGATCTCCCAAATCCTTGAGAGCAAACTCAGAGCCTAAATCCTTAAGCAGTGTTGTCACGGCTCCATCAGAAGAACTAGTGACAATGATATCATCAATGTATATCAAAACAAATATGGATGTTCTATGCTTATTATAAATGAACAGAGAGGTGTCAGGCTTTGATGGAACAAAACCAAGCGACTGAAGTTTCATACTTAACCGTGAGTACCATGCTCTGGGTGCCTGTTTTAGACCATACAAGTCTTTATCAAGCTTGCATACATATGATGGTGCACTTTTATCCTCAAACCCAGGAGGTTGCTTCATGTACACTTCCTCTTCCAGAACACCATGAAGGAACGCGTTCTGGACATCTAGCTGTCTCAGACTCCATCCCCTGGAGACAACTATTGACAATACAAGACAGATTGTTGTAGCTTTAACCACGGGACTAAACGTATCCTCATAATATATACCATACCTTTGCTTGAATCCCTTTGCTACAAGTCTTGCCTTGTATCTGTCTATGGTTCCATCAGATTTTTTCTTGATTCTGTAGACCCACTTACAATCAATCAAATTTCTACCTGGTCGTGGGGGCACTAGGTGCGTTGTTTTATTTTTCCGCAACGCCATGATTTAATCTTCCATGGCTGCCTTCCATCTTGGATCATCAAGTGCTGACATTAAATATTAGGCTCACCAGTTGTGCAAGACATACCAATCTTAGAGAAATTTTTGTAATTTAAACGAGTAGTTACTCCCTTCTGTAGCCTTGTGCGTGGCGCCACAGGAGAAGCCACAGGAGGCGAAGGCGCAGGGGATCCATTTGCATCAGGCGCTGGCGAACTGGATCCCGAGGGGGATTCTATCGTTGCTGCTAGCGACCGCGACCGCGGCAATCCCGAGGGGGATCCTGTCATGCCTGCTGGCGACAGCGATCGAGGCGAGGTGGCGGCCCCGGGCGAGTCTGCAGCGGGCCCGGGTGAGTCTGGCGCATGCGGCCGGTCGGAGGTGGCGGGCCCCGATGAATCCGGCGCGGGCCAATCAGGCGAGCGAGGCCCGACCGCGCGAGTGTCCTCCCGCCACGCGTCATCAGCCGATTGGTGCGGGGCAGCGACGTCGCTTTCACGACCGCGCGTGCGTTCGAGGCCCGAGGCGCGCCCAGGTGCTGTCTGCCCTGTCCGCCCGGATCCCGGAGAGGATGGTGCTTCCTGCCGCAAGGATCCCGAGGCAGATCCTCCTCGGTGTGCGTCCATGTCTCCAGCTAGGGGGCACATAAAATATTGCCCGTTTTGCCTTTGATTTTCACCATTTGAGCTAGTTTCTGCAGCAGTAATCTCAAGAAAAATATGATGATTAGAGGCAAGTTGATTAGTACTATTAATCTCTCCCCCATGATCAACGCCGGATAAGGAAGAGGTCAAGAGAAGAATCTCTTTGCGGAGCAATGCACCGGCATTTGGGTGGAGTTTTGCAAAGGGAAAAACTGTTTCATCAAAGACTACATCTCGAGAGATATACACACGTCCCGTGGCTACGTCACGACACTTGACGCCTTTGTGTTGTGCACTGTAGCCTATAAACACACATTGTGTGGAACGAAACATAAGCTTTTTGTTGTTATAGGGATGGAGGTTTGGCCAACATGCACAGCCAAACACTCGAAGATGTGAATAGTCGAGTTTGGTGTCAAGGAGGCGTTCGGTGGGTGTTTCATGATTGATGACACGACTAGGCAGAATATTTATGAGGTGTACTGCTGTGAGAAAAGCATCATCCCAAAACTTTAGTGGCATAGACGCGGCAGCAAGAAGGGAGAGGCCAATATCAACAATGTGCCTGTGCTTGCATTCTGCTGAACCATTTTGTTGGTGAGCATGAGGGCAAGAGACATGATGTGAGATTCCTATACGTTGGAAGAAAGAGTTGAGTTTTTCATACTCACCTCCCCAGTCTGACTGCATAGCAAGTATTTTGCAGTCAAACTGTCGTTCTACCAAAGCTTGAAAGTTAAGGAAAACTTGAAAAACATCGGAGCGTTTTTTAAGAAGGTATATCCAAGTATACTTGCTGAAATCATCAATGAAGCTCACGTAATAGGTATGGTGACCAACAGAGGAGGGAGCCGGTCCCCAAACATCTGAAAACACAAGTTGCAAAGGTTTTGTGGACACACTTGTGGATATAGGGTATGGTAACTGATGACTTTTTGCTCTTTGGCAAGAGTCACAAATAGTTTCACGATCATGCTCATCAACAAAAGCGAGCTTAATTTTGCTTAGAATCTGATAAACAATGGAAAATGATGGGGGGCCTAAACGATTATGCCATCGTTCTGAAGACACTTTGAAGACTCCATAGGCTTGCTTATTGGACTTGGAAATTTTGGGGATCAGTGGGTAGAGGCCTTGCACACATCTACCGCGATAAAGCACCCTCCTCGTGACCTGATCCTTGATCAAAAAGAAGAAGGGATGAAACTCAATGAAAATGCCGTTATCAAGAGTAATGCGATGTACGGACAAAAGATTTTTGGATGCATTAGGAATGTGAAGTACATCATCTACAAGAATATCACAGTGTGGGGTTTGAATAATAGACTCTCCAACAAGACTAATCATCATACCTGGACCGTTTTCAGTGGTGTGAACTCATCTTGGCCGTGATACTTCTCGTGCATGGTCATCTTCTCTAGTTCAGAGGTGATGTTCTCATTCGAACCGGAGTCAGTTGGAGTCAACTCCGTATGAGGCATCTGTCGCAGCTGCAACACGCCTTTTCCTGGAATTATCCTCTGCATAACGCCACTTACATTCTTTGGCAATGTGGTTAGTTTTCTTGCAGATCTAGCATTTGTTTTCATACTCCTCATAGCCGACGAAACGGCCCCCTTGGTTGTTGTTGTAGTAGTGGCGCGGGGGGCCATTGTTGTTGTAGTAGCCCCCGCCGCCGCCGCCACGGTGGCCGCTGCTTTGGCCGCCGCCATTGCCATGGTTGCTGTAGCCGCCGCTGCCGTGGTTGTTGTAGCCACCGCCGCCTTGGTTGTAGCCACCGCTACCCGTGCCAGGATAGCCGCTGCTAGGTTTTTGGCCGCCACTACCAGCGTATCCACCGCCGCGACCACCTTGCTTCTGGTTGCGGTAGCCGCCTCGGCCGCCACTCGATCGCCCCCTGGAAGCGGCATTCGCGGATGACTCGAAGCCACCAGCGCTGTTGAACATCTCAGCACGTTGATCGAAGTTGGCCACCATCAAGAAGAGTGCGTCGATGGTGATGGGCTCGGTGCGGACGTCGAGTGCAGAGATGATGGGCTGATACTCCATATCAAGCCCGGTGATAATGAAGGAGATGAGCTTGTCCTCCCCGATCAGTTTGCTTGCCACCGCAAGCTCGTCGGAGAGGGCACGCATCTGCCCGAAGAAGGTGGAGGCCGACTGGGACCCCTTCTGGGTGTTTGTGAGGGCCAATCTAATGTTATTGACACGAGACAGAGAGACCGCAGAAAACATGTTTGCTAGCGCGGTCCAAATCGCATCTGATGATTCAAGCAAGGCTACTTGAACAAGCACCTCTTTGGACAGGTTGCAGAGAAAGTATGCTACGATTTGCTGATCTTGAACGAGCCAGGGATTGTGAGCAGGGTTGGAAACTACCTGATCTTTGCCATCTTTATCTTTGTTGATTGTTTTTGGAGGATCCTCGATAGTCCGATCTATGTAGCCAAACAAGCCGGCGCCCAGTATCTGGGATCGTGCTTGGGCTCGCTAGAGGACATAGTTCGTCCAGCTAAGAGGTTCTGAGGTGTTGTAGTTGAGGCCAGAGGAGGGAACAGCGGAGGAGGTGGACATGGGTGCGGCGTGGTGGTTCTAGGGAGGGAACGGATGGAAGAAGATGAGCTAGATGTCGTGGAAGAGGCCTGCTCTGTATACCATGTGGAAGATTATGGAAGCGTCTCAATCTCCATACATGGAGACCCGCAGTGTATATATTGATCGAGGGGGGTTCGGTATAGGAGGAGGCAGCATCGAGGCTAACCACCAGAGATATTACAGGAGGGTTTTGGAGGTAAGAGAGAGATAAACATGAAAACTTAAACCTCCTAACTACTATGCCGTGGACCTCAAGGTCATGCCAATCAACCTGTACAATATACGTTTAACAGAGTCGACTATCTGGTCGATGCGGGGCAGGAAAAAATGATCTTTCGGGCAGGCCCGATTGATATGAATACACATTTAAAGTGGGTTATCTTTCTTAGGGACCATAACAACATTGGCCAGCCACTCGAAGTGGTATATCTCGCGGATGAACCCGGCTGCCAGAAGCTGAGCCACCTCCTCGTCAATTGCCTTCCTCTTCTCCTCGGCGGACCGATGAAGATGTTGTTTAACGGGTTTTGCTTTAGGGTCGACTCGCAAATGGTGCTCAGCCAGTCCCCTGGGTACACCCGACATGTCTAATGGTTTCCATGCGAAGATGTCCCAGTTATGATGAGGACATCAATACCATTGTTACACCCACAACCCCTGCTGCTATACATACCGGACCAATTACTAGAGCTCGCGCACGCCAATTAAATTACCAGGTACTTATGTTTCTTGGTAATGATTCTAATGTTCATGAGAATATGATGCTGCCTAAATTGGATACATTTGTTTTGCTTACAAATGAAGGGCCTAGCTTGGAGAAGGATGAACATTGGAGCAAGAACAAGCATGGAGATGATGGCATGCGCAAGGGGAACAAGAACGGACTTACAAGTGATGATTTCAGGACGTTGAAGCCACCATAATGAGTGCATGAAGCCTTGGACGAAATATACAAGATGCTACTTCATAACATTCGTCCAGAGGCTATTCTAGGTGTTGCGTCACCTTATTATTGGGCCAGGCCCATGTATTTTCGAAATACTTGAGTATAGGCTGTTTTTAGAGTCCGTATGTGTGGGGAAACAAGAGATGGGGTTGGTTTCGGACCCCTTCCCCAAGGGCCACGAAATTCCCCCCTCTTCCTCCATATATACAGCCCTTAGGGCGTCGTTTAGACTTTGGGGTTTTGTTTAGATTAAAGTTTGCCATAGCTGCAACTTTGCGTACTTCGTTTGTGTTCAATGACCAGACAAAGACGTCACAGAACACCACCTTGATCAATAAAGCTTTCATCTTATATTCGCAATATCCAGATTGCAATCTCAGTTTCTTGCTTGTTCTTCGTTTGCTCGCAGGAAACAGACCCTCGTGGTCAGGTTGATCGTGCTCCGGCGTGGTCAATAACCTCTCGGAGTTGGTTTAGCGATTGCTAAGGCGCGACGTCCTCGCACGTTCGTAGTCAGATCATCAAAGTCGACTTCCACCGAAGCGATATCCATCATCTCATCGAAAGATGGGACACCTTTGCCTCTATCAAGTGGTATCAGATTTCCAAGTTGCTCAGTGAGATTTTACAGTTTTTCGTAGTTTAGATCGAGTCTGTTCTTCATACCTATAGACAAAAAAAAGACCCCCGGGCAGTTTTTAGGCCAAAATTTCGGTGACCAATTTTTTTTCCTATCCTATTTTTAGGTCCCAGGGAGTGTTTTGAGACACTCGCCATCATAGTGATTTTTTGTCGCACTTTTTCGTCGTCGCTGCCCTGATTTACGAAAAAAAATTGTCAAAAAAATTTCGTGCCCATCCTGTCAGTTTGACCTTGGAAGACTTTTGAGACACTCGGCATTATAGTGATTTTTCGCAAAAAAAAAAAGATGAGCGCAAAAAAAAAAGTAGAGCGCAAAAAAAAAGCGAAAAAAAATCCAGAGTGTGCTTCTCCCTTGTTTACGTGCAGCGCCGTGATTTTGTTAGTGTTCTAGGCTCGCGTCTCTAGCATGGTCTAGCCTAGGACCAGCACAGTACCGTCGTTGAGCATTTATTCAACTTTGCATCTTTGAGTTGATTATTGCTGGTCCTTTTTGCTACCATATTATAAGCCTTCCCAGCTCCACATACATCTACGTCGTGTGTTTGACTCTCCCTGGTAATCGCTCTATCCAAGCTTTGAGAGTTTTGACTACAACTGTTGCCGATCACCGCCTACTGCTGGGTAAGAACTGGTAAGAATTTGAGTTTTGCTTGACAGATTTGTGACACCCACCACCACCACTTGTTAGTAGTCTGTAGGATCATATTCTTGTGTGTTTCTATTGCTGCTAACCATGCCAGGATCACAAGCCGACGAGATTGACTGGGAGAACTTAACGAACAAGGAGCTTCATGATAAGTTTCAGCAAATGATGACTGAACAGGTGCAAGATGTGCTGAACAATTTTGAAGAGGCCATGGAGAAGATCACTGGCCTTGAGAATACGTTCGAAACAAAGCTCGATAACAGATTTAATGAACTGCTTGCGCGTCTTCCACCGGCTGCACCTCTGCAACAACAACAACTACTAGCTCCACATCGCGAAACAGCCCTCCGCCGAGCCGTGTCCTTCTTCAGCTTGGCCAAACTGTTGGTGCTGCTGTTGATACTTCTGTGGCTCCTGCTGCTGATGCGGAGGATGATTATGCGGGAGATTACGAGGATGAGGTTGATGAAAATCAGAACTACGTGCAACCACCAGCACCACAACCACCAGGTCGTCCACATGCAAATAATCATAATGGTAGGGGTCTCCCTAAGGTACAAGATAATGACCATCTTCCTAAACTGAAATTGAATATTCCACCATTTGAGGGTAGATATGTTCCTGATATATATCTTACTTGGGAGTTAGAAACTGAGCAACGATTTATATGTTTACAATATCCTGAGGAGAGACGTGTTCCTGCTGCTGTTTGTGCTTTCACTAGCTGTGCATGTGTTTGGTGGTCTGAACATTGTTGATTATATCCTATTCCAGCTACTTGGGCTGCTTTGAAAACTGTTATGCGTACTCGTTGGGTTCCACCCATATTATCAACGTGAATTGCTTCAAAAATTGCAGCGTTTGAGACAAGGAAAAAATTCTGTAGAAGAATATTATCAGGAATTAAAAACTGGCATGATTAGATGTGGTATTGTTGAGGAGAATGAACCAATGCTTGCACGTTTTATGGGTGGATTAAATAGAGAGATTCATACCATTCTAGAGTATAAGGAGTATACTAATATCACTCGTTTATTCCATCTTGCTTGTAAAGCTGAACGTGAAGTGCAGGATCGACAAGCATTGGTGCAAAATAACTTTTCTGCAGATCGACCTTCATCATGGACACCGTGTGCATCTTCTACTTCCACTGCACCAACATCTCCATTAGGTGCCACCTCCAGCCGTGATACAATAAAGCACGCACAACCACCACTATCTGCCAAGAGCGCACCTGCCGGGCCTGCACAAAGCTCTTCTTCTTCCATGGCATCAACTGGGCATACAAGTGATATATTTTTCGTCGTTGTAAGGGAAGAGGCCATTATGCGAGAGAGTGCAAATCTCAGCGTGTGATGATTGCTACTGAGGATGGTGGGTATGAGTCCGCTAGTGACTATGATGAGGAGACTTTGGCTCTTATTACACGTGAAGAACACGGTGGAGATGATTCTGATCATGAGACGCAATACACGGCTCCTGAAGACGCTGACAGGTATGAATGTTTAGTTGCTTAACGTGTTTTTGAGTGTGCAGGTCACACAAGCTGAGCAAAATCAAAGGCATAATTTGTTCCATACAAAGGGAGTTGTGAAGGAACGTTCTGTGCGCGTCATCATAGACGGAGGGAGCTGCAACAACTTGGCTAGCATGGAGATGGTGGACAAGCTCTCTCTCACCACAAAACCACATCCACATCCTTACTACATCCAATGGTTCAACAACAGCGGCAAGGTTAAGGTAACACGTACTGTTCGTGTGCATTTTAGTATCTCTATACATATGCTGATTATGTTGATTGTGATGTGGTACCTATGCAAGCATGTTCCTTATTACTTGGTAGACCATGGCAATTTGATAAAAATTTCTGTACACCATGGTAGAAACAATCACTATACTCTTGTTCATAAGGATAAAAATATTACTTTGCTTCCTATGACTCCTGATTCCATTTTGAAAGATGATATTAATAGAGCTAATAAAGCAAAATAGGAGAAAAATAAGAGTGAAAATCAGATTGTGGCAAAAGAATTTGAGCAACAAATGAAGCCTAATAATAAACCATCTACTCTTGCTTCGGAAATTAAATTGAAAATTGCATGTTTATTTGCCACCAAATCTGATATTGATGAGCTAGATTACAACAAATCTGTTTGCTATGCTTTTGTGTGCAAAGAGGCATTATTTTCATTCGAGGACGTGCCTTCCTCTTTGCCTCCTGCTGTCACTAACATTTTGTAGGAGTTCGCTGATGTCTTTCCACAAGACGTGCCACCGGGATTACCACCTATTCGAGGGATTGAGAATCAGATTGACTTAATTCCCGGTGCATCATTACCCAACCGTGCACCATACCGTACCAATCCAGAGGAGACGAAGGAGATTATGCGTCAAGTATAGGAGCTACTCGACAAAGGTTATATACGCGAATCCCTTAGTCCTTGTGTTGTTCCTATTATTCTAGTGCCGAAAAAGCATGGTACATCACGTATGTGTGTTGATTGTAGAGGCATTAATAATATTACTATTCGTTATCGTCATCCTATTCCTAGGCTAGATGATATGCTTGATGAATTGAGTGGCTCTACAATATTCTCCAAAGTTGAGTTGCGTAGTGGATACCATCAAATTTGTATGAAATTGGGGGATGAATGGAAAACAGCATTTAAAACTAAGTTTGGATTATATGAGTGGTTACTCATGCCTTTTGGGTTAACTAATGCATCTAGTACTTTCATGAGATTAATGAACGAAGTTTTACGTGCTTTCACTGGACGATTTGTGGTAGTCTATTTTGATGATATACTTATTTATAGCAGATCTTTGGAGGAACATTTGGAACATTTACGTGCTATTTTTATTGCTCTACGTGATGCACGTTTGTTTGGTAACCTTGGGAAGTGCACCTTTTGCACCGACCGAGTGTCTTTTCTTGGCTATGTTGTTACTCCACAGGGAATTGAAGTTGATAAAGCCAAGATTGAAGCTATTGAGAGTTGGCCGCAGCCCAAAACGGTCACACAAGTGAGGAGTTTTCTTGGCCTCACTGGATTCTATAGGCGTTTTGTGAGAGATTTCAGCACCATTGCTGCACCTCTCAATGAGCTTACAAAGAAGGATGTGCCTTTTGTTTGGGATACCGCACAGGAAGAAGCCTTCACGGTGTTGAAAGATAAGTTGACACATGCTCCTTTACTCCAACTTCCTGATTTTAATAAGAAATTTGAGCTTGAATGTGATGCTAGTGGAATTGGATTAGGAGGTGTGTTATTACAAGATGGCAAACCTGTTGCATATTTTTCTAAAAAATTGTGTGGGCCTAGTCTGAATTATTCTACTTGTGATAAAGAATTATATGCTCTTGTTCGGACTTTAGAAACATGGCAACATTATTTATGGCCCAAAGAATGTGTTATACATTCTGATCATGAATCTTTGAAACATATTAGAAGTCAAGCTAAACTGAATCATAGACATGCTAAATGGGTTGAATTCATTGAGACTTTCCCCTATGTCATTAAACACAAGAAGGGTAAAGAAAATGTTATTGCTGATGCATTGTCTCGTCGCTATACTATGCTTTCACAACTTGACTTCAAAATATTTGGTTTGGAGACCATCAAAGATCAATATGTGCATGATGCTGATTTAAAGATGTATTGCAGAATTGTAAAGAAGGAAGAACATGGAACAAGTTCGCCGTTAATGATGGATTTGTGTTCCGTGCTAACAAGCTATGCATTCCAGCTAGCTACATTCGTCTTTTGTTGTTGCAGGAGGCGCATGGAGGAGGACTAATGGGACACTTTGGCGTGAAGAAGACGGAGGACATACTTGCTACACATTTCTTTTGGCCAAAGATGAGACAGAATGTTGAGCGCTTTGTTGCTCGCTGCACTACATGTCAAAAAGCTAAGTCACGACTCAATCCTCATGGTTTATATATGCCTTTGCCTGTACCTAGTGTTCCTTGGGAGGATATATCTATGGACTTTGTTTTAGGTTTACCTTGAACAAATAAGGGGAGGGATAGCATATTTGTTGTCGTGGATAGATTCTCGAAAATGGCACACTTTATACCATTTCATAAAAGCGATGATACTGTTAATGTTGCTGATTTGTTCTTCCGTGAAATTATTCGCTTGCATGGTGTGCCAAATACTATTGTTTCAGATCGTGATACTAAATTTCTTACCACTTTTGGAGATGTTTATGGGCTAAGTTGGGGACTAAACTGCTTTTTAGTACTACTTCTCACCCCCAAAATGATGGACAAACTGAAGTAGTCAATAGAACATTGTCTACTATGCTTAGGGCTATTTTGAAGAATAATAAGAAAATGTGGGAAGAATGCTTGCCTCATATTGAATTTGCTTATAATCGTTCATTGCATTCTACTACTAAGATGTGCCCTTTTCAAATTGTGTATGGTTTCCTACCTCATGCACCTATTGATTTGTTGCCTCTTCCATCTTCGGAGAAGGTTAATTTTGATGCTAAACAACGTGCTGAACTGATTTTAAAAATGCATGGGTTAACTAAGGAAAACATTGAGCGTATGAATGTTAAATATAAACTTGCTGGAGATAAAGGTAGAAAACATGTTGTGTTTGCACCTGGAGATCTTGTTTGGTTACATTTGCGTAAGGATAGATTTCCTGATTTGCACAAATCAAAGCTAATGCCACGTGCTGATGGTCCTTTTAAGGTGTTAGAGAAAATAAATGATAATGCATATAAACTTGAGTTGCCTGTAGATTTTGGGGTTAGTCCCACTTTTAACATTGTATATTTGAAGCCTTATTTGGGTGAGGAAGATGAGCTTTCGTCGAGGACGACTTCATTTCAAGAAGGGGAGGATGATGAGGACATCAATACCATTGTTACACCCACAGCCCCTGCTGCTATACATACTGGACCAATTACTAGAGCTTGCGCACGCCAATTGAATTACCAGGTACTTTCATTTCTTGGTAATGCTTCTAATGTTCATGAGAAAATGATGCTGCCTAAATTGGATACATTTGTTTTGCTTACAAATGAAGGGCCTAGCTTGGAGAAGGATGAACATTGGAGCAAGAACAAGCATGGAGATGATGGCATGCTCAAGGGGAACAAGAACGGAGTTACAAGTGATGATTTTAGGACGTTGAAGCCACCATAATGAGTGCATGAAGCCTTGGACGAAATATACAAGATGCTACTTCATAACTTTCGTCCAGAGGCTATTCTAGGTGCTGCGTCACCTTATTATTGGGCCAGGCCCATGTATTTTCGAAATACTTGAGTATAGGCTGTTTTTAGAGTCCATATGTGTGGGGAAACAAGAGATGGGTTTGGTTTCGGACCCCTTCCCCAAGGGCCATGAAATTCCCCCCTCTTCCTGCATATATACAGCCCTTCGGGCGTCGTTTAGACTTTGGGGTTTTGTTTAGATTAAAGTTCGCCATAGCTGCAACTTTGCGTACTTCATTTGTGTTCAACGACCAGACAAAGACGTCACAGAACCCCACCTTGATCAATAAAGCTTTCATCTTATATTCGCAATATCCAGATTGCAATCTCAGTTTCTTGCTTATTCTTCATTTGCTCGCAGGAAACAGACCCTCGTGGTAAGGTGATCGTGCTCCGGCGTGGTCAATAACCTCTCGGAGTTGGTTTAGCGATTGCTAAGGCGCGACGTCCTCGCACGTTCGTAGTCGGATCATCAAAATCGACTTCCACCGAAGCGATATCCATCATCTCATCGAAAGACGGGACACCTATGCCTCTATCAAGTTCTCACAGAGGAACTGGATGAGCGCTTCTTCCTATTTGCTGTCGAGTGTTGTTGAGATATGAGTCGGAGCAGCATTGGGATCGGTTGGGTGAATGTGAACTGGTTTTGTTTCACTAGATGACTGAAATGCAGACTCTGAAGCAGGCCTCTTGGCACGCAACAAATCACTTGGATCTGCATTGTTCTGGTATTCTTGCATTTCTACTGCTGCCATCTATGCATTGGCGATCTTTGAGCCCTTCTGGAGGCAATCTTCTGCCCTCTGCCGATTTCAAGTGACTGTGATCACGCCTCTAGGGCCAGGCATCTTCAACTTGAGGTACACGTAACACACCCGAGCCATGAAACGAGCATAAGCAGGCCTGCCTAGAATAGCATGATAGGCACTGTCAAAATCCACCACCTCAAACGTCAACTTTTCCTTGCGGTAATTCTTTGAATCACCGAAAACCACCTCAAGAGTGATCTGACTGAGTGAATTGGCTTTCTTTCCTGGGATGACACCGTGGAATCTCATGTTGCTCTCGCTGAGCTTGGACATCTGAATGCCCATCCCTTGGAGGGCCTCAGCATACACTATATTCAAACCACTACCACCGTGCATCAAAACCTTGGTCAGTCGAATGCTCCCAACGACTGGGTCGACCACCAACGCTTGCGGCCCAAGGGTAGCAATGTGCGCTGGGTGGTCGGACTTGTCGAATGTAATGGGTTTTTTGACCACTTCAAATACGTCGTCGTTGCCGGAGCAACCATGTTTACTTCTCTGTTGAAAACTTTCAGTCAACTTTTGCTCTCGAGGTCAACAAAAATCACCAAAGTGGCATTGACGTTGGGGTAACCGCCATCTTCCTCTTTTTCCTCCTCTTTATCAGAATCTTTTTCCTTTTCATTGGGCTGGCCCTCTCGGAAACTCTGAATCAGGAGTCAACACTGTCGAGTGGTCTGCTTGGGAAGAATTAAGTTTCCCTCTTCATCTTTTTTGGTGCGTATATGACACAGTAAGTCAAGCACATCATTTCCCACTTGATCTTTTACTTTTTAGGGGGTCGAAGGCCCTTTAGGCTTCTCCTTGAACTTTCCTTGATTCAAAACTGCTGCCTCGGCAGGACTTGCAGCCTCAGCTTTGCGTTTCAGCTTCTGACTGGAGTTTCCTCCTCTAGTGTCCTGGGCGACTGATTTGTGCTTGCCGCTCCGGAGTCGGTCTTCTTCTTCACCGTTAGCATACCGAGTGGCTATCTCCATCATCCGAGTCAGAGACATGTCCCAGTCCGACCGAACTTCAAGTTGAGCTTTCTGTACAGGACGCCTTCTTTAAAGGCGCAAACTGCCTGATGCTCTGATACATTCTGCACTGTGTGATGAAGGGTAGTCCATCTCTGGATATAATCTCTCAAAGTCTCATTCTACTTCTGAACACAATGCTGCAATTCTGCCAAACTAGCGGGTCGCTTGCAGGTGCCCTTGAATGTTTTGGTAAACACTTGGGCTAACTCTTCCCAATTGAAAATGCTCCCAGGGGCCAACTGATTCAACCAAGCTCTGGCAGAACCCTTAAGCATCAAAGGGAGGTGTTTCATGGCCACCTCATCGTTACCACCAACAATATGCACTGCCACTCGGTAATCTTCCAACCAAGTGTCGGGCTTCGACTCTCCGATGAACTTACTTAAGCCCATCGCCAACCTGAAGTTGTGAGGGATCTCAGCGACTTGGATGCCTCTTCCGGAGCACTCGGGGCTGGAAACATGCACTCTGCTTCCACTGGGTCGATCTCTATATATCCAGCCCTTCTCTGTATGCTCTATTCCTATCGACCAAACCTTGCACGAGGACTGATCTTGCATCGAACCGAGGTTCTCTAGGGTCGACTGGAACTCTGCGGTCATTGCCATACAGGCACCTGTAGTCATACTGCCGGGGCGCATATGACCCGCCCCTCGGAGGGGGTGAAGGCACTCGACGGTGGTTGTCACGGGCATACTCTCGATCAAATTCTCCGTGGGCCCTTCCCAGGTGCCGATCTCGATGATGATCACGATCTTCATGTTGCAAAGGCAACCCAAGACCGTGTGCTGACTGAACTGTGTCTCCTCTCACTGACCTGCTGTGGATCCTGTTGCGTGACTGAGAAACGGCCGAGTTTTGCTCTCCTGCCACCCGGAGCAGCGCTCGGATCTGCTCCAAGCCTCTTCCAGCCTCTGAACGGGAGGGCTGAATAGATTCTTCTATACATGCAGCAGCTGTAAGATTCTAGATCGGAGTGTGGTATACCTAGGGTTTAAGCGGAAACAATTGTCGTTGTCGTCAACTGGATTCAGGAATCAGTTGACGGGCGCGTTCATCGAGAGAATGCTGGAGGTTCTCCAGACGTATGCGCTCGGCCAAAGTGGCCAGGCACACTGCCTCCAAGGCCCGAGCCTCGGAAGTCTCCCCCGGGATAGAGGTCTTGAGCACCTCCACATTGCGGCGGTGCAACTCTTCCCCTTGCTAAGAATTGAGAGGTTGGGGCTCGTATTCATCATGATCATACGACGGGCCATCACCGTCGCTGTTGCCGCTGTTGCGGTGAAACCCGGGTGGGCTGCGACGAGAGTCAACCATGAGAACTTCTGTCACGGGGTCGCTACTCCCATGCTCGGAAAGAGTATCCGCGGAGCTACTCGACAGGTCAAATGGTCCATAGAGAAATTCATCGGGCTCGATCGCCGCTACTTGAGGGGTGGCCGTCTGGCGGGCCTCTGCATGCTTTACCCACTGCTGGAGCCACGACTGATAGGACCGCTTGCAGCGACATCCAGCGGAGTGAGCGGACAATGCGAGAACCGACCGATACGAGGTCGATGGCTGCCATATAAGGACGCCGCATGCACTTGCGCGGAAGTGTGATGCCCCGCAGATCGGAAGAGCCTCGACATCGAGGGGGGCTTTTTGAAGCCATGCGGAGTCGTCAGCGATGAAAGTGAGCACGCCGTGTCGGAAATTGCGGCCCACGACCAAACCACCACCGGAAACCATGTTGATGGAGATCAAAAAAATGCAACCTCACCAGATGTTGCCAAGACGCTTTGCCCCATGGTGGGCGCCAACTATCGTGGTACTAAGTCTGACAGTAAGAGTAGGGGGTACGTATGAGGAGGCAAGGCCCTAGCTACGGCGAGGTTGTACACACGAGTTTATGAGTTCAGGCCCCTCTCGGAGGAGGTAAAAGCCCTATGTCTCGGTGCCCTGAGGCGGCCGACTGGAATATGGGTGTGTGTGTTACAGGGGGTGCGAACCTTTGTGCCAGAGGAGGGGGTAGCTTATAGAGTGCGCCAGGACCCCAACCATCCCCCAGTATAGGGTTCAATTAAGACAGGGTGTTCCTGGTAACGCTAGCTATAAAGAGCTATTAATGATCTTTAAGACTACGAAGTGAACGCCTAACCGTTGCCATCCTGGGTGACTCTAGGTCTTCTGTACTCCGAGAGGTTTCTTGTATGGTCGAGTGACTTCATCTTGGTCGAATGGAATTGGGGTATCCGAGTGAGGTAATTGGTCGAGTGGATAGCACTCCAAGGTTACTTCAGTCGGTATCTCTTGTCACACATTGAATGTCCTTGATTCTAGGGTAGTGACCTTGGGTAGGGTGTTCAGGTCACGCCTATGACCCTACCCTAGGTCTATGGCATCGTCAGTATTCCAATCAACTATCATGATTTCTTCATGAGGAGTTTTGCCAATGCTGCTTTGTCATCCTTTGAGTTGAAGCCTTACGCTCCTTGGATCATGAAATTCATCAGATCAAGGACTTCAATTCATTACAAGGCTGATTTTCAAAATCATCTCAACTATTTGCCCCGATTGAAGTCCTCAAACAGACTATTTCCTCAGCTGATGAAAAGGGCAAGGCTGCAGTTATTGATGAAGGCACTCGTCCTTTGGATGGACAGTTTTGAAAGGCAGCATCCTACTCCACTAATGATGATTCTGCCACACATGACACTGCTGCAAATGCTTCAAAGCAAAAGCCTCAGGCAACAGCTCCACGTGTGATGATTGATCGTGAGCTACTTCTAAGTCTTCATTAGAAGGTGGACAGAAATCACAAGTGGGTCAAGCGTCAGTTTGGTGTAATTCTTCACAACATGACAGTCACTCAAAATACTGTGAAGAAGAATCACTATTATCTGCATCAAGTCTTTGACCGCACCTGGGATATTCTTTCACATGTCTACACCGACGATGAACTCAAGAAGATGGACTTCCAACAGGACTTTGACTGGTCCCAACCACCTTCGAAGAATTTCCAGAAGGTCAAAGTTCCTCCGTTGGTCGTCAGCTCATATTTTTCATCACGCGAAACGGGTGAAGCTGAAGATTTGGACGACACTGCAGAAGGCCCTACTACAACGGACGACCCCAACAACGCTGGCGCTCCTCCATCGACATCATGATGACATTCCTCACGGGCGTTAGTCCTCACTTTTCGTCCTTTTTGGTCATGTGATGACAAAGGGGGAGAAATTTGAGTTAGTCTTCAAGCGGGTCTATATATGGGCGTTTTTTTGCTAAGTTAAAACTCTCGTTCTTCTGAAGTATTTGTTGGATCGACTTGTAAACTTAAGTCTGATGGTGGCCTGATACTTTTGCTTTGATTTTCTGCATGCTATTTCCTCATATATGCTGATGCACCCATGCTGAATTACATCAGTCACCATATTTCATCATGCATTTCAAATTCTTCATTCTATATGTTAAATGCGTGTATGAATTACAAGATATAGGGGGAGATCTTCATGATATTACTCTACAATGTGCATTGCTTGTTCAAAGCAAATTCCCCACATATGCACATCTTCAGGGGGACTTCTTCTATATCTTGCAATCACATTCCTCAATATTGAGCACTTTCAATTGATATGTTTATCCCCATTGAAAACTTAACCTATTTGTCATCAATCACCAAAAAGGGGGAGACTGTAAATGCATCTAGTGCCCCTTAGTGATTTTGGTGTATTGAAGACTTATAGGTTAAGGGACTAATATGTTTGTGGGTGTACACAGGCTCTATAAGTCAATGAGGAGTTTGATATTTACGATGAAAGTCGACCCCTAAAAATGTATGTCTTCAGCTGAAGACTTTGGTTCTCCTGAAGATTTGGAAAGTGAAGAAACTGGTGTGACCTTGAAGACTTGGATAATCATGCGAGGGTTATGAAGCGTGAAGACTTTTGATTTCATAGTTTCATTTTCTCTTTCTTGAGTCATAGGAAACACCGTACTATTAAAGGGGGTCGAGGTAATACTAAGGAAACTAATTTCCAAGTGATGCTCATCTCAAAATCCTACACCTACCCAATCCTTTCAAGTGAAGCCATTGGAAATCTCATATCAGTTCAGTCAATTTCTTCAATGACAGAGACGAAGATCTTCTGGTCTCTGAGGAATTTGTTCTGACTGAGGAGTTAGGAATTCGCCAGTGCGAATTGCCTACACAGTGAAGAACATGATAGCCCTGAGGAATTCAAACCTCAAATATCTGACCGTTGCTGTGCTACGCACCAGCTGTCCCAAATATCTACCCACCTAACAGTCATATCATTGAAGGGCATTTATGTCTTATCATGTCGGGCTGCTCCCTAGGCTATAAATAGTCGCCCCTACAACCACTAGCTGGTTGCCTGCTCCACGAGAAACTGACACATGTCATTGAGAGCATCCCATCCTCCGAGGACTTTGAGCAAAAATCATCAAATGAGGAAAACCCAAACCCAAACACCTACAAACCCAAAGTGATTGAGCATCACTGAAGAGATTGTTCCTGTGTGGAACCGATGCTTGTTACCTTTGAGGACTGTATATCCTCCAGACGGTTAGGCATCATGGTCTGAGCATCCAAGAGGAATTTGTGGATCGCCGAGTGACCAAGTCATTGAAGGTTTGGAAGTCACCTGTGAAGACTTACCACGAGTGTTGGGCGAGGTCTGTGTGACTTTAGCTCAAGGAGAATACAGTGAGGACAGTGTCCAGGACTGTGTGTCCTCGAAATACTCAGCCGCTCCCACCAGACGTACAATTGTCACAGCAGTTGGAACTGGTCTACCAAATCAGTGTCTTCACCAAGCCAACTGGTTCTATTTCCTAAACCCTTTGATTTCCTCATTCATGTGTTGATGAACCTGATCATTACTGTTTGAAGATTTTGACTGAAGATTTTCTCTATTTCCTCAATCCAATTTGTTCAGTCACATAGTCTTCAGCCTGCTTATCATGTTTTCATGCTACTTGTACTCTGTGCTTGTTTTCATTTCATCATGATGACTATGTTTTTGTTCTGTTATGCTTATTGCTGAGTACTTATTCCGCTGCTAGTCTGTCGTTGCTTAGGAATTTCTTCACCTAGAAATTCCTCAATGACAAATTTGTAAAAATGGCCTATTCACCCCTCCTCTAGTCGATATAATGCACATTCATATAGGCAAAGGCATATATAAACTATGAGGATTGAGTCGTGACTTAGCTTTTTGACATATAGTGCAGCGAGCAATAAAACGCTCAACATCTCATCTCTTCTTTGGCCAAAAGAAATGTGTAGCAAGTACGTCCTCCATCTTCATCACGCCAAAGTGTCCCATTAAGCCACCTCCATGCGCCTCATGCAACAACAAAAGACGAACGGAGCTAGCTGGAATGCATAGCTTGTTAGCACGGAACACAAATCCATCATTAACGACGAGCTTGTTCCAGGTTCTTCCTTCTTTACAATTCTGCAATACAACTTTAAAAGAGGCATCATGCATATAATGATCTTTGATGGTCTCCAAATCAAATATTTTGAAGTCAAGTTGTGAAAGCATAGTATAGCGACGAGACAATGCATCAGCAATAACATTTTATTTACCATTCTTGTGTTTAATGACATAAGGGAAAGTCTCAATGAAATCAACCCATTTAGCATGATACGATTAAGTTTAGCTTGACTTATAATATGTTTAAAAGATTCATGATCAGAATGTATAACAAACTCTTTGGGCCATAAATAATGTTGCCATGTTTCTAAAGTCCAAACAAGAGCACATAATTCTTTATCATACATAGAATAATTCAGACTAGGCCCACTCAATTTTTTAGAAAAGTATGCAATAGGTTTGCCATCTTGTAATAACACACCTACTAATCCAATTCCACTAGCATCACATTCAAGCTCAAAGTCTTATTAAAATCAGGAAGTTGGATTAAAGGAGCATGTGTCAACTTATCTTTCAATACCTTGAAGGCTTCTTCCTGTGCGGTACCCCAAACAAAGGCACATCCTTCTTTGTAAGATCATTGATAGGTGCAGCAATTGTGCTGAAAACTCTCACAAAACGCCTATGGAATCCAGCGAGGCCAAGAAAACTCCTCACTTGTGTGACCGTTTTGGGCTGCGGTCAAATCTCAATAACTTCAATCTTGGCTTTATCAATTTCAATTCCCAGTAGAGTAACAACATAGCAAGAAAAGATACTCGGTCGGTGCAAAAGGTGCACTTCCCAAGGTTACCAAACAAACGTGCATCATGTAGAACAATAAAAACAACACGTAAATGTTCCAAATGTTCCTCCAAAGATCTGCTATAAATCAATATATCATCAAAATAGACTACCACAAATCGTCCAGTGAAAGCACGTAAAACCTCGTCCATTAATCTCATGAAGGTACTAGGTGCATTAGTTAACCCAAAAGGCATGAATAACCAATCATATAATCCAAACTTAGTTTTAAATGTTGTTTTCCATTCATCTCCCAATTTCATACGAATTTGATGGTATCCACTATGCAAATCAACTTTGAGAATATTGTAGAGCCACTCAATTCATCAAGCATATCTTTGTAGAGCCACTCAATTCATCAAGCATATCATCTAGCCTAGGAATAGGATGATGATAATGAATAGTAATATTTTTAATGCCTCTACAATCAACACACATACGCGACATACCATCCTTTTTGGCACTAGTATAATAGGAATAACACAAGGACTAAGAGATTCACGTATATAACCTTTGTCAAGTAGCTCTTGTACTTGACACATAATCTCCTTCGTCTCCTCTAGATTGCTACAGTATGGTGCACGGTTGCGTAGTGATGCACCAGAAATTAAGTCAATCTGATGCTCAAGACCTCAAATAGGTGGTAATCTCAGTGGCACGTCTTATGGAAAGACGTCAGCAAACTCCTGGAAAATGTTAGTGACAGCAGGAGGCAAAGAGGAAGGCACGTCCTTGAATGAAAATAATGCCTCTTTGCACACAAAAGCATAGCAAACAGATTTGCTGCAATCTAGATCATTAATATCATATTTGGTGGCAAGTAAACATCCACTTTTCAATTTAATTTCAGAAGCAACACTATATGGTTTATTATTAGGTTTCATTTGTTGCTCAAATTCTTTTGCCACTATCTAATTTTCACTCTTATTTTGCTCTTGTTTTTCTTTACTTGCTCGATTAATATCATCTTTCAAAATGGAATCAGGAGTCATAGGATGCAAAGTAATATGTTTATCCTTATGAACAAGAGTATAGTGATTGTTTCTACCATGGTGTACATATTTTTTATCGAATTGCCATGGTCTACCAAGTAATAAGGAACATGCTTGCATGGGTACCACATCACAATCAACAAAATCAGCGTATGTAGCAATACTAAAATTCACATGAACAGTACATGTTACCTTAACCTTGCCGCTGTTGTTGAACCATTGGATCTAGTAAGGATGCGGATGTGGTCTTGTGGTGAGAGAAATCTTCTCCACCATCTCCATGCTAGCCAAGCTGTTGTAGCTCCCTCCAACTATGATGACGCAAACAGAACGTTCCCATACAACTCCCTTTGTATGAAACAAATTATGCCTCTAATTTTGCTCAGCTTGTATGACCTGCACACTCAAAACACGTTGAGCAACTAAACTTCCATACCTGTCAGCATCTTCAGTAGCCATGTATTGCATCTCATGATCAGAATCATCTCCATCATGTTCTTCACTTGTAATAAGAGCCAAAGTCTCCTAATCATAATCACTAGCAGACTCGTACCCAACATCCTTAGTAGCAATATCACACGCTTAGATGGGAATTCTCTCGCATAATGACATCCACCCTTGCAAAGAAGACAAATAATATTATGTGTTTGCCCTGTTGATTCCATGGACGAAGAATAGCTATGTGCGGAACCGGAAGGTGTACTCCTGGCAGATGGTGGTAGTGGTGCCTGTTTTCTTGTATCTCGGTTGGAATTGGCAGCTGAAGTCAGTGGTGCCGCAGTAGGACGTGTGGGAGTAGAGGATGTACGTGGTGTCCATGATGAAGATCGACCAACAAAAAAATTAGTTCGCGTCAATGCCTGTCGATCTTGCACTTCACGTTCAGCTTTACAAGCAAGATGGAATAAACGAGTGGTATTATTATACTTATACTCTGAATGGTTTGAATCTCTTTATTTAATCCACCCATAAAACATGCAACAATAGCTTCATTATCCTTAATAATACGACACCTAATCATGCCAGTTTGTAATTCCTGATAATACTCCTCTACAAAGAAAATTTCTTCCCTTAAAAGCCACAGTTTTTGAAGTAATCACGTTGATAATATGGTGGAACCCAACGAGTACGCATAGCAGTTTCCAAAGTAGCCCAAGTAGTAGGGATATTATCATGATATAATCTACAATGTTTAGACAGCCAAACAGAAGCAAAACTAGTGAATTCACAAACGGCAGCAGCAACACGTCTCTCCTCGGGATATTGTAAGCATGTGAAACTTTGTTCAGTTTCTAACTCCCAAGGAAGATATACATCAGGAATGTATCTACCCTCAAATGGTGGAATATTCAATTTCAGTTTAGGAATATGGTCCTAATCTCGTACCTAAGGTGGTGCTGTAGCCCTACCATTGCGATTATATGCCTGAGGTCGACCTGCTGGTGGTCGTACTGGTGGTTGCACGTAGTTCTAATTTTGATCAACCTCATCCTCATAATAGTCCTCCACCTCTACAGTAGCAGCAGGAGCTATAGAAGCATCAACAACAGTAGCAGCGACACCAGAATTCTGTCCTAGCTCAAGAGAAAGACGACCTGCTCGGTGGAGGGCAGTTTCGCAACGTGGAGGTGGTGGTTGTTGTTGTTGTAATGGTGTAGCAGATGCTGGTGGTGGTTGTGGAAGACGCGCGAGTACTTCATCAAAGTTGGCGTCCAACTTGGTATCAATTGTCTTCTCAATGTCATCAATCCTCCCCAGTGCCTTTCCAAAGCTGGCCATGACGTCTTCCACCTGTTGACTCAACATTTGCTGAAATTGATCATGAAGCTCCTTCTTCGTCATGTTCTCCCAGTCAATCTCGTTGGCTTCTGGTCCCACCATGGTTAGCAGCAATAGAAACACACAAGAATATGATCCTACAAACTACTAGAAAGTGGCAGTGTGTCACAAATCCATCAAGCAGATCTCAAATTCTTACCAGTTCTTACCCAGCAGCAGGTAGTGATCGGCAACCATTGTAGTCAAAACTCTCAAAGCTTGGATAGAGAGATTACCAGGGAGAGTCAAAAACATGACGTAGATGTATGTGGAGCTGGGAAGGCTTATAATATGGTAGCAAAAAGGGTCAGCAAAAATCATTTCAGAGATGCAAAGTTGAATAAACGCTCAACGACGATACTGTGTTGGTCCTAGGCTAGACCGTACTAGAGACGTGAGCCTAGAACACTAAAAAAATCACGGCGCGACACGTAAACAAGGGAAAAGCACACTATAGAAAAATCACTGTATTTTTGGCGCTCTTTTTTTTTCTTTTTTTGCGCACCTTTTTTTGTGCGAAAAATCTCTATAATGGCGAGTGTCTCAAAACTCTTCCCAAGTCAAAATAACAGGATATGCATGAAAAAAATATTAACTATTTTTTTCTAGAAATCAGGCTAGCGACGATGAAAAGTGCGATAAAAAATCACTATGATGGCGAGTGTATCAAAATGTTCTTTGGGACCTAAAAACAGGACAGGGAAAAAATATTTTGACTGCCGAAATTTTGGCCTAAAAACTGCCCAGTGGTCTCCGGACTCTTTTTTTTTTGAATCCTACTCACGCAAGGCAACACGAATCGGAAAATAGATGGATCTCGAAAACAAACCTAATATGAAAAAAGCTCGGATTGGTGTTGATATATGATAGTAAGATGTGGTAGCGCTAGTATATGTGGACTCGGATTGGTTATGGACAAGCGGTGGTATATGTGGACTCGGATTGGTGGCGTGGTATATATGAACTCGGATTGGCGGGGGATATATGGTGGTATATGGCAGCGGCAATGTATCTGGTGTGGTGGCGGTATATGGCAGCGGATGGTGAATCTGGCGTGGTGGTGGTATACGGCAGCGGATGATGATGGTGCTGCGGTGGCGTGAATACCCGTGAACAGAACTCGAAACACTAAAACACTAGATGCTAAGACCATCAACCAGACAGGACGATGCAACCGCAAATTCAACAAAGCAAATACAGAAAAGATTATGCAATGGCTCAGATTGGTTTGGATATGATGACTAACCCTAATTTTGTTTTGGCTTTTTCATGGACTGTAGGTATGAAGAACATACTCGATCTAAACTATGAAAAACTGTAAAAATCTCGCTAAGCAACCTGGAAATCTGATACCACTTGATAGAGGCAAAGCTGTCCCATCTTTCGATGAGATGGTTGCTATCATTTTTGATGGAGTAGACTCTGACGATCCGACCATGAATGTGCGAGGACGTCGCGCCTTAGCAATCGCTAAACCAACTACGAGAGGTTATTGGCCATGCCGGAGCACGATCTACCTAACCACGAGGGTCTATTTCTTGCAAGTAAACAAAGAAAAAGCAACAAACTGAAATTGCAATCTGGATATTGCGAATAAAAGCGGAAAGCTTTATTGATCAAGGTGGGGTCCTGTGACGTTTTGGCTGGTCGTTGAACACAAACGAAGTACGCGAAGTTGCACCTATGACGAACCTTTAATCCAAACAAAACCCAAAGTATGAAATACGCCATAAGGGTTGTATATATTGAGGAAGAGGGGGGAATTTCGTGGCCCTTGGGAAAGGGGTCTGAACCCTACCCTATCGCTTGTTTCCCCACACATACGAACTCTAAAAACAGCCTATACTCTAGTATTTCGAAATTACATGGGCCTAGCCCAATAATAAGGCGATGCAGCACCTATAATAACCTCTGGACGAAATTTAGGAAGCAGCATTTTGTATATTTCTATGACAGCCTGGTTTTTGCCCTCTCTTCTTTGCCTGATTTTCAATTGGTTTGAATTTGAAATTTGGAGTTTTGAATCATTTCATATGGACTTAAACACTTGGGTACCCCTTGGCTTTCACCCAAGTGTCCCATTTCCCTCTCTAACCATCATTCCCTCTCTGGTTCAACTCAAAATAATATTTGGAATATTTTTCTTTAATGAAAAATATTCATTTCCCTCTCTTAAACCCTAGCTAGCTCAGTGTGCTCCAAAGAAACCCCAATTTTTCTTGCCCATAAAAATCTGAGAAAATTCATAATTATTCTTTGAACCCTAGGGCACCTTCCTGAGGAAAAATATTTCATCACTTTTTGGAATATTTTGGCTACAAAAAATATTTCCTGTTCTGGACAGAAATAATAGTTTCTACAACAACTACCATTTTACTTGCTCCATTGTGGCTGATTTTTCTTGTGCATCATCACCTTAGTAGAATTGCTAGCCTCCAAAGCTCAGCCCCCAACTCCCAGTAGTTTGACCACAGTAAGGTCTCAAAGTTACTGTCCAGAAACATACCTGGCGTGTGAAATCTTTTCTACTGCACCTGAGACCAAACCAAAGCGTGGTAACCTTCAAAACTACCACGAACAACAAGCCAGACATGAAGTTTGGGCTTAGGTCGGCCTGAGGTCAGAGTTCACGTGGTGACCGCGTTCGTCCAGGCGTGCTGGCATGCAGCCGACGCGCTCTGAGTGCCGCCTGAGCTTCTGTTTCGCACGTGCTCGCTTCCCCGCCTGCCTAAGCTTGCCAAACTGCGCCACAATCATCGTCTCGACCTTCTTAACTCCCTCCTGGTGCTCGCCGACGCCGAAGCTCACCGCAGCGAGCACGGGCGCGGTCCGGCCAACGTAACAGTGCGGTGCGCCCTGTGCTCGTCCCCGTTCGCCCACAGTCCTCGCGTGAGCTGCGTCTTCTTCTCCTGCTCTCACTGACGCCGTTCGTCGTCGTGCGCCGTGTCCAGGTATCCACCGGCGGAGCCCGACCCCCCCTCGTCGCTCAGCTATAAATAGAGCCATTCCCAGCCTCCTCGAGCACCATCCACCACTCCCACACACTCAACAATCGCGTAGATAGCCGTAGCCCGTCTAGGCAGGCCGCGGGCCGCCGTCCCCGAGCTTGAGCTCACCGGCGATCCCCTCTGGTCGTCTCCGCGGTTCCAGCCCCTCCCAGGCCTGGGCAACCCTTCCAGGGCCTCCGCCACTCTCCGGTGGTGCTGTTCCGCCTGGTTGGAGCCCCTGGAGTCACCTCCGTTAGCCGTCGTCTTCATCTCCGGCGACCTCCGCTCTCTACCTCCGCTAGAGAGGTTGATTCTGACGCCGTCCGACCACCCCTAGCTACTCTACGTGTATGAGAAGGTGCGCCTCCGTCTCCTCTCTCGTTCCTCCCTCTTGTTTTGGCCAACAAGCCCTCGCCGCCGGCGTGTACTCCGGTGACGCCGCGCCGTCCTCTATTTCCCTCTCTCTCCCCCCTCACCTAACTAGCGGGGCCCACTAGTCAGCTACTGTGTACGCGCGCGAAGTGGTACGAGTGGTGGCGCCCCGAGGCTTTA
>NC_041385.1:360664003-360699412 GCF_002162155.2 Triticum dicoccoides
ATTTTATCCAGAGAGCTTCAAACAGCCAAAACTCTTTAACCATAAGTCCAAATGAGTTGATTCTTTTTGCATTGTGTTCTTTGTACAGAAATCTAGCAGCTCACCAAAGTTGGGATTTTCCCCTGCTGTCTAGATTTTCTGGTGAATTTCAGAAGGGTTCTTGATATTTTCTTCTTGTGTTTAAATTTATTTTCGGAGGGTGAGGCTTGTCTTGAGGATCACCAGGAGGCTTGTGAACCTCATCTGCACTAAGGGAAGCCACATCAACATTTTCATGGTGCCATTACAATATTTTTGATTTTCTTACTTGAACAAATGATTTAATCGATGCATTTAAATCATTATTATGTTATTTACAGTCTATTAATTGCTTGTTTTAGTTAATATGCTTGATTCACAGGAAGTTTGAAGTTAACTTAGTTGGTAAAGAAATTAGGATTTATTTTTGGGTGATGAATGAATAATATGGTTATGGATATAAATAATTAGTGGAGTTAATTTCTTGCATGAGAAAAATGATAAATTTGCTATGTGTTGAAGTAAGGTTTAATCCTAACCAGAGAAGTGTCATGAGTTGTTGATGCTTAGTGTGGATATAGTTGACTCAGTCATTTCTGTTGATATGTTGCATATGGGAGTGCGAGGCCATGGGTTCCGTGGTGTGGGTACAGTGCACTACCTCTGCAGAGTGTATTACTCTATCGATAGCCGAGTCCACGATTACGGACACGCTCGGAAGTAGGTCACACCATGGGTCAACGTTAGAACAATCTTGCACACTAAGTTATGAACTCTGCACTGTTGATGATGGCGGAAAGGTCATCTTGTTGTTTTAGACCAAGTGTTGGTCGTGGTTATGATCGCCAGAAAGATCACAAGATATCTCTAGTTAAGATCTTGAGGTTGGTACGTTTGTGATCCAAGAGCGATCACCGTTGGTAAGCCAGTCCGAGAGATTTTTCTCTCAAGAGCATAATCACAGCATGTTGGCTATCTTATTGCATTATTAATAATTGGTTAATTATCATGATATTGTTTGTCATAATGTTTATGCTTGTTGTGAGCTTGCAAGTACATTCAATGTACTGACCTGGCGTGCCATGCCAGATTTCGGGAAAGTCTCGTTGGAAAGGAGTGCTGTTCGAGTCTAGATCGTGTCCACTTCGGTGTCCCAGTGCTATGGAGTTCCGCTACGATGTTGTTCCGCTGCCGCATAGTTGTTATGATCGAGGCTCCTTCATGTTCACTAAATAATGTACATATTGTTCAGCCGCACCGTGTGTGCCGCTTAGCCTCGCCACCTGTTTTAATATAAACTTTGATCCGCTAGCATCAATAAAGCGGTTGTTTTCTGTACCAAGATGTTGTGTGTTGCCAGAAGACAAGGTCTCTGGGCTAGCAATGCATGGTAAACCGGTTGGTCTGAACCGGGGTGCCACAATTTCGTCCAAGACTTCATACACTTGAAACTATCACTTGAAACTATCACTTGAAACTCCAGTCTTATTTCCCTTGCGCATGCCATCATCTCCACGCCTGATCTTGCTCAAGTGATCATCCCTCTAGGCCATGCTAAGCCCTTCATTTGTAAGCAAAACAAACATATCCAATTTAGGCAGCATCATATTCTGATGAACATTAGAATCATTACCAAGAAACTGAAGTACCTAATAATTTAATTGGCATGCGCGAGCTCTAGTAATTGGTCCAGTATATGTAGCAGTAGGGGCTATGGGTGTAACAATGCTATTTATGTCCTCAGCATCCTCCCCTCTTGAAATGAAGTTTTCCTCGACGGAAGCTCATCTTCCTCGCCCAAATAAGGCTTCAAATCTGCAATGTTAAAAGTGGGGATAACCCCAAAATCTGTAGGCAGCTCAAGTTTATATGCATAGTCATTTATTTTCTCTAACACCTTAAAAGGACCATCATCATGTGGCATTAGCTTTGATTTGCGCAAATCAAGAAATCTATCCTTATGCAAATGTAACCAAACAAGATCTCCAGGTGCAAACACAACATGTTTTCTACCCTTATCTCTAGCAAGTTCACATTTAGCATTCATACGCTCAATGTTTTCCTTAGTTAACTCATGCATTTTTAAAATCAATCTAGCACGTTGTTTAGCATCAAAATTAACCTTCTCCGAAGATGGAAGGGGCAACAAATCAATAGGTGCATGAGGTAGGAAACAATAAAAAATTTCAAAATGGCACATGTTAGTAGTAGAATGCAATGAACGATTATAAGCAAATTCAATATGAGGCAAGCATTATTCCCACATTTTCTTATTATTCTTGAAAACAACCCAAAGTGATGAGGACATGTGATGAGGACATCAATACAATTGTTACACCCACAGCCCCTGCTGCTATACATACTGGACCAATTACTAGAGCTCGTGCACGCCAACTAAATTACCAGGTACTTTCGTTTCTTGGTAATGATTCTAATGTTCATGAGAATATGATGCTGCCTAAATTGGATACATTTGTTTTGCTTACAAATGAAGGGCCTAGCTTGGAGAAGGATGAACATTGGAGCAAGAACAAGCATGGAGATGATGGCATGCGCAAGGGGAACAAGAACGGAGTTACAAGTGATGATTTCAGGACTTTGAAGCCACCATAATGGGTGCATGAAGCCTTGGACGAAATATACAAGATGCCACTTCATAAATTTCGTCCCAAGGCTATTTTAGGTGCTGCGTCACCTTATTATTGGGCCAGGCCCATGTAATTTTGAAATACATAAGTATAGGCTATTTTTAGAGTCCGTATGTGTCGGGAAACAAGAGATAGGGTTAATTTCGGACCCCTCCACCAAGGGCCACGAAATTCCCCCCCCCCCCCTCTTCCTCCATCTATACAGCCCTTAGGGCATCGTTTAGACTTTGGGTTTTGTTTAGATTAAAAGTTCGCCATAGCTGCAACTTCGCGTACTTCGTTTGTGTTCAACGACCAGACAAAGGAGTCACAGAACCCCACCTTGATCAATAAAGCTCTCATCTTATATTCGCAATATCCAGATTGCAATCTTAGTTTCTTGCTTGTTCTTCGTTTGCTCGCAGGAAACAGACCCTCGTGGTCAAGTTGATCATGCTCCGGCGTGGTCAATAACCTCTCGGAGTTGGTTTAGCGATTGCTCAGGCGCGACGTCCTCGCACGTTCGTAGTCGGATCGTCAAAGTCGACTTCCACCAAAGCGAAATCCACCATCTCATCGAAAGACGGGACACCTCCACCTCTATCAAGTGGTATCAGATTTCCAGGTTGCTCGGTGAGATTTTACAGTTTTTCGTAGTTTAGATCGAGTCTGTTCTTCATACCTACAGTCCACGAAAAAGCCACAAAAAAAATTAGGGTTAGTTCATCATATCCGAACCAATCTGAGCCTTTGCATAATCTTTTTAGGGTTTTGCTTTGTTGAATTTGCGGTTGCATCGTCCTATCTAGTTGCTGGTCTTAGAGTCTAGTCTTTTAGAGTTTCGAGTTCTGGTCATAAGTTGTCACGCCGCCGTGGCACCATCATCATCGCCCCTGCCATCTACCACCACCGCTTATCCGCCACCGCTCCGAATCCGTATCCATATACCACCACCAATCCGTGTCCATATACCACCACCGATCCATATCCATATACTACCACCGCTACCACCACCGCTGCCATATACCACCACCATATATCCGCCACCAATCCGAGTTCCTTGCATATTAGGTTTGTTTTCGAGATCCATCTAGATTCCGATTCGTGTTTCCTTGCCGGAGTAGGTTTCAGAAAAAAAAAAGAGTCGGGTAGCCACGCTCCGTTTAGGCCCAAAAATTTTCGAAAACGCATTTTTCGAAAAAATGTCTGGCTATCCTATTTTTAGGTGTTTCTGAGTGTTTTGAGACAGGTGCCATTATAGGAAGTTTTTTTTGACCCGTTTCCAGTTTTTGGGTCCGGGCAGTCGAAAAAAAAAAATTGGTCGAAAAAATTTCGTGGCCATCCTGTCCGTTTGAGCTAGAAAGAGTTTTGAGACACTCGCCATTATAGTGATTTTTCGCAAAAAAAAAGCAGCGCAAAGAAAAAAAAAGAGCGCAAAAAAAAGAGCGAATTTTTTTTCAGAGTGTGCTTTTCCCTTGTTTACGTGCCGCGCCGTGATTTTGTTGGTGTTCTAGGCTCGCGTCTCTAGCACAGTCTAGCCTAGGACCAGCACAGTACCGTCGTTGAGCGTTTATTCAACTTTGCATCTCTGAATTGATTATTGCTGACCCTTTTTGCTACCATACTATAAGCCTTCCCAGCTCCACATACATCTACGTCGTGTGTTTGACTCTCCCTGGTAATCGCTCTATCCAAGCTTTGAGAGTTTTTGACTACAACGGTTGCCGATCACCGCCTGCTGCTGGGTAAGAACTGGTAAGAATTTGAGATTTGCTTGACGGATTTGTGATACACCACCACCACTTCTTAGTAGTCTGTAGGATCATATTCTTGTGTGTTTCTATTGCTGCTAACCATGCCAGGATCACAAGCCGACGAGATTGACTGGGAGAACTTATCGAACAAGGAGCTTCATGATAAGTTTCAGCAAATGATGACTGAACAGGTACATGATGTGCTGAACAATTTTGAAGAGGCCATGGAGAAGATCACTGGCCTTGAGAAGACGTTCGAAACAAAGCTCGATAACAGATTTAATGAACTGCTTGCGCGTCTTCCACCACCGGCTGCACCTGTCGCACCTCTGCAACAACAACAACTACGCCCCCTTCCGAATCAGTATGGACGAGCACAGCGTGTTCCTATTGAGCCAGGACAAAATTCTGGTGCCACTACTACTGCTGTTGGTGTTTCTTTGGCTCCTGCTACTGCTGCTGCTGGTACCCAGGAGGATGATGAGTATGCGGGCGATTATGAGGATGAGGTTGATCAAAATCAGATCTACGAGCAGCCACCAGCACCAACACCAGCAGGTCGACCTCAGGTATATATTCGTAATGGTAGGCCTGCACCACCACCTCAGGTACGAGATGATGTCCATATTCCTAAACTGAAATTGAATATTCCACCATTTGAGGGTAGATATGTTCCTGATATATATCTTACTTGGGAGTTAGAAACTGAACAACGATTTACATGTTTACAATATCCTGAGGAGAGACGAGTTGCTGCTGCTGTTTGTGCTTTCACTAGTTTTGCATGTGTATGGTGGTCTGAACATTGTAGATTATATCCTATTCCAACTACTTGGGCTGCTTTGAAAACTACTATGCGTACGCGTTGGGTTCCACCATATTATCAACGTGAATTGCTTCAAAAATTGCAGCGTTTAAGACAAGGTGATGAGGACATCAATACAATTGTTACACCCACAGCCCCTGCTGCTATACATATTGGACCAATTACTAGAGCTCGTGCACGCCAACTAAATTACCAGGTACTTTCGTTTCTTGGTAATGATTCTAATGTTCATGAGAATATGATGCTGCCTAAATTGGATACATTTGTTTTGCTTACAAATGAAGGGCCTAGCTTGGAGAAGGATGAACATTGGAGCAAGAACAAGCATGGAGATGATGTCATGCGCAAGGGGAACAAGAACGGAGTTACAAGTGATGATTTCAGGACTTTGAAGCCACCATAATGGGTGCATGAAGCCTTGGACGAAATATACAAGATGCCACTTCATAAATTTCGTCCCGAGGCTATTTTAGGTGCTGCGTCACCTTATTATTGGGCCAGGCCCATGTAATTTCGAAATACATAAGTATAGGCTATTTTTAGAGTCCGTATGTGTGGGGAAACAAGAGATAGGGTTGATTTCGGACTCCTCCACCAAGGGCCACGAAATTCCCCCCTCTTCCTCCATATATACAGCCCTTAGGGCATCATTTAGACTTTGGGTTTTGTTTAGATTAAAAGTTCGCCATAGCTGCAACTTCGCGTACTTCGTTTGTGTTCAACGACCAGACAAAGGCGTCACAGAACCCCACCTTGATCAATAAAGCTTCCATCTTATATTCGCAATATCCAGATTGCAATCTTAGTTTCTTGCTTGTTCTTCGTTTGCTCGCAGGAAACAGACCCTCGTGGTCAGGTTGATCGTGCTCCGGCGTGGTCAATAACCTCTCGGAGTTGGTTTAGCGATTGCTAAGGCGCGACGTCCTCGCACGTTCGTAGTCGGATCGTCAAAGTCGACTTCCACCAAAGCGAAATCCACCATCTCATCGAAAGACGGGACACCTCGCCTCTATCAAGTGGTATCAGATTTCCAGGTTGCTCGGTGAGATTTTACAGTTTTTCGTAGTTTAGATCGAGTCTGTTCTTCATACCTACAGTCCACGAAAAAGCCACAAAAAAAATTAGGGTTAGTTCATCATATCCGAACCAATCTGAGCCTTTGCATAATCTTTTTAGGGTTTTGCTTTGTTGAATTTGCGGTTGCATCGTCGTGTCTAGTTGCTGGTCTTAGAGTCTAGTCTTTTAGAGTTTCGAGTTCTGGTCATAAGTTGTCACGCCGCCGCCGCACCATCATCATCGCCCCTGCCATCTACCACCACCGCTTATCCGCCACCGCTCCGAATCCGTATCCATATACCACCACCAATCCGTGTCCATATACCACCACCGATCCATATCCATATACTACCACCGCTACCACCATCGCTGCCATATACCACCACCATATATCCACCACCAATCCGAGTTCCTTGCTTATTAGGTTTGTTTTCGAGATCCATCTAGATTCCGATTCGTGTTTCCTTGCCGGAGTAGGTTTTGGAAAAAAAAAGAGTCGGGTAGCCATGCTCCGTTTAGGCCCAAAATTTTTCGAAAACGCATTTTTCGAAAAAATTTCTGGCTATCCTATTTTTAGGTGTTTCTGAGTGTTTTGAGACAGGTGCCATTATATGAAGTTTTTTTTGACCCGTTTCCAGTTTTTGGGTCCGGGCAGTCGAAAAAAAAAATTTGGTTGAAAAAATTTCGTACCCATCCTGTCCGTTTGAGCTAGGAAGAGTTTTGAGACACTCGCCATTATAGTGATTTTTCGCAAAAAAAAAGAAAAAAAAGCAGCGCAAAACAAAAAAAAAGAGCGCAAAAAAAAAGAGCGAAAAAAAAAATTCAGAGTGTGCTTTTCCCTTGTTTACGTGTCGCGCCGTGATTTTGTTGGTGTTCTAGGCTCGCGTCTCTAGCACAGTCTAGCCTAGGACCAGCACAGTACCGTCGTTGAGCGTTTATTCAACTTTGCATCTCTGAATTGATTATTGCTGACCCTTTTTGCTACCATACTATAAGCCTTCCCAGCTCCACATACATCTACGTCGTGTGTTTGACTCTCCCTGATAATCGCTCTATCCAAGCTTTGAGAGTTTTTGACTACAACGGTTGCTGATCACCGCCTGCTGCTGGGTAAGAACTGGTAAGAATTTGAGATTTGCTTGACGGATTTGTGATACACCACCACCACTTCTTAGTAGTCTGTAGGATCATATTCTTGTGTGTTTCTATTGCTGCTAACCATGCCAGGATCACAAGCCGACGAGATTGACTGGGAGAACTTATCGAACAAGGAGCTTCATGATAGGTTTCAGCAAATGATGACTGAACAGGTGCAAGATGTGCTGAACAATTTTGAAGAGGCCATGGAGAAGATCACTGGCCTTGAGAAGACGTTCGAAACAAAACTCGATAACAGATTTAATGAATTGCTCGCGCGTCTTCCACCACCACCACCCGCTGCACCTAACGCACCTCTCCAACAACAACAACAACGACTACCTCCACGTCACGAAATAGACCTTCGCCGAGCGAGCCGTGTTCCTCTTGCGTTTGGCCAAACTGTTGGTGCTGCTGTTGATACTTCTGTGGCTCCTGCTACTGCTGTTGCTGGTACCCAGGAGGATGATGAGTATGCGGGCGATTATGAGGATGAGGTTGATCAAAATCAGATCTACAAGCAGCCACCAGCACCACCACCAGCAGGTCGACCTCAGGTATATATTCGTAATGGTAGGCCTGCACCACCACCTCAGGTACGAGATGATGTCCATATTCCTAAACTGAAATTGAATATTCCACCATTTGAGGGTAGATATGTTCCTGATATATATCTTACTTGGGAGTTAGAAACTGAACAACGATTTACATGTTTACAATATCCTGAGGAGAGTCGAGTTGCTGCTGCTGTTTGTGCTTTCACTAGTTTTGCATGTGTATGGTGGTCTGAACATTGTAGATTATATCCTATTCCAACTACTTGGGCTGCTTTGAAAACTGCTATGCGTACGCGTTGGGTTCCACCATATTATCAACGTGAATTGATTCAAAAATTGCAGCGTTTAAGACAAGGAAAAAATTCTGTAGAAGAATATTATCAGGAATTACAAACTGGCATGATTAGATGTGGTATTGTTGAGGAGAATGAAGCTATGCTTGCACGTTTTCTGGGTGGATTAAATAGAGAGATTCAGACCATTCTAGACTATAAGGAGTATACTAATATCACTCGTTTATTCCATCTTGCTTGTAAAGCTGAACGTGAAGTGCAGGATCGACAAGCATTGGGGCGAACTAACTTTTCTGCAGGCCGACCTTCATCATGGACACCACGTGCATCTTCTACTTCAACTGCACCAGCACCTCCATCCGGTGCCACCTCCAGCCGTGATACAAGAAAACAGGCACAGCCACCATTATCTGCCAAGAGCGCACCTGCGGGGCCTGCACAGCGTTCTTCTTCTTCCATGGCATCAACAGGGCACACAAGTGATATTATTTGTCGTCGTTGTAAGGGAGGAGGTCATTATGCGAGAGAATGCAAATCTCCGCGTGTGATGATTGCTACCGCGGATGGTGGATATGAGTCCGCTAGTGACTATGATGAGGAGACATTGGCTCTTATTACACGTGAAGAACATGGTGGAGATGATTCTGATCATGAGACGCAATACATGGCTCCTGAAGACGCTGACAGGTATGAATGTTTAGTTGCTCAACGTGTTTTGAGTGTGCAGGTCACACAAGCTGAGCAAAATCAGAGGCACAATTTGTTCCATACCAAGGGAGTTGTGAAGGAACGTTCTGTGCGCGTCATAATAGACGGAGTGATGAGGACATCAATACAATTGTTACACCCACAGCCCCTGCTGCTATACATACTGGACCAATTACTAGAGCTCGTGCACGCCAACTAAATTACCAGGTACTTTCGTTTCTTGGTAATGATTCTAATGTTCATGAGAATATGATGCTGCCTAAATTGGATACATTTGTTTTGCTTACAAATGAAGGGCCTAGCTTGGAGAAGGATGAACATTGGAGCAAGAACAAGCATGGAGATGATGGCATGCGCAAGGGGAACAAGAACGGAGTTACAAGTGATGATTTCAGGACTTTGAAGCCACCATAATGGGTGCATGAAGCCTTGGACGAAATATACAAGATGCCACTTCATAAATTTCGTCCCGAGGCTATTTTAGGTGCTGCGTCACCTTATTATTGGGCCAGGCCCATGTAATTTCGAAATACATAAGTATAGGCTATTTTTAGAGTCCGTATGTGTGGGGGAACAAGAGATAGGGTTGATTTCGGACTCCTCCACCAAGGGCCACGAAATTCCCCCCTCTTCCTCCATATATACAGCCCTTAGGGCATCGTTTAGACTTTGGGTTTTGTTTAGATTAAAAGTTCGCCATAGCTGCAACTTCGCGTACTTCGTTTGTGTTCAACGACCAGACAAAGGCGTCACAGAACCCCACCTTGATCAATAAAGCTTTCATCTTATATTCGCAATATCCAGATTGCAATCTTAGTTTCTTGCTTGTTCTTCGTTTGCTCGCAGGAAACAGACCCTCGTGGTCAGGTTGATCGTGCTCCGGTGTGGTCAATAACCTCTCGGAGTTGGTTTAGCGATTGCTAAGGCGCGGCGTCCTCGCACGTTCGTAGTCGGATCGTTAAAGTCGACTTCCACCAAAGCGAAATCCACCATCTCATCGAAAGACGGGACACCTTTGCCTCTATCAAGTGGTATCAGATTTCCAGGTTGCTCGGTGAGATTTTACAGTTTTTTAGTAGTTTAGATCGAGTCTGCTCTTCATACCTATAGACCACGAAAAAGCCACAAAAAAAATTTAGGGTTAGTTCATCATATCCGAACCAATCTGAGCCTTGCATAATCTTTTTAGGGTTTTGCTTTGTTGAATTTGCGGTTGCATCGTCGTGTCTAGTTGCTGGTCTTAGAGTCTAGTCTTTTAGAGTTTCGAGTTCTGGTCATAAGTTGTCACGCCGCCGCCGCACCATCATCATCGCCCCTGCCATCTACCACCACCGCACCGAATCCGTATCCATATACCACCACCAATCCGTGTCCATATACCACCACCGATCCATATCCATATACTACCACCGCTACCACCACCGCTGCCATATACCACCACCATATATCCACCACCAATCCGAGTTCTTTGCTTATTAGGTTTGTTTTCGGGATCCATCTCGATTCCGATTCGTGTTTCCTTGCCGGAGTCGGGTAGCCACGCTCCGTTTAGGCCCAAAATTTTTCGAAAACGCATTTTTCGAAAAAATTTCTGGCTATCCTATTTTTAGGTGTTTCTGAGTGTTTTGAGACAGGTGCCATTATAGGAAGTTTTTTTTGACCCGTTTCCAGTTTTTGGGTCCGGGCAGTCGAAAAAAAAAATTGGTCGAAAAAATTTCGTGCCCATCCTTTCAGTTTGAGCTAGGAAGAGTTTTGAGACACTCGCCATTATAGTGATTTTTCGCAAAAAAAAAAAGAGCGAAAAAAAAAATTCAGAGTGTGCTTTTCCCTTGTTTACGTGCCGCGCCGTGATTTTGTTAGTGTTCTAGGCTCGCGTCTCTAGCACAGTCTAGCCTAGGACCAGCACAGTACCGTCGTTGAGCGTTTATTCAACTTTGCATCTCTGAATTGATTATTGCTGACCCTTTTTGCTACCATATTATAAGCCTTCCCAGCTCCACATACATCTACGTCGTGCGTTTGACTCTCCCTGGTAATCGCTCTATCCAAGCTTTGAGAGTTTTTGACTACAACGTTGCCGATCACCGCCTGCTGCTGGGTAAGAACTGGTAAGAATTTGAGATTTGCTTGACGGATTTGTGACACCCACTGATAGAGGCAAAGGTGTCCCGTCTTTCGATGAGATGTTGGATATCGCTTTGGTGGAAGTCGACTTTGACGATCCGACTACGAACGTGCGAGGACGTCGCGCCTTAGCAATCGCTAAACCAACTCCGAGAGGTTATTGACCACGCTGGAGCACGATCAACCTGACCACGAGGGTCTGTTTCCTGCGAGCAAACGAAGAACAAGCAAGAAACTAAGATTGCAATCTGGATATTGCGAATATAAGATGAAAGCTTTATTGATCAAGGTGGGGTTCTGTGACGCCTTTGTCTGGTCGTTGAACACAAACGAAGTACGCGAAGTTGCAGCTATGGCGAACTTTTAATCTAAACAAAACCCAAAGTCTAAACGATGCCCTAAGGGCTGTATATATGGAGGAAGAGGGGGGAATTTCGTGGCCCTTGGTGGAGGGGTCCGAAATCAACCCTATCTCTTGTTTCCCCACACATACGGACTCTAAAAATAGCCTATACTTATGTATTTCGAAATTACATGGGTCTGGCCCAATAATAAGGTGACGCAGCACCTAAAATAGCCTCGGGACGAAATTTAGGAAGTGGCATCTTGTATATTTCGTCCAAGGCTTCATGCACCCATTATGGTGGCTTCAAAGTCCTGAAATCATCACTTGTAACTCCGTTCTTGTTCCCCTTGCGCATGCCATCATCTCCATGCTTGTTCTTGCTTCAATGTTCATCCTTCTCCAAGCTAGGCCCTTCATTTGTAAGCAAAACAAATGTATCCAATTTAGGCAGCATCATATTCTCATGAACATTAGAATCATTACCAAGAAACGAAAGTACCTGGTAATTTAGTTGGCGTGCACGAGCTCTAGTAATTGGTCCAGTATGTATAGCAGCAGGGGCTGTGGGTGTAACAATTGTATTGATGTCCTCATCACTAGATGATATGCTTGATGAATTGAGTGGCTCTACAATATTCTCCAAAGTTGATTTGCGTAGTGGATACCATCAAATTCGTATGAAATTGGGAGATGAATGGAAAACAGCATTTAAAACTAAGTTTGGATTATATGAGTGGTTAGTCATGCCTTTTGGGTTAACTAATGCACCTAGTACTTTCATGAGATTAATGAACGAAGTTTTACGTGCTTTCATTGGACGATTTGTGGTAGTTTACTTTGATGACATATTGATTTATAGCAGATCTTTGGAAGAACATTTGGAACATTTACGTGCTGTTTTTATTGCTCTACGTGATGCACGTTTGTTTGGTAACCTTGGGAAGTGCACCTTTTGCACCGACCGAGTATCTTTTCTTGGCTATGTTGTTACTCCACAGGGAATTGAAGTTGATAAAGCCAAGATTGAAGGTATTGAGAATTGGCCGCAGCCCAAAACGGTCACACACGTGAGGAGTTTTCTTGGCCTCGCTGGATTCTATAGGCGTTTTGTGAGAGATTTCAGCACCATTGCTGCACCTCTCAATGAGCTTACAAAGAAAGATGTGCCTTTTCTTTGGGGTACCGCACAGGAAGAAGCCTTCTCCGTATTGAAAGATAAGTTGACACATGCTCCTTTACTCCAACTTCCTGATTTTAATAAGACTTTTGAGCTTGAATGTGATGCTAGTGGAATTGGATTAGGAGGTGTGTTATTACAAGATGGCAAACCCGTTGCATACTTTTCTGAAAAATTGAGTGGGCCTAGTCTGAATTATTCTACTTATGATAAAGAATTATATGCTCTTGTTCGGACTTTAGAAGCATGGCAACATTATTTATGGCCCAAAGAATTTGTTATACATTCTGATCATGAATCTTTGAAACATATTAAAAGTCAAGCTAAACTGAATCGTAGACATGCTAAATGGGTTGAATTCATTGAGACTTTCCCTTATGTCATTAAACACAAGAAGGGAAAAGAAAATGTTATTGCTGATGCATTGTCTCGTCGCTATACTATGCTTTCACAACTTGACTTCAAAATATTTGTTTTGGAGACCATCAAATATCAATATGTGCATGATGCTGATTTTAAAGATGTAATGGAGAATTGTAAAGAAGGAAGAATGTGGAACAAGTTTGTCGTTAATGATGGATTTGTGTTTCGTGCTAACAAGCTATGCATTCCAGCTAGCTCCGTTCGTCTTTTGTTGTTGCAGGAGGCGCATGGAGGAGGATTAATGGGACACTTTGGCGTGAAGAAGACGGAGGACGTACTTGCTACACATTTCTTTTGGCCAAAGATGAGACGGGATGTTGAGCGTTTTATTGCTCGATGCACTACATGTCAAAAAGCTAAGTCACGACTCAATCCTCATGGTTTATATATGCCTTTGCCTGTACCTAGTGTTCCTTGGGAGGATATATCTATGGACTTTGTTTTAGGTTTACCTCGAACAAAGAAGGGGAGGGATAGCATATTTGTTGTCGTGGATAGATTCTCGAAAATGGCACACTTTATACCATGTCATAAAAGCGATGATGCTGTTAATGTTGCTGATTTGTTCTTTCGTGAAATTATTCGCTTGCATGGTGTGGCAAATACTATTGTTTGAGATCGTGATACTAAATTTCTTAGCCACTTTTGGAGATGTTTATGGGCTAAGTTGGGGACTAAACTGCTTTTTAGTACTACTTGTCACCCCCAAACTGATGGACAAACTGAAGTAGTCAATAAAACGTTGTCTACTATGCTTAGGGCTGTTTTGAAGAATAATAAGAAAATGTGGGAGGAATGCTTGCCTCATATTGAATTTGCTTATAATCGTTCATTGCATTCTACTACTAAGATGTGCCCTTTTGAAGTTGTGTATGGTTTCCTACCTCGTGCACCTATTGATTTGTTGCCTCTTCCATCTTCGCAGAAGGTTAATTTTGATGCTAAACAACGTGCTGAATTGATTTTAAAAATGCATGAGTTAACTAAGGAAAACATTGAGCGTATGAATGCTAAACATAAACTTGCTGGAGATAAGGGTAGAAAACATGTTGTGTTTGCACCTGGAGATCTTGTTTGGTTACATTTGCGTAAGGATAGATTTCCTGATTTGCGCAAATCAAAGCTAATGCCACGTGCGTAAGGTGTTAGAGAAAATAAATGATAATGCATATAAACTTGAGCTGCCTGCAGATTTTGGGGTTAGTCCCACTTTTAACATTGCAGATTTGAAGCCTTATTTGGGTGAGGAAGATGAACTTCCGTCGAGGACGACTTCATTTCAAGAAGGGGAGGATGATGAGGACATCAATACAATTGTTACACCCACAGCCCCTACTGCTATACATACTGGACCAATTACTAGAGCTCGTGCACGCCAACTAAATTACTAGGTACTTTCGTTTCTTGGTAATGATTCTAATGTTCATGAGAATATGATGCTGCCTAAATTGGATACATTTGTTTTGCTTACAAATGAAGGGCCTAGCTTGGAGAAGGATGAACATTGGAGCAAGAACAAGCATGGAGATGATGCCATGCGCAAGGTGAACAAGAACGGAGTTACAAGTGATGATTTCAGGACTTTGAAGCCACCATAATGGGTGCATGAAGCCTTGGACGAAATATACAAGATGCCACTTCATAAATTTCGTCCCAAGGCTATTTTAGGTGCTGCGTCACCTTATTATTGGGCCAGGCCCATGTAATTTCGAAATACATAAGTATAGGCTATTTTTAGAGTCCGTATGTGTGGGGAAACAAGAGATAGGGTTGATTTCGGACCCCTCCACCAAGGGCCACGAAATTGCCCCCCCCCTCTTCCTCCATATATACAGCCCTTAGGGCATCGTTTAGACTTTGGGTTTTGTTTAGATTAAAAGTTCGCCATAGCTGCAACTTCGCGTACTTCGTTTGTGTTCAACGACCAGACAAAGGCGTCACAGAACCCCACCTTGATCAATAAAGCTTTCATCTTATATTCGCAATATCCAGATTGCAATCTTAGTTTCTTGCTTGTTCTTCGTTTGCTCGCAGGAAACAGACCCTCGTGGTCAGGTTGATCATGCTCCGGCGTGGTCAATAACCTCTCGGAGTTGGTTTAGCGATTGCTAAGGCGCGACGTCCTCGCACGTTCGTAGTCGGATCGTCAAAGTCGACTTCCACCAAAGCGAAATCCACCATCTCATCGAAAGACGGGACACCTCCGCCTCTATCAACATGACTACCTTGGATACAAGCAAAAATATTGCATACATGCATATTTGTCAGGTGATTTCTAGTGCAAACTATTCAATAATCTATTTATGTTATCCAGAACAAAAATACTTCACACACTTTTGTGTTTTGTCTAATTGCAGGTGTATGGGATATTTGTACAATTCACATATGAAGATAAGAGAGAAAGAGATGTTTAAGTGTTGTTCAAAAAGTTCTCTCACGTCACTTTTGGGCCAAGAGAAGATAGAGTCCAAGTCTCTCACGTTCTGGATTCAGATTTGGACTGCACAGACATACCTGTCTCAAAACGCCAACAACTTTTTCATACGGACTCCAAATTGGGTGATTCTTTTTTTGTTGGATTCTAGATTTTGTGCTCTTTCCAGCCCAATTGGATTCACCTTCGAATTCGTCCGGAGCGTTGAGATATAGACTAAACAATCAGACACTGCAGCAGAATCCGAGTCAAACAACAAGTCCAAAGGTGTTGCATCACCTCCACTTGGGCCCATTGGCCTTGTACGACCTAGGGTTAGTTTTAGGCTGCCTTGGGACGTCCTCCTACCTCCTAGGCCGCCACTCCTTGATCCTATATAAGTAGATCCATCTAGTAGCTTTTCGCTTGGGATTTGTTTAGTTAAAAGTTAGCCATTGCAACTTCGTGTACTTCGTTTGTGTTCAACGACCAGACCAAGACCGCTTAAGGATCCCCACCATTATCAATACTTCATATATATTTGCAATATTCAGATTGCTTTTATCATATTCTTGCTCATTCTTCGATTGCTTGCAGGAATAGACATTCGTGGTCAGGTTGATCGTGCTCCAGCGTGGTCAATAACCTCAGGAGATTGGTTTAGCGATTGCTAAGGCGCAACGTCGTGCACGTTCATAGTCGGATCTTCAAAGTCGTCTCCACCAAATCGATAGTTATCATCTCATCGAAAGATCGGGACACCCCGCCTCTATCAAGTGGTATCAGTTTTCAGGTTGCTCGGAGAGAATTTCCAGTTTTCCTAGATTAGATTTATTTTCTTACCTATTGTCCAAGAAAAAGCCACAAAAAAAAGTTAGATCTATTCATTCTTTGTCCAAGCCAGTCTGAGCCTTTGCAATTTTCTTTTCATTGTATGCATTATTGAATTATCGGTTGCATCGTCGTGTCGACTTGCTGGTCTTAGTGTCTAGTTCGTTTAGAGTTTCGAGTTCTTTTCATATTAGTCACACCGCCGCTGCATCGTTAGCCCTTCCGTTGTTCACCATCCATCCATCAGTTTCCACCACGTGCTACCCACCGTTCATTGTCATAATCATAGTTGAGATCATTCACATCTTCGCTTGATCCAATCTACATCTTATCTAGTTTGTTTGGAACGAGAGAGAGAAAAAAAAGAAGGAGAAAAAAAAGACGGAAAAAAAGAGAAAAAAAAGTAAAAAAAAAGTCGGAGAAAAAAAAAGGAAAAAAATGTGAGGAAAAAAAAAGAGAGAAGAAAAAAAAAATACAAAATTCGGATCTATCTAGACTCAATCTCGTAGTTGAATTCGGATTGGAATCTGTTTTGTGCACTGTTTAGTAAAACGGGCATAACTTCCTCATACGAAGTCTGTTTTGGCTCAACAAGTACTCAAATTAAAGCTAGCGACTAGACGCATCTGAATAGTTACAAAAGCTAGTTCAATATTTGGCGCCTCAAAATCAGCTTCTAAATAGGTCTTTTTTCCCTCCAAAGTTCGCGCATACAGTTTGTTCCAGTTTTTCAGGCCAGTTTTAAAATTCTTTGACTCCTCATATCAATTCAGAATTGAGTGATTCTTTTTGCATTGGAAAGCTTGAGTTAGTAGCAAACTTTTCAAGAGGAAAGTTGGAGAGAGAGTTGTTATATATCCTACTTGGCAGTTGTTATTCATCATTATCTTTACTGTTGTTGTGATTTTCACTTATATCTTGTTGTCCAGAGCTACTTATCCTTCATTGATGCTAGTTGTGCTATGCCGTGACCTCATTAGTGTTCTAGGCTCGCGTCTCTAGTCCGGTCTAGCCTAGGACCAGCACAGTACCGTCGTTGAGCGTTTATTCAACATTGCATCTTTGAATTGATTATTGCTAATCTTTTGCTACCATATATAGCCAACCCAGCTCCACATATTTCTACACCGTGTATACGTACGTTCCTCTGGCAATCGCTTTACACAATCTTCGGAGTTATTTGACACCGCTGGTTGCCTGTCACCACCTGTCGCATGGTAAGAACTTGTAAGATATTGATATTTGCTTTACTGTGAGCACGTTACAACCACATCCTAGTTGTTCATAGGAACATTATTCTTGAATTTTGTTTCTTGTTTCTACTAATCATGACAGGTTCCGGAGAAAGAAGTTCTTGGACGACGAACACATCTTCACCATCACGAGAGTTGGGACAACACACACAAGCACATGGTCAGGTTATCTCTTTACCATCATTTGAGGGTAGATTTAATTCTGCTATTTATCTAGCTTGGGAGCTTGAAGTAGAACAAATTTTTAGTTACCATGACTATTCTGAACTTGAGCAAGTACGAGCTGCCACTAGAGCATTTACTGGTTTTGCTTCTGTTTGGTGGAGTGTGCATTGTAAGAAAAACATTGATAACCAACCCACAACTTGGAAAGGTTTGAAACATGTAATGAGACAACAAATTTTCCCTCCTTACTATCGTCGTGAATTGCTTCGCAAATTTGAACAATTTAAACAAGGCAATAACACTGTTCATGCTTACTACCAAGAGTTCAAATCTTATATGCATCATTGTGACATAGAAGAATCTGAGGATGATACAATGAATAGATTTTTTGGTGGTTTGAACCATGATATTCAGGCAAGATTTAGGTATATTCCTCATTGCATTACTGGTATGTATGTTCGTGCTTGTACCTTTGAGAGACAGTTACAGGAGGATGCATTGGGTGACTACAACAACTACTATTCCAATTCATGCTCACTGCCATCGGTTGATTCCTCCACCGTTGCACCTACTAGAGCAGCCACACCTCGGATTGTGAGTGCGACATCATCTCAAGTGTATGGTACATCGTCATTGTCCATACCGACATCAGCTACGTCTTTGCGACAAGATAACAGTAAAGGTATTGATGATATAACTTCACATGAGAATGATGCATCACTAATTAACTTAAATACATCATGTGTTGAGTTACCTGTTGATTTGAGCACGCCACCTATTTTAGAGAATCATGTTACTATCATGAATGCATCATGTGATCAAACAACTGAAATACCAACAATTTTGAGTGCACCCATTGAATTAACTATTGATGCAAAAGAACCAATGTTTAATCATTTTGATATGACCTCTAATCTTGGCGATGATTCTGTGTCTAATGACTTACTGCATGTTTGCTTATTTAAGCATGTTGTAGCATGTAAATTTGATGCAAGTAAGGTTTATTCACCAATGTTGGGATGGTTTAATGATGAATATTGTCAATCTTTTGATAGGAATAAGAGCTTCACTTATATGTGCAAACCGAGTTACAATATTTTCATGCCTTCTATTTATGATAATATTTTGGCTTTATATTTTATAATTTATAAAATTTACTCATGTATACATGTGTCATATGTGCAAAAATCAAGGGATGTAAAAATGGATGACATATACATATACAACATGTATACCTTGTCTCTTTTCTTAGCCACATTTCAGATTAAGCAACGCCGAGGATGGCTTTGTTTTCAAAAAGGGGAGGATGATGAGGACATGACTACCTTGGATACGACCAAAAATATTGCATACATGCATATTTGTCAGGTGATTTCTAGTACAAACTATTCAATAATCTATTTATGTTATCCAGAATAAAAATACTTCACACACTTTTGTGTTTTGTCTAATTGCAGGTGTATGGGATATTTGTACAATTCACATATGAAGATAAGAGAGAAAGAGATGTTTAAGTGCTGTTCAAAAAGTTCTCTCACGTCACTTTTGGGCCAAGAGAAGATAGAGTCCAAGTCTCTCACGTTCTGGATTCAGATTCGGACTGCACAAACATACCTGTCTCAAAACGCCAACAACTTTTTCATACGGACTCCGAATTGGTTGATTCTTTTATTGTTGGATTCTAGATTTTTTGCTCTTTCCAGCCCAATTGGATTCACCTTCAAATTCATCCGGAGCGTTGAGATATAGATGAAAGAATCAGACGGTGCAGCAGAATCCGAGTCAAACAACAAGTCCAAAGGTGTTGCATCACCTCCACTTGGGCCCATTGGCCTTGTACGACCTAGGGTTAGTTTTGGGCTGCCTTGGGACGTCCTCCCACCTCCTAGGCCGCCACCCCTTGATCCTATATAAGTAGATCCATCTAGTAGCTTTTCGCTTGGGATTTGTTTAGTTAAAAGTTAGCCATTGCAACTTCGTGTACTTCGTTTCTGTTCAACGACCAGACCAAGACCGCTTAAGGATCCCCACCATTATCAATACTTCATGTATATTTGCAATATTCAGATTGCTTTTATCATATTCTTGCTCGTTCTTCGATTGCTTGCAGGAATAGACCTTCGTGGTCAGGTTGATCGTGCTCCGGCGTGGTCAATAACATCAGGAGATTGGTTTAGCGATTTCTAAGGCGCAACGTCGTGCACGTTCGTAGTCGGATCTTCGAAGTCGGCTCCACCAAATCGATAGTTATCATCTCATCGAAAGATCGGGACACCCCGCCTCTATCACAAAGCATAGTATACAATGTTGTATTTACTACTTCAGTTTGTCCATCAGTTTGGGGGTGACAAGTAGTACTAAAAAGCAGTTTAGTCCCCAACTTAGCCCATAAACATCTCCAAAAGTAGCCAAGAAATTTAGTATCACGATCTTAAACAATAGTATTTGGCCTACCATGCAAGCGAATAATTTCACCAAAGAATAAATCAGCAACATTAACATCATCATTGCTTTTATGACATGGTATAAAGTGTGCCATTTTTGATAATATATCCATGACTACAAATATGCTATCCCTCCCCTTCTTTGTTCGAGGTAAACCTAAAACAAAGTCCATTGATATATCCTCCCAAGGAACACTAGGTACAGGCAAAGGCATATATAAACCATGAGGATTGAGTCGTGACTTAGCTTTTTGACATGTAGTGCAGCGAGCAACATGTAAATACGAAATCCACCATGCTACGCAAGACAATTGTGGATTTCAATGGAACTGCACAAAAAGATCAGCCGGTTAATCCTGCTCCATCTTCCATTTGAATGTGCAAACTAATGACAAACCCCGTCCGTACCACAATCATAGGCATTAGATATTTTGAATGGGAAAAGCTTGTCAAAATTTAATCATTGATCTTAGCAAGAACTCATTCATTTGATACTTTAGAATTGGAAAACCTTGTCAAATTTTCCTCATTGATGTTACTCAGAAGACATTCATTTGGTATTTTGGAATGGGACGCCCTTTGCCGTGAGCAATGTCGATTGTTTTTTCCTATTCGTGTGTTCAGTTCAGAAGTAAATATTGGCTCTAATGAGATGCATAATCGTGAATGTTGACTTACGTATGGTATTTTAAGAGTTTGTTGTGAATGTTGCCTATGAAATGCCAGGCCTTGTGAGTTTGGTTGCAAAGTTGAGATTGGAATGCTGTGGCACGCAGCATCACGAGCTGTTCACCGTGCCTCCTACGAATAATGCTTCGTATTGTTTTGCATGTTGATCTAATGACAGTGATTTGCATGTTAAGAAGATCATCCTCTTCTGTTGTTTTTGTTCTTAAGAAGTTCATCATCTTATGTTTCATTCATAGCCTATACGATAACTAGTTCGGGTAGGCTAGAGGTGAAACCATATGATCTTCCGATCAACTCATCCTCTTATAGTTTCATGTCGGCTCAGTCTCTAAAAGGTGCTCACAAGGGTAGGGTGTGCGCGTGTGCGTTCACAGGGATGAGTGTGTGTGCGTATGTATGAGCGCTTGTGTCTGTATTGGGATCAAAAAATCTTACCGTTTCATGCATAACCTGTCTTATAAAATATAAATGTACGGAATAACTTAAGTTGTCCGGTCATGCAGTCGTAAGAGCATCTACGCCTCCCTTTCTTTTTAGAAACTAGAGCATCTACAACCGGATGCCCCTAATCCGCCTCAAACAACACGGCAGACGGCCCGATTACGAAATTCGACCCAAACGGGCTCCTCAAACGGGTTTCAAACTCCCGGAATGACCGACACCCCTCATATACAACCCAAATATGGGGCGGATATGGTGCTCCCGGGCGCGTCCGCCACGTCGGACTGATGTTGGGGTCCCACTCAGGATTGCCCGGGAACCCGGTGTAACATCCCAATTTTCAATTTGGATGGTATTCAAAGATCATTCATATGCATCCATGATTTATGCATTTTGTTTCTTTGTTTTAGTTGCATTTTGATCCAAGAGGCCTTAAGCAACTCAAGGACCAATTGAGAGAGTTGGAGGTTTCACAAAAATCCAATTTTGATTTATCAGAATTTGGTAATTGGATCAAATTGTTTTTCAAATTTCTTCCAAATATTTAAAATAAAAACAGAAGATAATATGACTTCTTCAAAATCAGTAGAAAAATATTGGAAATTGAATTTTGAATTTTTGGAGAGTTTATTTGATTTTATTCGCTAGTTTATTAATTAGTTAGCGGAGTAAATAGTGTTGTAATGTTTGTTTTTAGTTTAGGCATTTAGGCCCAAAATTTTTTTCACTAAGTCATTAATAAGGTCGTATAGCTACGTGAATTTTTCTGGAATTTTTAGGATTTTATTATATTTATTTTGCGTGTTCTCGTCTTTGTGAAAAATTGTTTTTTTAAGAAAGAAGAAGAAGTTCGGGCCGACTGAACTGGGCCGCGCCCAGCCTAGCCAGCCCAGTTGCCAGCCGCCTCTACCACCGCGCCGCCACCGTCACCAGCTGTGCCGCAACCCGCAGCCGCCCGCGCCGCCGCAAGCCGCTGCCATCGCCGCCGCTAGCCCCGCCGTCATCGCCGCACCTCGCAGCCGAGCCCGCAAGTTGCCCCCGCCGTTGTTGACTCGCCGCACCCGCCCGAACAGGCCGAATCGGTATAAACCGCCGGTCCGATCCGTTTTTTTCGGTTTTTTCCTTTTTAGATCGGTTTATTTTATTTAGTTAGGTTATTTAGCGAACGTTGTTCATTTAGTTTCTGCAACAAACGGATTCATTAGATTAGGTTCTGTAGCGAACGTTCGTTCCATAGTATTTTTCTTTTTATTTTAGTTTTCAGCGAGGGACCTATCCGTGAATATTTTTCTTCGGAGATTAGCCCCTGATCTTTAAACCCTCATAACTTTTTGCTTGTTTGTGCAAACTAGACGAAACCAACGCCAAAATCTTCAGAGCGATCGCATCCATCTAGTAAACCAACTTGAACATGTTTTTGATAATTTAAAATTTGAGTTTAGTTCCAATTTGAATTTGATCTTGTTCTGTTTGTAACTTGAGTTTCGTAGCTCCGTTTGAGTTGATTCTTTTTCTAAATCGTAGCTAATCACATGCACCTACTGTTAAGATCCAATCCACATAAATATATTGCTGTTAAAATTTGTTTTTTGTTTAGAGTAGTCATTTGCTTGTTTTCGAGTTTTCTTTGGATCCTTACTTCGTTTTCTCTTTGCATCGTTTGCTTGATTGCTTATGTATGCTATTGTTTGTCTACGCTAGATTTTCCGGAGTGCGAAGCGTGTTACTACGAATCTCTAGAGTTTTCCGATCGTCAGGAAGGCAAGTTACACTTTGATCATACTTCTCAGTACCTAGTTTTTACTAGGCATTAGTTTTGCCCCTCAAATATTTGCATGAGTAGGATTTGGGAACATGTGGTTTGGTTGTAGTACTTGAGGTAGGAACCTATTACCTATGATCAACCCGGGAATATATGTTATGCTCATATCGCTTAGCCATGCTCATAGACGGGGATTGGATCGTGTATTTATGGAAGTTGTGAGAGATAATAATTTTGGAAAACATTAAGGTGACAACTTTAACACACATCTAGGTGGATTGGTTGGTGCACCTGGAGAAACCAGTGCGTGCCCATGGGAATCCCAGAGTACCTGTGTGATTTTCTCTTGGTTTGCCACCCAGGCTCAAAGGGATCATATGATATTTCATGCCTAGAAACTTCCTTGTGCAGCCACAAGCCATTATGGGCTCTGGCATAGTTGAGTAAGTTGTGTGGGCTCTTGAAGAGGGGGACTAGCAGATGTAGGGGAAAGTAGGTGTACCGGTCTGCCCAGAGTAGAGAGTTAATGCTTCAGAAAGACTATGTCTCGATCTTCCGATCATGGATGCGGTCGAGTCTTGTGGGGAAAGTACGCAACCTCTGCAGATAGTATAAACTAATCATGGTTAGCCGTGTCCCGGGTTATGGACATTTTGAGTATCTAGAAGTGGATATTATTATCGATCTCATCGCTCTTTTATTAATGAATTGGGTTTAATGATGATACTTGGTTAATGTTTGGATTTGAGTTGGAGGAACCTTCTCAATCATTGGTTTAAACTTTGTAGCAAACAAAATGTATTCCTTTGTTGTAGGGAAAAATCAGCTTTATGCAAAACATTAAACTTAGAGCCTCCACCAGCCAACTATGCATGTAGATATAGTTTCTTGCATTCATTTGCTCAACAGTGTAACTCTGCCAGCATATTCCATGTGTTGACCTACACGGCTACAACGTCTCATGTTGCAGACTTTAGCAACAAAGAATAAGGTGCGATAGGTCATTGTCAGGCACTCAGCTATGCCGTTAGATTTGATGGACTCACTTATCTTAGAAGCTTCCGTAGTATTTTGTTTAGATGGCCTTCAGCCATATTATTTGTGTAGTAAATACTCTATGAGGACCTTGACGTAATAAGTGTGTGACTGAAACTCTATTATAATTGCTCGAGTATTGTATGTGTCAGCATACCGATCCAGGCATGACACTTAAGCATAGAGACTTCGGTCCATTGGGATCATGGTCACTACAGGATGGTATGACAGCACATGTTGACTGTGGGATGCTACCACTAGGAAAAGCCACAGCATACTCTTCTCTACTCATTTATAATCCTCCTCTATTTCTACTCTATAGATGACAGACCCCAGGAACAAGTTCACCCAGTCGAATGACGACACCCCTTTCGGACGCCACTTGAAGGAAGTCACGAAGTACCTGAACATCGGACTACCAAGCTTCACTGGAACCGTCACTGCAACTTTACCCGAAAGAGGAGCGCTGGAGGATCAGAGTTCGTGTACCTAGGAGGACATTTGCACCAACTACCAAGCCCATCGAGTTTACCTTGGATGCACCAACTTGGATGATACAGTGATAGAGGCAAAGGTGTCCCGTCTTTCGATGAGAAGGTGGATTTCGCTTTGGTGGAAGTCGACTTTGACGATCCGACTACGAACGTGCGAGGACGTCGCGCCTTAGCAATCGCTAAACCAACTCCGAGAGGTTATTGACCACGCCGGAGCACGATCAACCTGACCACGAGGGTCTGTTTCCTGCGAGCAAACGAAGAACAAGCAAGAAACTAAGATTGCAATCTGGATATTGCGAATATAAGATGAAAGCTTTATTGATCAAGGTGGGGTTCTGTGACGCCTTTGTCTGGTCGTTGAACACAAACGAAGTACGCGAAGTTGCAGCTATGGCGAACTTTTAATCTAAACAAAACCCAAAGTCTAAACGATGCCCTAAGGGCTGTATATATGGAGGAAGAGGGGGGAATTTCGTGGCCCTTGGTGGAGGAGACCGAAATCAACCCTATCTCTTGTTTCCCCACACATACGGACTCTAAAAATAGCCTATACTTATGTATTTCGAAATTACATGGGCCTGGCCCAATAATAAGGTGACGCAGCACCTAAAATAGCCTCGGGACGAAATTTATGAAGTGGCATCTTGTATATTTCGTCCAAGGCTTCATGCACCCATTATGGTGGCTTCAAAGTCCTGAAATCATCACTTGTAACTCCGTTCTTGTTCCCCTTGCGCATGCCATCATCTCCATGCTTGTTCTTGCTCCAATGTTCATCCTTCTCCAAGCTAGGCCCTTCATTTGTAAGCAAAACAAATGTATCCAATTTAGGCAGCATCATATTCTCATGAACATTAGAATCATTACCAAGAAACGAAAGTACCTGGTAATTTAGTTGGCGTGCACGAGCTCTAGTAATTGGTCCAGTATGTATAGCAGTAGGGGCTGTGGGTGTAACAATTGTATTGATGTCCTCATCACTAGGACCAGCACAGTACCGTCGTTGAGCGTTTATTCAACTTTGCATCTCTGAATTGATTATTGCTGACCCTTTTTGCTACCATATTATAAGCCTTCCCAGCTCCACATACATCTACGTCGTGCGTTTGACTCTCCCTGGTAATCGCTCTATCCAAGCTTTGAGAGTTTTTGACTACAACGGTTGCCGATCACCGCCTGCTGCTGGGTAAGAACTGGTAAGAATTTGAGATTTGCTTGACGGATTTGTGACACCCACCACCACCACTTGTTCGTAGTCTGTAGGATCATATTCTTGTGTGTTTCTATTGCTGCTAACCATGCCAGGATCACAAGCCGACGAGATTGACTGGGAGAATTTATCGAACAAGGAGCTTCATGATAAGTTTCAGCAAATGATGACTGAACAGGTGCAAGATGTGCTGAACAATTTTGAAGAGGCCATGGAGAAGATCACTGGCCTTGAGAAGACGTTCGAAACAAAGCTCGATAACAAGTTTAATGAATTGATCGCGCGTCTTCCACCACCACCACCCGCTGCACCTAACGCACCTCTCCAACAACAACAACAACGACTACCTCCACGTCGCGAAGCAGACCTCCGCCGAGCAAGCCGTGTTCCTCTTGCGTTTGGCCAAACAGTTGGTGCTGCTGTTGATACTTCTGTGGCTCCTGCTGCTGATGCGGAGGAGGATGATTATGTGGGAGATTATGAGGATGAGGTTGATCAAAATCAACACTACGTGCAGCCACCTGTACCACCACCAGCAGGTCGACCTCAGGTATATATTCGTAATGGTAGGCCTGCACCACCACCTCAGGTACGAGATGATGTCCATATTCCTAAACTGAAATTGAATATTCCACCATTTGAGGGTAGATATGTTCCTGATATATATCTTACTTGGGAGTTAGAAACTGAACAACGATTTACATATTTACAATATCCTGAGGAGAGACGAGTTGCTGCTGCCGTTTGTGCTTTCACTAGTTTTGCATGTGTATGGTGGTCTGAACATTGTAGATTATATCCTATTCCAACTACTTGGGCTGCTTTGAAAACTGCTATGCGTACGCGTTGGGTTCCACCATATTATCAACGTGAATTGCTTCAAAAATTGCAGCGTTTAAGACAAGGAAAAAATTCTGTAGAAGAATATTATCAGGAATTACAAACTGGCATGATTAGATGTGGTATTGTTGAGGAGAATGAAGCTATGCTTGCACGTTTTCTGGGTGGATTAAATAGAGAGATTCAGACCATTCTAGACTATAAGGAGTATACTAATATCACTCGTTTATTCCATCTTGCTTGTAAAGCTGAACGTGAAGTGCAGGATCGACAAGCATTGGGGCGAACTAACTTTTCTGCAGGCCGACCTTCATCATGGACACTGATAGAGGCAAAGGTGTCCCGTCTTTCGATGAGATGGTGGATTTCGCTTTGGTGGAAGTCGACTTTGACGATCCGACTACGAACGTGTGAGGACGTCGCGCCTTAGCAATCGCTAAACCAACTCCGAGAGGTTATTGACCACGCCGGAGCACGATCAACCTGACCACGAGGGTCTGTTTCCTGCGAGCAAACGAAGAACAAGCAAGAAACTAAGATTGCAATCTGGATATTGTGAATATAAGATGAAAGCTTTATTGATCAAGGTGGGGTTCTGTGACGCCTTTGTCTGGTCGTTGAACACAAACGAAGTACGCGAAGTTGCAGCTATGGCGAACTTTTAATCTAAACAAAACCCAAAGTCTAAACGATGCCCTAAGGGCTGTATATATGGAGGAAGAGGGGGGAATTTCGTGGCCCTTGGTGGAGGAGTCCGAAATCAACCCTATCTCTTGTTTCCCCACACATACGGACTCTAAAAATAGCCTATACTTATGTATTTCGAAATTACATGGGCCTGGCCCAATAATAAGGTGACGCAGCACCTAAAATAGCCTCGGGACGAAATTTATGAAGTGGCATCTTGTATATTTCGTCCAAGGCTTCATGCACCCAATATGGTGGCTTCAAAGTCCTGAAATCATCACTTGTAACTCCGTTCTTGTTCCCCTTGCGCATGCCATCATCTCCATGCTTGTTCTTGCTCCAATGTTCATCCTTCTCCAAGCTAGGCCCTTCATTTGTAAGCAAAACAAATGTATCCAATTTAGGCAGCATCATATTCTCATGAACATTAGAATCATTACCAAGAAACGAAAGTACCTGGTAATTTAGTTGGCGTGCACGAGCTCTAGTAATTGGTCCAGTATGTATAGCAGCAGGGGCTGTGGGTGTAACAATTGTATTGATGTCCTCATCATCCTCCCCTTCTTGAGATGAAGTCGTCCTCGACGGAAGTTCATCTTCCTCACCCAAATAAGGCTTCAAATCTGCAATGTTAAAAGTGGGACTAACCCCAAAATCTGCAGGCAGCTCAAGTTTATATGCATTATCATTTATTTTCTCTAACACCTTAAAGGGACCATCAGCACGTGGCATTAACTTTGATTTGCGCAAATCAGGAAATCTATCCTTACGCAAATGTAACCAAACAAGATCTCCAGGTGCAAACACAACATGTTTTCTACCCTTATCTCCAGCAATTTTATATTTAGCATTCATGCGCTCAATGTTTTCCTTAGTTAACTCATGCATTTTTAAAATCAATTCAGCACGTTGTTTAGCATCAAAATTAACCTTCTCCGAAGATGGAAGAGGCAACAAATCAATAGGTGCACGAGGTAGGAAACCATACACAACTTCGAAAGGGCACATCTTAGTAGTAGAATGCAATGAACGATTATAAGCAAATTCAATATGAGGCAAGCATTCCTCCCACATTTTCTTATTATTCTTCAAAACAGCCCTAAGCATAGTAGACAACGTTCTATTGACTACTTCAGTTTGTCCATCAGTTTGGGGGTGACAAGTAGTACTAAAAAGCAGTTTAGTCCCCAACTTAGCCCATAAACATCTCCAAAAGTGGCTAAGAAATTTAGTATCACGATCTGAAACAATAGTATTTGGCACACCATGCAAGCGAATAATTTCACGAAAGAACAAATCAGCAACATTAACAGCATCATCGCTTTTATGACATGGTATAAAGTGTGCCATTTTCGAGAATCTATCCACGACAACAAATATGCTATCCCTCCCCTTATTTGTTCGAGGTAAACCTAAAACAAAATCCATAGATATATCCTCCCAAGGAACACTAGGTACAGGCAAAGGCATATATAAACCATGAGGATTGAGTCGTGACTTAGCTTTTTGACATGTAGTGCATCGAGCAATAAAACGCTCAACATCCCGTCTCATCTTTGGCCAAAAGAAATGTGTAGCAAGTACGTCCTCCGTCTTCTTCACGCCAAAATGTCCCATTAATCCTCCTCCATGCGCCTCCTGCAACAACAAAAGACGAACGGAGCTAGCTGGAATGCATAGCTTGTTAGCACGAAACACAAATCCATCGTTAACGACAAACTTGTTCCACATTCTTCCTTCTTTACAATTCTGCATTACATCTTTAAAATCAGCATCATGCACATATTGATCTTTGATGGTCTCCAAACCAAATATTTTGAAGTCAAGTTGTGAAAGCATAGTATAGCGACGAGACAATGCATCAGCAATAACATTTTCTTTTCCCTTCTTGTGTTTAATGACATAAGGGAAAGTCTCCATGAATTCAACCCATTTAGGATGTCTACGATTCAGTTTAGCTTGACTTTTAATATGTTTCAAAGATTCATGATCAGAATGTATAACAAATTCTTTGGGCCATAAATAATGTTGCCATGTTTCTAAAGTCCGAACAAGAGCATATAATTCTTTATCATAAGTAGAATAATTCAGACTAGGCCCACTCAATTTTTCAGAAAAGTATGCAACAGGTTTGCCATCTTGTAATAACACACCTCCTAATCCAATTCCACTAGCATCACATTCAAGCTCAAAAGTCTTATTAAAATCAGGAAGTTGGAGTAAAGGAGCATGTGTCAACTTATCTTTCAATACCGTGAAGGCTTCTTCCTGTGCGGTACCCCAAAGAAAAGGCACATCTTTCTTTGTAAGCTCGTTGAGAGGTGCAGCAATGGTGCTGAAATCTCTCACAAAACGCCAATAGAATCCAGCGAGGCCAAGAAAACTCCTCACTTGTGTGGCCGTTTTGGGCTGCGGCCAACTCTCAATAGCTTCAATCTTGGCTTTGTCAACTTCAATTCCCTGTGGAGTAACAACATAGCCAAGAAAAGATACTCGGTCGGTGCAAAAGGTGCACTTCCCAAGGTTACCAAACAAACGTGCATCACGTAGAGCAATAAAAACAGTACGTAAATGTTCCAAATGTTCTTCCAAAGATCTGCTATAAATCAGTATATCATCAAAATAGACTACCACAAATCGTCCAATGAAAGCACGTAAAACTTCGTTCATTAGTCTCATGAAAGTACTAGGCGCATTAGTTAACCCAAAAGGCATGACTAACCACTCATATAATCCAAACTTAGTTTTAAATGCTGTTTTCCATTCATCTCCCAATTTCATACGAATTTGATGGTATCCACTACGCAAATCAACTTTGGAGAATATTGTAGAGCCACTCAATTCATCAAGCATATCATCTAGCCTAGGAATAGGATGACGATAACGAATAGTAATATTATTAATGCCTCTACAATCAACACACATACGTGATGTACCATCCTTTTTCGGCACTAGAATAATAGGAACAGCACAAGGACTAAGGGATTCGCGTATATAACCTTTGTCGAGAAGCTCTTGTACTTGACGCATAATCTCCTTCGTCTCCTCTGGATTGGTACGGTATGGTGCACGGTTTGGCAGTGAAGCACCGGGAATTAAGTCAATCTGATGCTCAATCCCTCGAATAGGCGGTAATCCCGGTGGCACGTCTTGTGGAAAAACGTCAGCGAACTCCTGCAAAATGTTAGTGACAGCAGGAGGCAAACTTTTAACTAAACAAATCCCAAAGTCTAAACGATGCCCTAAGGGCTGTATATATGGAGGAAGAGGGGGGAATTTCGTGGCCCTTGGTGGAGGGGTCCGAAATCAACCCTATATCTTGTTTCCCCACACATACGGACTCTAAAAATAGCCTATACTTATGTATTTCGAAATTACATGGGCCTGGCCCAATAATAAGGTGACGCAGCACCTAAAATAGCCTCGGGACGAAATTTATGAAGTGGCATCTTGTATATTTCGTCCAAGGCTTCATGCACCCATTATGGTGGCTTCAAAGTCCTGAAATCATCACTTGTAACTCCGTTCTTGTTCCCCTTGCGCATGCCATCATCTCCATGCTTGTTCTTGCTCCAATGTTCATCCTTCTCCAAGCTAGGCCCTTCATTTGTAAGCAAAACAAATGTATCCAATTTAGGCAGCATCATATTCTCACGAACATTAGAATCATTACCAAGAAACGAAAGTACCTGGTAATTTAGTTGGCGTGCACGAGCTCTAGTAATTGGTCCAGTATGTATAGCAGCAGGGGCTGTGGGTGTAACAATTGTATTGATGTCCTCATCAGCAGTCGGAAAAAAAAAGCTGCGCAAAAAAAAAGAGCGAAAAAAAATTCCAGAGTGTGCTTTTCCCTTGTTTACGTGTCGCGCCGTGATTTTGTTGGTGTTCTAGGCTCGCGTCTCTAGCACAGTTTAGCCTAGGACCAGCACAGTACCGTCGTTGAGCGTTTATTCAACTTTGCATCTCTGAATTGATTATTGCTGACCCTTTTTGCTACCATATTATAAGCCTTCCCAGCTCCACATACATCTACGTCGTGCGTTTGACTCTCCCTGGTAATCGCTCTATCCAAGCTTTGAGAGTTTTTGACTACAACGGTTGCCGATCACCGCCTGCTGCTGGGTAAGAACTGGTAAGAATTTGAGATTTGCTTGACGGATTTGTGACACCCACCACCACCACTTGTTCGTAGTCTGTAGGATCATATTCTTGTGTGTTTCTATTGCTGCTAACCATGCCAGGATCACAAGCCGACGAGATTGACTGGGAGAATTTATCGAACAAGGAGCTTCATGATAAGTTTCAGCAAATGATGACTGAACAGGTGCAAGATGTGCTGAACAATTTTGAAGAGGCCATGGAGAAGATCACTGGCCTTGAGAAGACGTTCGAAACAAAGCTCGATAACAAGTTTAATGAATTGATCGCGCGTCTTCCACCACCACCACCCGCTGCACCTAACGCACCTCTCCAACAACAACAACAACGACTACCTCCACGTCGCGAAGCAGACCTCCGCCGAGCAAGCCGTGTTCCTCTTGCGTTTGGCCAAACAGTTGGTGCTGCTGTTGATACTTCTGTGGCTCCTGCTGCTGATGCGGAGGAGGATGATTATGTGGGAGATTATGAGGATGAGGTTGATCAAAATCAACACTACGTGCAGCCACCTGTACCACCACCAGCAGGTCGACCTCAGGTATATATTCGTAATGGTAGGCCTGCACCACCACCTCAGGTACGAGATGATGTCCATATTCCTAAACTGAAATTGAATATTCCACCATTTGAGGGTAGATATGTTCCTGATATATATCTTACTTGGGAGTTAGAAACTGAACAACGATTTATATGTTTACAATATCCTGAGGAGAGACGAGTTGCTGCTGCCGTTTGTGCTTTCACTAGTTTTGCATGTGTATGGTGGTCTGAACATTGTAGATTATATCCTATTCCAACTACTTGGGCTGCTTTGAAAACTGCTATGCGTACGCGTTGGGTTCCACCATATTATCAACGTGAATTGCTTCAAAAATTGCAGCGTTTAAGACAAGGGAAAAATTCTGTAGAAGAATATTATCAGGAATTACAAACTGGCATGATTAGATGTGGTATTGTTGAGGAGAATGAAGCTATGCTTGCACGTTTTCTGGGTGGATTAAATAGAGAGATTCAGACCATTCTAGACTATAAGGAGTATACTAATATCACTCGTTTATTCCATCTTGCTTGTAAAGCTGAACGTGAAGTGCAGGATCGACAAGCATTGGGGCGAACTAATGATAGAGGCAAAGGTGTCCCGTCTTTCGATGAGATGGTGGATTTCGCTTTGGTGGAAGTCGACTTTGACGATCCGACTACGAACGTGCGAGGACGTCGCGCCTTAGCAATCGCTAAACCAACTCCGAGAGGTTATTGACGACGCCGGAGCACGATCAACCTGACCACGAGGGTCTGTTTCCTGCGAGCAACCGAAGAACAAGCAAGAAACTAAGATTGCAATCTGGATATTGCGAATATAAGATGAAAGCTTTATTGATCAAGGTGGGGTTCTGTGACGCCTTTGTCTGGTCGTTGAACACAAACGAAGTACGCGAAGTTGCAGCTATGGCGAACTTTTAATCTAAACAAAACCCAAAGTCTAAACGATGCCCTAAGGGCTGTATATATGGAGGAAGAGGGGGGAATTTCGTGGCCCTTGGTGGAGGGGTCCGAAATCAACCCTATCTCTTGTTTCCCCACACATACGGACTCTAAAAATAGCCTATACTTATGTATTTCGAAATTACATGGGCCTGGCCCAATAATAAGGTGACGCAGCACCTAAAATAGCCTCGGGACGAAATTTATGAAGTGGCATCTTGTATATTTCGTCCAAGGCTTCATGCACCCATTATGGTGGCTTAAAAGTCCTGAAATCATCACTTGTAACTCCGTTCTTGTTCTTGCTCCAATGTTCATCCTTCTCCAAGCTAGGCCCTTCATTTGTAAGCAAAACAAATGTATCCAATTTAGGCAGCATCATATTCTCATGAACATTAGAATCATTACCAAGAAACGAAAGTACCTGGTAATTTAGTTGGCGTGCACGACCTCTAGTAATTGGTCCAGTATGTATAGCAGCAGGGGCTGTGGGTGTAACAATTGTATTGATGTCCTCATCAGCGGAGATTTGCATTCTCTCGCATAATGACCTCCTCCCTTACAACGACGACAAATAATATCACTTGTGTGCCCTGTTGATGCCATGGAAGAAGAAGAACGCTGTGCAGGCCCCGCAGGTGCGCTCTTGGCAGATAATGGTGGTTGTGCCTGTTTTCTTGTATCACGGCTGGAGGTGGCACCGGATGGAGGTGCTGGTGCAGTTGAAGTAGAAGATGCACGTGGTGTCCATGATGAAGGTCGGCCTGCAGAAAAGTTAGTTCGCCCCAATGCTTGTCGATCCTGCACTTCACGTTCAGCTTTACAAGCAAGATGGAATAAACGAGTGATATTAGTATACTCCTTATAGTCTAGAATGGTCTGAATCTCTCTATTTAATCCACCCAGAAAACGTGCAAGCATAGCTTCATTCTCCTCAACAATACCACATCTAATCATGCCAGTTTGTAATTCCTGATAATATTCTTCTACAGAATTTTTCCGTTGTCTTAAACGCTGCAATTTTTGAAGCAATTCACGTTGATAATATGGTGGAACCCAACGCGTACGCATAGCAGTTTTCAAAGCAGCCCAAGTAGTTGGAATAGGATATAATCTACAATGTTCAGACCACCATACACATGCAAAACTAGTGAAAGCACAAACGGCAGCAGCAACTCGTCTCTCCTCAGGATATTGTAAATATGTAAATCGTTGTTCAGTTTCTAACTCCCAAGTAAGATATATATCAGGAACATATCTACCCTCAAATGGTGGAATATTCAATTTCAGTTTAGGAATATGGACATCATCTCGTACCTGAGGTGGTGGTGCAGGCCTACCATTACGAATATATACCTGAGGTCGACCTGCTGGTGGTGGTACAGGTGGCTGCACGTAGTGTTGATTTTGATCAACCTCATCCTCATAATCTCCCACATAATCATCCTCCTCCGCATCAGCAGCAGGAGCCACAGAAGTATCAACAGCAGCACCAACTGTTTGGCCAAACGCAAGAGGAACACGGCTTGCTCGGCGGAGGTCTGCTTCGCGACGTGGAGGTAGTCGTTGTTGTTGTTGTTGGAGAGGTGCGTTAGGTGCAGCGGGTGGTGGTGGTGGAAGACGCGCGATCAATTCATTAAACTTGTTATCGAGCTTTGTTTCGAACGTCTTCTCAAGGCCAGTGATCTTCTCCATGGCCTCTTCAAAATTGTTCAGCACATCTTGCACCTGTTCAGTCATCATTTGCTGAAACTTATCATGAAGCTCCTTGTTCGATAAATTCTCCCAGTCAATCTCGTCGGCTTGTGATCCTGGCATGGTTAGCAGCAATAGAAACACACAAGAATATGATCCTACAGACTACGAACAAGTGGTGGTGGTGGGTGTCACAAATCCGTCAAGCAAATCTCAAATTCTTACCAGTTCTTACCCAGCAGCAGGCGGTGATCGGCAACCGTTGTAGTCAAAAACTCTCAAAGCTTGGATAGAGCGATTACCAGGGAGAGTCAAACGCACGACGTAGATGTATGTGGAGCTGGGAAGGCTTATAATATGGTAGGAAAAAGGGTCAGCAATAATCAATTCAGAGATGCAAAGTTGAATAAACGCTCAACGACGGTACTGTGCTGGTCCTAGGCAAGACTGTGCTAGAGACGCGAGCCTAGAACACTAACAAAATCACGGCGCGGCACGTAAACAAGGGAAAAGCACACTCTGGAATTTTTTTCCCGCTCTTTTTTTTTGCGCTCTTTTTTTTTGCGCTGTTTTTTTTTTGCGAAAAATCACTATAATGGCGAGTGTCTCAAAACTCTTCTTAGCTCAAACTGACAGGATGGGCACGAAATTTTTTTCGACCAATTTTTTTTTTTTGACTGCCCGGACCCAAAAACTGGAAACGGGTCAAAAAAAACTTCCTATAATGGCACCTGTCTCAAAACACTCAGAAACACCTAAA
>NC_041385.1:360701270-360721834 GCF_002162155.2 Triticum dicoccoides
TAGCATCAAAATTAACCTTCTCCGAAGATGGAAGAGGCAACAAATCAATAGGTGCACGAGGTAGGAAACCATACACAACTTCGAAAGGGCACATCTTAGTAGTAGAATGCAATGAACGATTATAAGCAAATTCAATATGAGGCAAGCATTCCTCCCACATTTTCTTATTATTCTTCAAAACAGCCCTAAGCATAGTAGACAACGTTCTATTGACTACTTCAGTTTGTCCATCAGTTTGGGGGTGACAAGTAGTACTAAAAAGCAGTTTAGTCCCCAACTTAGCCCATAAACATCTCCAAAAGTGGCTAAGAAATTTAGTATCACGATCTGAAACAATAGTATTTGGCACACCATGCAAGCGAATAATTTCACGAAAGAACAAATCAGCAACATTAACAGCATCATCGCTTTTATGACATGGTATAAAGTGTGCCATTTTCAAGAATCTATCCACGACAACAAATATGCTATCCCTTCCCTTCTTTGTTCGAGGTAAACCTAAAACAAAGTCCATAGATATATCCTCCCAAGGAACACTAGGTACAGGCAAAGGCATATATAAACCATGAGGATTGAGGCGTGACTTAGCTTTTTGACATGTAGTGCAGCGAGCAACAAAACGCTCAACATCCCGTCTCATCTTTGGCCAAAAGAAATGTGTAGCAAGTACGTCCTCCGTCTTCTTCACGCCAAAGTGTCCCATTAATCCTCCTCCATGCGCCTCCTGCAACAACAAAAGACGAACGGAGCTAGCTGGAATGCATAGCTTGTTAGCACGAAACACAAATCCATCGTTAACAACAAGCTTGTTCCACATTCTTCCTTCTTTACAATTATGCATTACATCTTTAAAATCAGCATCATGCACATATTGATCTTTGATGGTCTCCAAACCAAATATTTTGAAGTCAAGTTGTGAAAGCATAGTATAGCGACGAGACAAAGCATCAGCAATAACATTTTCTTTTCCCTTCTTGTGTTTAATGACATAAGGGAAAGTCTCAATGAATTCAACCCATTTAGCATGTCTACGATTCAGTTTAGCTTGACTTTTAATATGTTTCAATGATTCATGATTAGAATGTATAACAAATTCTTTGGGCCATAAATAATGTTGCCATGTTTCTAAAGTCCGAACAAGAGCATATAATTCTTCATCATAAGTAGAATAATTCAGACTAGGCCCACTCAATTTTTCAGAAAAGTATGCAACAGGTTTGCCATCTTGTAATAACACACCTCCTAATCCAATTCCACTAGCATCACATTCAAGCTCAAAAGTCTTATTAAAATCAGGAAGTTGGAGTAAAGGAGCATGTGTCAACTTATCTTTCAATACCGTGAAGGCTTCTTCCTGTGCGGTACCCCAAAGATAAGGCACATCTTTCTTTGTAAGCTCATTGAGAGGTGCAGCAATGGTGCTGAAATCTCTCACAAAACGCCTATAGAATCCAGCGAGGCCAAGAAAACTCCTCACGTGTGTGACCGTTTTGGGCTGCGGCCAACTCTCAATAGCTTCAATCTTGGCTTTATCAACTTCAATTCCCTGTGGAGTAACAACATAGCCAAGAAAAGATACTCGGTCGGTGCAAAAGGTGCACTTCCCAAGGTTACCAAACAAACGTGCATCACGTAGAGCAATAAAAACAGCACGTAAATGTTCCAAATGTTCTTCCAAAGATCTGCTATAAATCAATATGTCATCAAAGTAAACTACCACAAATCGTCCAATGAAAGCACGTAAAACTTCGTTCATTAATCTCATGAAAGTACTAGGTGCATTAGTTAACCCAAAAGGCATGACTAACCACTCATATAATCCAAACTTAGTTTTAAATGCTGTTTTCCATTCATCTCCCAATTTCATACGAATTTGATGGTATCCACTACGCAAATCAACTTTGGAGAATATTGTAGAGCCACTCAATTCATCAAGCATATCATCTAGTGATGAGGACATCAATACAATTGTTACACCCACAGCCCCTGCTGCTATACATACTGGACCAATTACTAGAGCTCGTGCACGCCAACTAAATTACCAGGTACTTTCGTTTCTTGGTAATGATTCTAATGTTCATGAGAATATGATGCTGCCTAAATTGGATACATTTGTTTTGCTTACAAATGAAGGGCCTAGCTTGGAGAAGGATGAACATTGAAGCAAGAACAAGCATGGAGATGATGGCATGCGCAAGGGGAACAAGAACGGAGTTACAAGTGATGATTTCAGGACTTTGAAGCCACCATAATGGGTGCATGAAGCCTTGGACGAAATATACAAGATGCCACTTCCTAAATTTCGTCCCGAGGCTATTTTAGGTGCTGCGTCACCTTATTATTGGGCCAGACCCATGTAATTTCGAAATACATAAGTATAGGCTATTTTTAGAGTCCGTATGTGTGGGGAAACAAGAGATAGGGTTGATTTCGGACCCCTCCACCAAGGGCCACGAAATTCCCCCCTCTTCCTCCATATATACAGCCCTTAGGGCATCGTTTAGACTTTGGGTTTTGTTTAGATTAAAAGTTCGCCATAGCTGCAACTTCGCGTACTTCGTTTGTGTTCAACGACCAGACAAAGGCGTCACAGAACCCCACCTTGATCAATAAAGCTTTCATCTTATATTCGCAATATCCAGATTGCAATCTTAGTTTCTTGCTTGTTCTTCGTTTGCTCGCAGGAAACAGACCCTCGTGGTCAGGTTGATCGTGCTCCGGCGTGGTCAATAACCTCTCGGAGTTGGTTTAGCGATTGCTAAGGCGCGACGTCCTCACACGTTCGTAGTCGGATCGTCAAAGTCGACTTCCACCAAAGCGAAATCCACCATCTCATCGAAAGACGGGACACCTTTGCCTCTATCACTTGGGAGGATATATCTATGGACTTTGTTTTAGGTTTACCTCGAACAAAGAAGGGGAGGGATAGCATATTTGTTGTCGTGGATAGATTCTCGAAAATGGCACACTTTATACCATGTCATAAAAGCGATGATGCTGTTAATGTTGCTGATTTGTTCTTTCGTGAAATTATTCGCTTGCATGGTGTGCCAAATACTATTGTTTCAGATCGTGATACTAAATTTCTTAGCCACTTTTGGAGATGTTTATGGGCTAAGTTGGGGACTAAACTGCTTTTTAGTACTACTTGTCACCCCCAAACTGATGGACAAACTGAAGTAGTCAATAGAACGTTGTCTACTATGCTTAGGGCTGTTTTGAAGAATAATAAGAAAATGTGGGAGGAATGCTTGCCTCATATTGAATTTGCTTATAATCGTTCATTGCATTCTACTACTAAGATGTGCCCTTTCGAAGTTGTGTATGGTTTCCTACCTCGTGCACCTATTGATTTGTTGCCTCTTCCATCTTCGGAGAAGGTTAATTTTGATGCTAAACAACGTGCTGAATTGATTTTAAAAATGCATGAGTTAACTAAGGAAAACATTGAGCGCATGAATGCTAAATATAAAATTGCTGGAGATAAGGGTAGAAAACATGTTGTGTTTGCACCTGGAGATCTTGTTTGGTTACATTTGCGTAAGGATAGATTTCCTGATTTGCGCAAATCAAAGTTAATGCCACGTGCTGATGGTCCCTTTAAGGTGTTAGAGAAAATAAATGATAATGCATATAAACTTGAGCTGCCTGCAGATTTTGGGGTTAGTCCCACTTTTAACATTGCAGATTTGAAGCCTTATTTGGGTGAGGAAGATGAACTTCCGTCGAGGACGACTTCATTTCAAGAAGGGGAGGATGATGAGGAGATCAATACAATTGTTACACCCACAGCCCCTGCTGCTATACATACTGGACCAATTACTAGAGCTCGTGCACGCCAACTAAATTACCAGGTACTTTCGTTTCTTGGTAATGATTCTAATGTTCATGAGAATATGATGCTGCCTAAATTGGATACATTTGTTTTGCTTACAAATGAAGGGCCTAGCTTGGAGAAGGATGAACATTGGAGCAAGAACAAGCATGGAGATGATGGCATGCGCAAGGGAAACAAGAACGGAGTTACAAGTGATGATTTCAGGACTTTGAAGCCACAATAATGGGTGCATGAAGCCTTGGACGAAATATACAAGATGCCACTTCATAAATTTCGTCCCGAGGCTATTTTAGGTGCTGCGTCACCTTATTATTGGGCCAGGCCCATGTAATTTCGAAATACATAAGTATAGGCTATTTTTAGAGTCCGTATGTGTGGGGAAACAAGAGATAGGGTTGATTTCGGACCCCTCCACCAAGGGCCACGAAATTCCCACCCTCTTCCTCCATATATACAGCCCTTAGGGCATCGTTTAGACTTTGGGTTTTGTTTAGATTAAAAGTTCGCCATAGCTGCAACTTCGCGTACTTCGTTTGTGTTCAACGACCAGACAAAGGCGTCACAGAACCCCACCTTGATCAATAAAGCTTTCATCTTATATTCGCAATATCCAGATTGCAATCTTAGTTTCTTGCTTGTTCTTCGTTTGCTCGCAGGAAACAGACCCTCGTGGTCAGGTTGATCGTGCTCCGGCGTGGTCAATAACCTCTCGGAGTTGGTTTAGCGATTGCTAAGGCGCGACGTCCTCGCACGTTCGTAGTCGGATCGTCAAAGTCGACTTCCACCAAAGCGAAATCCACCATCTCATCGAAAGACGGGACACCTCCGCCTCTATCAATGAACTTCCGTCGAGGACGACTTCATTTCAAGAAGGGGAGGATGATGAGGACATCAATACAATTGTTACACCCACAGCCCCTGCTGCTATACATACTGGACCAATTACTAGAGCTCGTGCACGCCAACTAAATTACCAGGTACTTTCGTTTCTTGGTAATGATTCTAATGTTCATGAGAATATGATGCTGCCTAAATTGGATACATTTGTTTTGCTTACAAATGAAGGGCCTAGCTTGGAGAAGGATGAACATTGGAGCAAGAACAAGCATGGAGATGATGGCATGCGCAAGGGGAACAAGAACGGAGTTACAAGTGATGATTTCAGGACTTTGAAGCCACCATAATGGGTGCATGAAGCCTTGGACGAAATATACAAGATGCCACTTCATAAATTTTGTCCCGAGGCTAGGTGCTGCGTCACCTTATTATTGGGCCAGGCCCATGTAATTTCGAAATACATAAGTATAGGCTATTTTTAGAGTCCGTATGTGTGGGGAAACAAGAGATAGGGTTGATTTCGGACCCCTCCTGATAGAGGCGAGGGTCCCGATCTTTCGATGAGATGATGGATATCGCTTTGGTGGAAGTCGACTTTGACGATCCGACTACGAACGTGCGAGGACGTCGCGCCTTAGCAATCGCTAAACCAACTCCGAGAGGTTATTGACCACGTCGGAGCACGATCAACCTGACCACGAGGGTCTGTTTCCTGCGAGCAAACGAAGAACAAGCAAGAAACTAAGATTGCAATCTGGATATTGCGAATATAAGATGAAAGCTTTATTGATCAAGGTGGGGTTCTGTGACGCCTTTGTCTGGTCGTTGAACACAAACGAAGTACGCGAAGTTGCAGCTATGGCGAACTTTTAATCTAAACAAAACCCAAAGTCTAAACGATGCCCTAAGGGCTGTATATATGGAGGAAGAGGGGGGGAATTTCGTGGCCCTTGGTGGAGGGGTCCGAAATCAACCCTATCTCTTCTTTCCCCACACATACGGACTCTAAAAATAGCCTATACTTATGTATTTCGAAATTACATGGGCCTGGCCCAATAATAAGGTGACGCAGCACCTAAAATAGCCTCGGGACGAAATTTATGAAGTGGCATCTTGTATATTTCGTCCAAGGCTTCATGCACCCATTATGGTGGCTTCAAAGTCCTGAAATCATCACTTGTAACTTCGTTCTTGTTTCCCTTGCGCATGCCATCATCTCCATGCTTGTTCTTGCTCCAATGTTCATCCTTCTCCAAGCTAGGCCCTTCATTTGTAAGCAAAACAAATGTATCCAATTTAGGAAGCATCATATTCTCATGAACACTAGAATCATTACCAAGAAACGAAAGTACCTGGTAATTTAGTTGGCGTGCACGAGCTCTAGTAATTGGTCCAGTATGTATAGCAGCAGGGGCTGTGGGTGTAACAATTGTATTGATGTCCTCATCAGGAGGGGTCCGAAATCAACCCTATCTCTTGTTTCCCCACACATACGGACTCTAAAAATAGCCTATACTTATGTATTTCGAAATTACATGGGCCTGGCCCAATAATAAGGTGACGCAGCACCTAAAATAGCCTCGGGACGAAATTTATGAAGTGGCATCTTGTATATTTCGTCCAAGGCTTCATGCACCCATTATGGTGGCTTCAAAGTCCTGAAATCATCACTTGTAACTCCGTTCTTGTTTCCCTTGCGCATGCCATCATCTCCATGCTTGTTCTTGCTCCAATGTTCATCCTTCTCCAAGCTAGGCCCTTCATTTGTAAGCAAAACAAATGTATCCAATTTAGGCAGCATCATATTCTCATAAACATTAGAATCATTACCAAGAAACGAAAGTACCTGGTAATTTAGTTGGCGTGCACGAGCTCTAGTAATTGGTCCAGTATGTATAGCAGCAGGGGCTGTGGGTGTAACAATTGTATTGATGTCCTCATCACTTTCACAACTTGACTTCAAAATATTTGGTTTGGAGACCATCAAAGATCAATATGTGCATGATGCTGATTTTAAAGATGTAATGCAGAATTGTAAAGAAGGAAGAATGTGGAACAAGTTTGTCGTTAACGATGGATTTGTGTTTCGTGCTAACAAGCTATGCATTCCAGCTAGCTCCATTCGTCTTTTGTTGTTGCAGGAGGCGCATGGAGGAGGATTAATGGGACACTTTGGCGTGAATAAGACGGAGGACATACTTGCTACACATTTCTTTTGGCCAAAGATGAGATGGGATGTTGAGTGTCTTATTGCTCGCTGCACTACATGTCAAAAAGCTAAGTCACGACTCAATCCTCATGGTTTATATATGCCTTTGCCTGTACCTAGTGTTCCTTGGGAGGATATATCTATGGACTTTGTTTTAGGTTTACCTCGAACAAAGAAGGGGAGGGATAGCATATTTGTTGTCGTGGATAGATTCTCGAAAATGGCACACTTTATACCATGTCATAAAAGCGATGATGCTATTAATGTTGCTGATTTGTTCTTTCGTGAAATTATTCGCTTGCATGGTGTGCCAAATACTATTGTTTCAGATCGTGATACTAAATTTCTTCGCCACTTTTGGAGATGTTTATGGGCTAAGTTGGGGACTAAACTGCTTTTTAGTACTACTTGTCACCCCCAAACTGATGGCCAAACTGAAGTAGTCAATAGAACATTGTCTACTATGCTTAGGGCTGTTTTGAAGAGTGATAGAGGCAAAGGTGTCCCGTCTTTCGATGAGATGGTGGATTTCGGTTTGGTGGAAGTCGACTTTGATGATCCGACTACGAACGTGCGAGGACGTCGCGCCTTAACAATCGCTAAACCAACTCCGAGAGGTTATTGACCACGCCGGAGCACGATCAACCTGACCACGAGGGTCTGTTTCCTGCGAGCAAACGAAGAACAAGCAAGAAACTGAGATTGCAATCTGGATATTGCGAATATAAGATGAAAGCTTTATTGATCAAGGTGGGGTTCTGTGACGCCTTTGTCTGGTCGTTGAACACAAACGAAGTACGCGAAGTTGCAGCTATGGCGAACTTTTAATCTAAACAAAACCCAAAGTCTAAACGATGCCCTAAGGGCTGTATATATGGAGGAAGAGGGGGGAATTTCGTGGCCCTTGGTGGAGGAGTCCGAAATCAACCCTATCTCTTGTTTCCCCACACATACGGACTCTAAAAATAGCCTATACTTATGTATTTCGAAATTACATGGGCCTGGCCCAATAATAAAGTGACGCAGCACCTAAAAGATCCTCGGGACGAAATTTATGAAGTGGCATCTTGTATATTTCGTCCAAGGCTTCATGCACCCATTATGGTGGCTTCAAAGTCCTGAAATCATCACTTGTAACTCCGTTCTTGTTTCCCTTGCGCATGCCATCATCTCCATGCTTGTTCTTGCTCCAATGTTCATCCTTCTCCAAGCTAGGCCCTTCATTTGTAAGCAAAACAAATGTATCCAATTTAGGCAGCATCATATTCTCATGAACATTAGAATCATTACCAAGAAACGAAAGTACCTGGTAATTTAGTTGGCGTGCACGAGCTCTAGTAATTGGTCCAGTATGTATAGCAGCAGGGGCTGTGGGTGTAACAATTGTATTGATGTCCTCATCAGTTGTATGCCAAGTTCAACAAACGTGAGTTTTGGTTGAAGGAAGTTGGATTCCTCGGACATATTATATCAGGAGAAGGAATAGCAGTAGACCCTACCAAGGTCGCATCTGTCACTGAGTGGTTGGCACCCACCTCAGTTGGAGAGATTCGAAGTTTTCTTGGACTCGTAGGTTATTATCAGAGATTTATTAAGAATTTTTCCAAGCTCGTGAAGCCCATGACGGAGTTATTGAAGAAAGACACCAACTTTAAATGGACTGAAGATTGTGAAGCCAGTTTTCAGGAGTGGAAGAAACGTTTGGTTACAGCCCCGGTGCTGATTCTCCTGGACATACGCAAGGATTTCCAAGTCCATTGCGACGCTTCTCGACAGGGACTTGGATGCATTCTGATGTAGGAGGGAAGAGTTGTTTCATATGTCTCATGTCAGCTTCAACCTCATGAGTTAAATTATGCTATGCATGATTTGGAGTTAGCATCCGTAGTGCATGCACTCAAGACATGGAGACACTTTCTCATCGGTAACCGTTGTGATGTTTACACGGATCATAAGAGTTTGAAATACATCTTCACGTAGAAGAAGTTGAACCTCAGGCAGAGGAGATGGTTGGAGCTCATAAAGGATTATGACATGAGATTGCATTATCATCCAGGAAAGGCTAATGTCATAGCAGATGCGTTGAGCCGCAAGAGTTATGTTAACACACTCATAACCAGAGGATTGCCCCAGGAGTTAGTGATGAGGACATCAATACAATTGTTACACCCACAGGCCCTGCTGCTATACATACTGGACCAATTACTAGAGCTCGTGCACGCCAACTAAATTACCAGGTACTTTCGTTTCTTGGTAATGATTCTAATGTTCATGAGAATATGATGCTGCCTAAATTGGATACATTTGTTTTGCTTACAAATAAAGGGCCTAGCTTGGAGAAGGATGAACATTGGAGCAAGAACAAGCATGGAGATGATGGCATGCACAAGGGGAACAAGAACGGAGTTACAAGTGATGATTTCAGGACTTTGAAGCCACCATAATGGGTGCATGAAGCTTTGGACGAAATATACAAGATGCCACTTCATAAATTTCGTCCCGAGGTTATTATAGGTGCTGCGTCACCTTATTATTGGGCCAGGCCCATGTAATTTCGAAATACATAAGTATAGGCTATTTTTAGAGTCCGTATGTGTGGGGAAACAAGAGATAGGGTTGATTTCGGACCCCTCCACCAAGGGCCACGAAATTCCCCCCTCTTCCTCCATATATACAGCCCTTAGGGCATCGTTTAGACTTTGGGTTTTGTTTAGATTAAAAGTTCGCCATAGCTGCAACTTCGCGTACTTCGTCTGTGTTCAACGACCAGACAAAGGCGTCACAGAACCCCACCTTGATCAATAAAGCTTTCATCTTATATTCGCAATATCCAGATTGCAATCTTAGTTTCTTGCTTGTTCTTCGTTTGCTCGCAAGAAACAGACCCTCGTGGTCAGGTTGATCGTGCTCCGGCGTGGTCGATAACCTCTCAGAGTTGGTTTAGCGATTGCTAAGGCGCGACGTCCTCGCACGTTCGTAGTCGGATCGTCAAAGTCGACTTCCACCAAAGCGATATCCATCATCTCATCGAAAGACGGGACACCCCGCCTCTATCAAGTGGTATCAGATTTCCAGGTTGCTCGGTGAGATTTTACAGTTTTTTGTAGTTTAGATCGAGTCTGTTTTTCATACCTACAGTCCACGAAAAAGCCAAAAAAAATAAGGGTTAGTTCATCATATCCGAACCAATCTGAGCCTTTGCATAATCTTTTTAGGGTTTTGCTTTGTTGAATTTGCGGTTGCATCGTCGTGTCTAGTTGCTGGTCTTAGAGTCTAGTCTTTTAGAGTTTCAAGTTCTGGTCATAAGTTGTCACGCCGCCGCCGCACCATCATCATCGCCCCTGCCATCTACCACCACCGCTTATCCGCCACTGCTTCGAATCCGTATCCATATACCACCACCGCTATCATATACCACCACCGCTGCCATCTACCGCCATATATCCACCACCAATCCGAGTTCTTGTCATATTAGGTTTGTTTTCGAGATCCATCTAGTTTCCGATTCGTGTTTCCTTGCCGGAGTAGGTTTCGGAAAAAAAAGAGTCCGGAAACCACCCTCCGTTTAGGCCCAAAATTTTCGGAAAACGCACTTGACAAAAAATTTCTGGCTATCCTAATTTTAGGTGTTTCTAAGCGTATTGAGACAGTCGCCGTTATAGAAAGTTTTTTTTTGACCCGTTTCCAGTTTTTGGGTCCAGGCAGTCGAAAAAAAATTGGTCGAAAAAATTTCGTGCCCATCCTGTTAGTTTGACCTGGGAAGAGTTTTGAGACACTCGCCATTATAGTGATTTTTCGCAAAAAAAAGAGCAGCGCAAAAAAACAAGAGCAGCACAAAAAAAAAGAGCGAAAAGAAAATTCCAGAGTGTGCTTTTCCCTTGTTTACGTGCAGCGGCGTGATTTTGTTAGTGTCCTAGGCTCGCGTCTCTAGCACGGTCTAGCCTAGGACCAGCACAGTACCGTCGTTGAGCATTTATTCAACTTTGCATCTCTGAATTGATTATTGCTGACCCTTTTTGCTACCACATTATAAGCCTTCCCAGCTCCACATACATCTACGTCGTGCGTTTGACTCTCCCTGGTAATCGCTCTATCCAAGCTTTGAGAGTTTTGACTACAACGGTTGCCGATCACCACCTGCTGCTGGGTAAGAACTGGTAAGAATTTGAGGTTTGCTTGACGGGTTTGTTATACACCACCACCACTTCTTAGTAGTCTGTAGGATCATATTCTTGTGTGTTTCTATTTGCTGCTAACCATGGTAGGATCACAAGCCGATGAGACTGATTGGGAGAACCTGACGAACAAACAGCTACATGATGAGTGGACAGGTGCAAGATGTGTTAAACATATTTGAAGAGGCCATGGAGAAGATAGATGGCATGGAGAAGATGTTCGAAACAAAGCTCGATAACAAGTTTAATGAATTGCTCGCGCGTCTTCCACCACCACCACCCGCTGCACCTAACGCACCTCTCCAACAACAACAACAACGACTACCTCCACGTCGCGAAACAGACCTCGGCCGAGCGAGCCGTGTCCCTCTTGCGTTTGGCCAAACTGTTGGTGCTGCTGTTGATACTTCTGTGGCTCCTGCTGTTGATGCGGAGGATGATGAGTATGCGGGCGATTATGAGGATGAGGTTGATCAAAATCCGAACTACGTGCAGCCACCAGCACCACCACCAGCAGGTCGACCTCAGGTATATATTCGTAATGGTAGGCCTGCACCACCACCTCAGGTACGAGATGATGTCCATATTCCTAAACTGAAATTGAATATTCCACCATTTGAGGGTAGATATGTTCCTGATATATATCTTACTTGGGAGTTAGAAACTGAACAACGATTTACATGTTTACAGTATCCTGAGGAGAGACGGGTTGCTGCTGCTGTTTGTGCTTTCACTAGATTTGCATGTGTATGGTGGTCTGAACATTGTAGATTATATCCTATTCCAACTACTTGGGCTGCTTTGAAAACTGCTATGCGTACGCGTTGGGTTCCACCATATTATCAACGTGAGTTGCTTCAAAAATTGCAGCGTTTACGACAAGGGAAAAATTCTGTAGAAGAATATTATCAGGAATTACAAACTGGCATGATTAGATGTGGTATTGTTGAGGAGAATGAAGCTATGCTTGCACGTTTTCTGGGTGGTTTAAATAGAGAGATTCAGACCATTCTAGACTATAAGGAGTATACTAATATCACTCGTTTATTCCATCTTGCTTGTAAAGCTGAACGTGAAGTGCAGGATCGACAAGCATTGGCGCGAACTAACTTTTCTGCAGGCCGACCTTCATCATGGACACCGCGTGCATCTTCTACTTCAACTGCACCAGCACCTCAATCAGGTGCCTCCTCCAGTCGTGATACAAGAAAACAGGCACTACCACCATTATCTGCCAAGAGCGCACCTGCCGGGCCTGCACAGAGTTCTTCTTCCATGGCATCAACAGGGCACACAAGTGATATTATTTGTCGTCGTTGTAAGGGAGGAGGTCATTATGCGAGAGAATGCAAATCTCCGCGTGTGATGATTGCTACTACGGATGGTGGATATGAGTCCGCTAGTGACTATGATGAGGAGACTTTGGCTCTTATTACACGTGAAGAACATGGTGGAGATGATTCTGATCATGAGACGCAATACATGGCTCCTGAAGACGCTGACAGGTATGAATGTTTAGTTGCTCAACGTGTTTTGAGTGTGCAGGTCACACAAGCTGAGCAAAATCAGAGGCACAATTTGTTCCATACCAAGGGAGTTGTGAAGGAACGTTCTGTGCGTGTCATCATAGACAGAGGTAGTTGCAACAACTTGGCTAGCATGGAGATGGTGGAGAAGCTTTCTCTCACCACAAGACCACATCCACATCCTTACTACATCCAATGGTTCAACAACAGCGGCAAGGTTAAGGTAACACGTACTGTTCGTGTGCATTTTAGTATCTCTACATATGCTGATTATGTTGATTGTGATGTGGTACCTATGCAAGCATGTTCCTTATTACTTGGTAGACCATGGCAATTTGATAAAAATTCTGTACACCATGGTAGAAACAAACACTATACTCTTGTTCATAAGGATAAAAATATTACTTTGCTTCCTATGACTCCTGATTCCATTTTGAAAGTTGATATTAATAGAGCTAATAAAGCAAAACAGGAGAAGAATAAGAGTGAAAATCAGATTGTGGCAAAAGAATTTGAGCAACAAATGAAGCCTAATAATAAACCATCTAGTGTTGCTTCTGAAATTAAATTGAAAAGTGCATCTTTATTTGGCACCAAATCTGATATTGATGACCTAGATTTCAGCAAATCTGTTTGCTATGCTTTTGTGTGCAAAGAGGCATTATTTTCATTCGAGGACGTGCCTTCCCCTTTGCCTCCTGCTGTCACTAACATTTTGCAGGAGTTCGCTGACGTCTTTCCACAAGACGTGCCACCAGGATTACCGCCTATTCGAGGGATTGAGCATCAGATTGACTTAATTCCCGGTGCTTCACTGCCAAACCGTGCACCATACCGTACCAATCCAGAGGAGACGAAGGAGATTATGCGTCAAGTACAAGAGCTTCTCGATAAAGGTTATATACACGAATCCCTTAGTCCTTGTGCTGTTCCTATTATTCTAGTGCCGAAAAAGGATGGTACATCACGTATGTGTGTTGATTGTAGAGGCATTAATAATATTACTATTCGTTATCGTCATCCTATTCCTAGGCTAGATGATATGCTTGATGAATTGAGTGGCTCTACAATATTCTCCAAAGTTGATTTGCGTAGTGGATACCATCAAATTCGTATGAAATTGGGAGATGAATGGAAAACAGCATTTAAAACTAAGTTTGGATTATATGAGTGGTTAGTCATGCCTTTTGGGTTAACTAATGAACCTAGTACTTTCATGAGATTAATGAATGAAGTTTTACGTGCTTTCATTGGACGATTTGTGGTAGTTTACTTTGATGACATATTGATTTATAGCAGATCTTTGGAAGAACATTTGGAACATTTACGTGCTGTTTTTATTGCTTTACGTGATGCACGTTTGTTTGGTAACCTTGGGAAGTGCACCTTTTGCACCGACCGAGTATCTTTTCTTGGCTATGTTGTTACTCCACAGGGAATTGAAGTTGATAAAGCCAAGATTGAAGCTATTGAGAGTTGGCCGCAGCCCAAAACGGTCACACACGTGAGGAGTTTTCTTGGCCTCGCTGGATTCTATAGGCGTTTTGTGAGAGATTTCAGCACCATTGCTGCACCTCTCAATGAGCTTACAAAGAAAGATGTGCCTTTTCTTTGGGGTACCGCACAGGAAGAAGCCTTCTCTGTATTGAAAGATAAGTTGACACATGCTCCTTTACTCCAACTTCCTGATTTTAATAAGACTTTTGAGCTTGAATGTGATGCTAGTGGAATTGGATTAGGAGGTGTGTTATTACAAGATGGCAAACCCGTTGCATACTTTTCTAAAAAATTGAGTGGGCCTAGTCTGAATTATTCTACTTATGATAAAGAATTATATGCTCTTGTTCGGACTTTAGAAACATGGCAACATTATTTATGGCCCAAAGAATTTGTTATACATTCTGATCATGAATCTTTGAAACATATTAAAAGTCAAGCTAAACTGAATCGTAGACATGCTAAATGGGTTGAATTCATTGAGACTTTCCCTTATGTCATTAAACACAAGAAGGGAAAAGAAAATGTTATTGCTGATGCATTGTCTCGTTGCTATACTATGCTTTCACAACTTGACTTCAAAATATTTGGTTTGGAGACCATCAAAGATCAATATGTGCATGATGCTGATTTTAAAGATGTAATGCAGAATTGCAAAGAAGGAAGAATGTGGAACAAGTTTGTCGTTAACGATGGATTTGTGTTTCGTGCTAACAAGCTATGCATTCCAGCTAGCTCTGTTCGTCTTTTGTTGTTGCAGGAGGCACATGGAGGAGGATTAATGGGACACTTTGGCGTGAAGAAGACGGAGGACGTACTTGCTACACATTTCTTTTGGCCAAAGATGAGACGGGATGTTGAGCGTTTTATTGCTCGCTGCACTACATGTCAAAAAGCTAAGTCACGACTCAATCCTCATGGTTTATATATGCCTTTGCCTGTACCTAGTGTTCCTTGGGAGGATATATCTATGGACTTTGTTTTAGGTTTACCTCGAACAAAGAAGGGGAGGGATAGCATATTTGTTGTCGTGGATAGATTCTCGAAAATGGCAAACTTTATACCATGTCATAAAAGCGATGATGCTGTTAATGTTGCTGATTTGTTCTTTCGTGAAATTATTCGCTTGCATGGTGTGCCAAATACTATTGTTTCAGATCGTGATACTAAATTTCTTAGCCACTTTTGGAGATGTTTATGGGCTAAGTTGGGGACTATACTGCTTTTTAGTACTACTTGTCACCCCCAAACTGATGGCCAAACTGAAGTAGTCAATAGAACATTGTCTACTATGGTTAGGGCTGTTTTGAAGAGTAATAAGAAAATGTGGGAGGAATGCTTGCCTCATATTGAATTTGCTTATAATCGTTCATTGCATTCTACTACTAAGATGTGCCCTTTTGAAGTTGTGTATGGTTTCCTACCTCGTGCACCTATTGATTTGTTGCCTCTTCCATCTTCGGAGAAGGTTAATTTTGATGCTAAACAACTGTTACACCCACAGGCCCGGCTGCTATACATACTGGACCAATTACTAGAGCTCGCGCACGCCAACTAAATTACCAGGTACTTTCGTTTCTTGGTAATGATTCTAATGTTCATGAGAATATGATGCTGCCTAAATTGGATACATTTGTTTTGCTTACAAATAAAGGGCCTAGCTTGGAGAAGGATGAACATTGAAGCAAGAACAAGCATGGAGATGATGGCATGCGCAAGGGGGACAAGAACGGAGTTACAAGTGATGATTTCAGGACTTTGAAGCCACCATGATGGGCGCATGAAGCTTTGGACGAAATATACAAGATGCCACTTCATAAATTTCGTCCCGAGGTTATTATAGGTGCTGCGTCACCTTATTATTGGGCCAGGCCCATGTAATTTCGAAATACATAAGTATAGGCTATTTTTAGAGTCCGTATGTGTGGGGAAACAAGAGATAGGGTTGATTTCGGACCCCTCCACCAAGGGCCACGAAATTCCCCCCTCTTCCTCCATATATACAGCCCTTAGGGCATCGTTTAGACTTTGGGTTTTGTTTAGATTAAAAGTTCGCCATAGCTGCAACTTCGCGTACTTCGTTTGTGTTCAACGACCAGACAAAGGCGTCACAGAACCCCACCTTGATCAATAAAGCTTTCATCTTATATTCGCAATATCCAGATTGCAATCTCAGTTTCTTGCTTGTTCTTCGTTTGCTCGCAGGAAACAGACCCTCGTGGTCAGGTTGATCGTGCTCCGGCGTGGTCGATAACCTCTCGGAGTTGGTTTAGCGATTGCTAAGGCGCGACGTCCTCGCACGTTCGTAGTCGGATCGTCAAAGTCGACTTCCACCAAAGCAATATCCATCATCTCATCGAAAGACGGGACACCCCGCCTCTATCAGTTAGCCGATGATCTCTGAGAACTTCGCTTGGAGATAGTTCTGAATGGTTATGTTGCGGCACTGGAAATTCAGTCCACTTTGCTGGGAAAGATCCGAGAAGCCCAGAAGACGGACAAGGAGATTGCAGAGATAAAGGAAAGGATGAGTAAAGGAAAAGCTAAAGGTTTTCGTGAGGATGAGCATGAGACTTTATGGTTTGAGGATCGTATCTATGTGCCTAATGATCCTGAGATCAAGAAGTTAATTCTTCAGGAGGCTCATGATTCGCCTTATTCGCTTCACCCAAGCAACACCAAGATGTATCTGGATTTGAAGGAGTGTTTCTGGTGGACGGGAATGGAAAAGGGTATTGCAGAGTATGTAGCAGTATGCGCGTATGTTAGGGAGTTAAGGCCGAGCATCAGAAACCAATAGGGTTACTTCAACCTTTGCCGATACCCAAATGGAAGTGGGATAAATTTGGCATGGATTTCATCACCGGATTACCCAGGACCCGTTCAGGCTATGATTCTATCTGGGTTGTAGTTGATCGCTTGACCAAGGTAGACCATTTCATCCCCGTCAAAACAACATATACGAGTGCTAAGTTGGCGAAGATATACATGACCAGGATCCTTTGTCTGGATGGAGTTCCAAGGACCATCATATCAGATAGAGGAACACAGTTTACTTAAAGTTTTGGAATCGGTTGCATGAAACTTTGGGTACCAGGCTAGAGTTCTGTATAGCCTTTCATCCGTAGACAGATGGATAGACCAAGAGGGTCAATCAGATGCTAGAGGACATGTTGAGAGCTTGTGAGCTAGATTATGGATCTAGTTGGGATGATAATTTTCCCTATGCAGAGTTCTCCTATAACAATAGTTATCAAGCCAGTTTGAAGATGGCCCCTTTTGAAGCCTTGTATGGAAGGAGGTGCAGGACACCACTGTCATGGGATGAAGTTGGAGATCGATAGTTGTTCATACCAGACTTATCAGAGATTCTGATGAGAAGGTTAAGTTGATTCGAGATAGGCTCAAGATAGCCCAGTCCAGGCAGAAGAGTTATGCCGATACTAAACGCAAGGAGGTAGCCTATGAAGTCGGAGACAGAGCATATCTTCGTGTATCCCCGCTTCGAGGAGTTAAGCGATTTGGAGTCAAAGGAAAGTTAGCACCAAGATTTGTGGGACCATACAGAGTTTTGGAACGTATGGGAGAAGTTGCCTACAAGTTGGAATTACCCGAAGGTTTGTCAGGAGTTCATGATGTGTTTCACATTTCCCACTTAAAGAGGTTCCATGCAGAGATGGCTAACATTCCTCTCAGAGATACAGTGCCACTGGAAGCGATTCAGTTGGATAGTGATCTGACCTATGAAGAGAAACCCATTAAGATTCTCGAGTATTCCAGCCAAGTTACTCGCTGCAAAGTGAACAAGTTTTGCAAAGTACAGTGGATCCACCATATAGAGGAGGAAGCCACCTGGGAGCGCAAAGAAGACCTCCGCAAGGACCACCCACACCTTTTTGCTGACCAACCCGAATCTCGAGGGCGAGATTCATCTTAAGGGGGGTAGGTTTGTAACATCCCAATTTTCAATTTGGATGTTATTCATAGATCATTCATATGCATCCATGATTTATGCATTTTGTTGCTTTGTTTTAGTTGCATTTTGATCCAAGAGGCCTTAAGAAACACAAGGACCAATTGAGAGAGTTGGAGGTTTCACAAAAATCCAATTTTGATTTATCAAAATTTGGTAATTGGATCAAATTGTTTTTCAGTTTTTTTACAAATATTTAAAATAAAGAGAGAAGATAATATGACTTCTTCAAAATCTATAGAAAAATATTGGAAATTGAATTTTGAATTTTGGAAAGTTTATTTGATTTTATTCGCTAGTTTATTAATTAGTTAGCGGAGTAATTAGTACTACAATGTTTGTTTTTAGTTTAGGCATTTAGGCCCAGAAAAATGTTCGCTAGGTCATTAATAAGGCCATATAGCTATGTGAATTTTCCTGGAATTTTAGGATTTTATTTATATTTATTTTGTGTGTTTTTGTCTCTGTGAAAAATTGTTATTTTTTTTAAAAAAAGAAGAAGTTTGGGCCGACCGAACTGGGCCGCGCCTAGCCCAGCCGGCCCAGTTGGCACCCGTTGCGCCGCCGCCGTTGCGAGCCGCGCAGCCGCCCGCGCCGCCGCAAGCTGCTGCTGTCGCCGCACCTCGCAGCCGAGCCTGCAAAGCCGTCGCTGCCCCGTCGACTCGCCGCCGCCACCCCGTCGACTCACCGCCGCCACCCGAATCGGCCGAACCGGTATAAACTGCCGGTCCGATCCGTTTTTTTCTTCAGTTTTTTCTTTTTAGATCCGTTTATTTTATTTACTTAGTCTATTTAGTGAACGTTCGTTCGTTTAGTTTCTGCAACGAACAGATTCATTAGATTAGGTTCTATAGCGAATGTTTGTTCGATAGGATTTTTTATTTTATTTTAGTTTTCAGTCAGGGACCTATCCGCGAATATTTTAGTTCCTGCAACGAACGGATTCATTAGATTATGTTGTGAAGATTAGTCCCTGATCTTTAAACCCTCGTAACTTTTTGCTCGTTTGTCCAAATTAGACGAAACCAACGCCAAAATCTTCAGAGCGATCCCATCTATCTAGTAAACCAACTTGAACATGGTATTGATAAATTAAGATTTGAGTTTAGTTTGGATTTGAATTTGATCTTGTTTTGTTTGTAACTTGAGTTTCGTAGCTCTGTTTGAGTTGATTATTTTTGCAAATCGTAGCTAATCACATGTACCTACTGTTAAGATCTAATCCACATAAATATATTGCTGTTAAAATTTGTTTTCTATTTAGATTAGTCATTTGCTTGTTTTCGAGCTTTCTTTGGATCCTTTCTTCGTTTTCTCTTTGCATCGTTTGCTTGATTGCTTATGTATGCTATTGTTTGTCTACGCTAGATTTTCCGGAGTGCGAAGCGTGTTACTACGAATCTCCAGAGTTTTTCGATCGTCTGTAAGGCTAGTTACACTTTGATCATACTTTTCAATACCTAGGTTTTACTATGCATTAGTTTTGCCCCTCAAATATTTGCATGAGTAGGATTTGGGAACATGTGGTTTGGTTGTAGTACTTTAGGTAGGAAACTATTACCTTTGATCACCCACAGGAATATATGTTATACTCATATTGCTTAGCCATGCTCGTAGACAGGGATTGGATCGTGATATTTATGGAAGTTGTGAGAGATAATAATTTTGGACAATATTAAGGTGGCAACTTAAATACACATCTGGGTGGATTGGTTGGGGCACCTGGAGAAACCAGTGCTTGCCCATGGGAATCCTGGAGTACCCGTGTGATGTTCCCTTGGTTCGCCACCCAGGCTCAAAGGGATCATATGATATTGCATGCCTAGAAACTTCCGTGTGCAGCCACAAGCCATGGTGGGCTCTGGCATAGTTGAGTAAGTTGTGTGAGCTCTTGAAGAGGTGGACTAGCAGATGTAGGGGAAAGTAGGTGTACCGGTCTACCCAGAGTAGAGAGTTAATGCTTCAAAAAGACTATGTCTCGATCTTCCGATCATGGATGCGGTCGAGTCTTGTGGGGAAAAGTAAGCAACCTCTGCAAAGTGTATAAACTAATCATGGTTAGCCGTGTCCCCGGATATGGACATTTTGAGTATCTAGAAGTGGATATTATTGTGGATCTCATCACTCTTTAATTAATGAATTGGGTTTAATGACGATACTTGGATAACATTGGGATTTGAGTTGGAGGAACCTTCTCAATCATTGGTTTAACCTACATGGCTGCAACGTCTCATGTTGCAGAGTTTACCGACGAAGAATAAGGTGCGACAGGTCGTTGTCTTTCGCGGTCTTTTGTTTAGATGGCCTTCAACCATATTATTTGTGTAATAAATAATCTTTATGAGGACCTCGCTGTAATAAGTGTGTGATTGAAACACTGTTATAATTCCTTGAGTACTATGTGTGTCAGCATACCGATCCAGGGAGGACACCTAAGCACAGAGACTTTGGTCCATTTGGATCATGGTAGCTACACCCGGCGGTCCGAGGGACAACTCCTCCAACGCGC
>NC_041385.1:360722052-360838797 GCF_002162155.2 Triticum dicoccoides
GGGGTGAATGGTGCGTGGTGCCGGTCTGGCTCGTTGCCCGAGGCCAATAAATCCTCCCACTCCGGCACCCTTCCCACGCTCTGCGGCGTAATTCGCCATGGCCAAGAAGAAGATAACCACCTACGCTATGCTCAGGCCAAAGTATCAGTAACAGATCGAGCAGTAGATCCTGGTGAGGCGCGCTACCACATCTCTGCCGGGCTACCTCAGGACTCGCCGAAGCCGGAGGAGGAGGAGGGGTGATGAGTACATGGCTACCGTAGTTACACCCATATCCCCTACTCATGCGGAGCACCCCTCGCTCATCCCCATGGACGTGCCTACATCTCCCTCAACACCACTTGGACCCATGACAAGAGCCCGAGCTAAGGCTATAGAAGATAAGGTGAACTCGCTCCTCTCCGAACTTCCTCTTCCTAATCACGAGACATGGTTACTACCTCATTTGGAAACTCTATGTGTAATCAGGTACATGGAGGTGAGCCAAGGATCTACTACTGGCAAGAGCCAAGACGGCGAGGACCCCAAGCATGTTGAAGAAGAAGAAAAGATGCAGCAGAAGCTACAAGCATCAGACGTCCGACCCTGTCCGGACGTCCGACGAGTCCCAGGACACGGACGATCGGACCCTCCGGACGTTCGGTACCAGGCCACCCGAACCGAATCTACGGATGTCCGAGACGCTCCGGACGACCGGACGACCAACACCCGACAGCCTCCGGACGTCCGGCCCCTCCAGAAGCTCCAGACGTCCGACCATCTACGGACGACCGACGCGCCTACACCAGAGCTGAAACAACGGACGTCCGAGCGTGACCAGACGACCGGACCATCCCGAGCCTTCGGACGTCCAACGCCTTCCGGACGTCTGACTCCTGAGTGACCGAACCTGCGGGCTGGAGCCCTTGTACCCCTTCGTTTTGACTTCCATTTGCACTAAGACTATAAATAGGATGCCCCCACCTCTTGGTACGAGCAGCATAGGTTTAGCCCATATTTTGTGTGAGAGCCTTGCTCATCCACTTGGCTACTTCTCCTTGGAGCTCAGTACCTCTTCGGAGAAGATCCCCCAAGCGGATTCAAGACCCCTTTCTAGGGAAGACCATCAAGACCTCCGTACGGAGAAGAACTGTTCCTATGTATCCTTACCTTAGTTGATCGTGGATCTTATGTTACTCTATGTTGTCGGTGATCTAGCACTCGTGTGATTGATTCTATGTCGGTTTAGTGATTCTCCCTCTCGTTTTCCCCGTGTTTCCCCTTTGTGCTTCCGTGTGTTCTTCGTGATTCCCCGTCGGATCCCTCCAAACGTGAAAGATCGTCCACATAGGGTTCCACCCTACATCATCATGGTATCATGAGCCACGTTGATCACGTTTTTGGAGCCCCTATCCCGTGTTTTCTAGCTTGATTTTGTTGTTTTCATCCTAATTCTGAAAATTCCCCACCAAAAATAGCCCCAATTTTTTTTGTGATTTGTTTGTGAGTAGAGATTTTGTTGGATTTGGTCCATGGATTTGTGTTGCTGCGTGTGGATCTAGCTTTCTCCTCCCTCCCCACCCTTTTCCATCCACCATATCACTCGATTTCGACCTCACCATCTTCTTCTTCCCGGAAATCTCGCAGCTCTTCTTCCCAAGCGCGATTTTCGCCCAGGCTCCGGACGATCGGAAAAGGTCGGACGTCTGACGAAGTCCAGACGACCGTAAAAACCCGGACGTCCGTGAAACCCTGACGAAACTGAAGTCTGTCAGTTCCACCACCACCACAACCCCCACATTCCACCACACCTTCCAAACCCACATACACCACCATCTTCCCCGCTACCTCCTATGACGATTTTGCCATATTTTGGTCCTTGAGATTTTGAGTGTGGATCCTGTATCCTTTTGTGTTTCGGCTATCTAGGTACGGTTGATGTCATCACCACCTCGGCTCATCTTCGCAAGGGTCTCATCATCGCCAAGGACGGTAACTTCGACGACATCTTTGTCATAACTTGCAATTGCATTGATAACCCACATTGCCTCATTTTGCGTAGCTTACCCATCGAGACTAGCCGTTGAGTATTGCAGGCAACGTGACTTGTGCACATTAGTGATCATACTCCATAGCATACATACCATACAATAGTGGTGCATATCTTGAGATCAACTTGTGTGTCACAAAGTTGTCACCGCATACACAATTGCTATCTTGGTTCGTGAAGTTTTGCATGAGAAAAGAGCTCAAAAGTGAAAGAGCCACACAAGCTTTAAGCAAAGAGGAAAGATAAGCAAAGCGCTTATGAACAAGAACCATAGCATCATAATACATTAAGATTGTCATATTGGATCATCTTGGATCATTGCACCGAAATACCATACATATAGCATATTTGGGATAGAGATAGTTGCATTTTTGCCTAGTAGGTTGTGCACAAGTTTGCGTATCCACCTATTTTGCAATCGTGCTAGCGTCTCTCTAGTATTGTGCAACAAGAGCATTTCGTGGTTTCCACATTTTGGCTCAATTTTGGATTGCACAATCCCATTTATCTATTTGTGTGTGTGTTTCCGTGTACCCATACTTGCTTGGTCTACTTGTTGCATTTGCAAATTTGTGAATCTTTTCCAACATTATTGAAGCTCACTTACTATTGCATCAAAATTTTGCCACCATCCTAACCAAGCCCCACCATAAGCTTTTACGTGTGTAGGTGTGAGAACCGACAAGAATTGGTACCAACAGTGCTATTTCATTGTCCGCATTTGAGTGGACTTGATCCATCTTCAACTTTGGTCAAGGTGCATTTGGTACACATTCTTTTCCTTCTACCACTTACAGTTTGCTTGGTATGATGGATAGGCCAAGTTCTTCTACCACTCCACCTCTCATCGAGAACGGCGACGACATGTCCTCATTCATCACAAAGAGCCACCTCTTTGGTGCTCAAAGGGCGTTACACCAAGAGCAACAAGCTATGAGCGACCGCATTGACAACCTCGCCACCGACTTGCGACTCTCCGAGCAACGTACAAGAGACTACTTCGACAACAAGTTCGACTCTCACAAGCAAGAGAATGATGCAAGAATGGACGAGATCCGCGCCTTGATGAGGAACCGGCATCCTTCCACTTCTTCTTCATCAAGACGGAGCCGATCAAGTCGACACTCCGACGACACCTTCTCCGACACAAGTACACCGTCATCGACCATTCTTCGACGAGCTGCGCGTCAAGACCGGCATGCATCTCGGAACCCGCTACAAGACAAGCATTCACAAGAACAAGTTGATGAGCAAATCCCTCACCCTCAATCAAACCAAGTCGCTTTTGCTCAAGCTCAAGAACGGCAACGACTACGGCGCCAAGAAGAAGAACGAGCACGTCTACACCAAGAGGAACAAGACGCCGAGGCTCAACGTCTTCAACAACAACAACGTGAAGCGCAAGTTCTTGAGGCGCAACGTGCCCTTCAAGAGTCGAGCCGAGCCATTGCCAACCGCAATCGAGAGCGGCGCAATCAAGAGGAAGCCCTTCGAGAAGAAATCCAAGAGAGGAACTGCCAAACGCGTGTGCAACGTCAAGCTCCTCAAGCCCCTCCACAAGCTCGTCAAGCTCCACCTCAACCTCAAGTTCAACAAGAGCAAGTTGATCATGGACTTCCTCCATGCCAAGAGAAACATGAGGATGACTATTCTCCACGTCAAGGACGTCATCATCACCATCGCCAACAACACAATGAAGAGCAGCGCTATGGCAAGCTCAAGTTCACAATGCCCAAGTTCAATGGAAGCAATGATCCGGAAGAGTACCTCTCATGGGCATTGAAGGTCAACAAAATCTTTCGTTTGCACAACTATGAGGAAGAGAAGAAGATCGCAATGGCATCACTTGAGTTCCAAGACTATGTGCTCATATGGTGGGAACAAGTCCTTGAACGCCGTCAAGCAAGAGGTGATCCCCCAATAACCACTTGGGCTCAAATGAAGGATGTCATGCGAGCACACTTTGTACCAACCTACTACAACCGTGATCTCTTCAAGAAGCTACAACTCCTCAAGCAAGGAACAAAGAGTGTTGAAGAATACTACAAGGAAATGGAGATAGCCATGATTCGAGCCAATGTCACGGAAGATGATGAGCAAACAATGGCACGTTTCTTGAATGGGCTCAATCATCCCATCAAGAAGATTGCCGATTTCCAACCTTACTCCAACCTCACTGAGCTCGTACATCAAGCCACAAAGGCCGAACGTCAAGTGCAAGATGACTTGAAGTACGCCAAGTACTCATCCAAGACCTACGGCTTCTCCAACACCCAAGCTTCAACAACTCCTCCAACATCTACATCAACCAAACCTTTTCAAAGCAACGACGACAAGTCAAGTTACAAGAAAACTTCAGCAAGTTCAAGTCGTCTTCCTACTACGACAAGCAACTTCAAGCCGCGTGCTTCATGATCTACTCCAACCGATGAGACCTTCAAAACAAGCACCTTCAAGTGTTTCACTTGCGGCGGACGAGGCCACAAGTCCTACCAATGCACGAACAGCGCACCATGATCCTCAACGACGACGGCACATATGACTCAATGAGTGAAGAGGAGATGGAAGCCCTTGAGCAAGTGGCCATGCACCGGCGCGTGAACGAGGATGAAGATGATCAAGTCTTTTGTGATGAGGATTCGAGCCCCGCTCTCGTTGTCTCCAAAGTCTTGACACTTCAACATCAACAAGAAGAAGACCAACGATGCCACATCTTCCACACTAAGGCCGGCATCAATGGAAGGTCCGTCAAGGTCATCATCGATGGAGGTAGTTGCCACAACTTGGCAAGTGAAGAACTATGTTCCAAGCTTCAATTGGTCAAGAGGAAGCACCCGCACCCCTACAAGGTTCAATGGCTAAGTGATTCCGGCACTATACGAGTCGAGCATACGGTCAAAGTATCCTTCAAAATTGGTGCCTATGAAGACACTTTGGAATGTGATGTGGTCCCCATGACCGTTTGCCACCTCCTTCTTGGTCGACCATGGCAATTCGACCGTGGTGTCATCCACAATGGGCGTACCAATCACTATAGCTTCAAGTTGAAAGGGAAAGAATATGTGCTACGACCTATGTCTCCTAGTCAAGTGATAGCCGACAAGCAAGCCACCAATCATGGAAAGACGAGTGAAAAAGTGACACACCCAAAAGTGAGTGAGACCCACAAGCCAAATTTGAGCGCCTCTTCGTCTAGAGAGAAAAACCTCATCCTATTTGCCACCAAAAGTGAGATAAGAGAAGTGTGTGAGAATCCATCGAGTGTGATGCACTTCGTTCTTGTGTGCAAAGATGGAGAGCCAACAACTAACACCTCTCACGAGTTACCTTTAGTGTTTCAATCTCTTTTGCGGGAATTCATAGATGTTTTCCCCGATGAGCTACCTCCGGGTCTACCTCCACTACGAGGCATTGAGCATCGAATCGACCTCATCCCCGGAGCGCCACTTCCAAACAAAGCTCCATATCATGTCAATCCCGAAGAAACCAAGGAGATTCAACGGCAAGTACAACAACTCATCGACAATGGTCATGTACGTGAAAGTTTAAGACCATTTGCCGTTCCCGTTATACTTGTGCCTAAACCCGATGGAAGCTTCCGCTTGTGTTCCGATTGTAGACCCATAAATGCCATTACCGTTCATTATAGGCATCCCATTCCTCGCTTAGATGATATGCTTGATGAACTTAGCGGAGCCAACTTTTTCTCCAAAATAGATCTTAAAAGTGGCTATTATCAAATCCACATTCAAGAAGGTGGTGAATGGAAAACCGCTTTCAAAACAAAATTTGGCTTATATGAGTGGTTAGTGATGCCTATGGGTTTGTCGGAAGCACCCGGAACTTTCGTGCATCTTATGCATCATGTGCTTAGACCTTACATTGGAGTCTTCGTTGTGGTTTACTTTGATGATATCCTTGTGTTTAGCAAAACCATGAAAGAGCACATTAATCATGTTAAATCTGTGTTGCGAACCCTTCGCAAGGAAAGACTTGATGCAAACTTGAAGAAATGCACTTTTGGCGTTGACAAAGTGGTTTTCTTGGGTTTTGTTGTCTCTTCCAAGGGTGTCCATGTTGATGAAACTAAGATTAAAGCAATTAAAACTTGGCCCCAACCCACCAATTTGCAACAAGTGAGAAGTTTTCTTGGTCTTGCAGGATTTTACCGCCGCTTCGTGAAAAACTTTAGCACAATTGCCGCTCCTTTACATGCTTTGAGTAAGAAGAATGCTCCTTTTGTTTGGGGATCTTTGCAATCCACCGCTTTTGATGAGCTCAAGTCTTTGCTTACTCATGCTCCGATTCTTGCTTTGCCCAACTTTGACAAAACTTTTGAGGTTCATTGTGATGCAAGTGGTACCGGAATTGGTGGAGTTTTGATGCAAGAAAAACGAGCAATTGCATATTTTAGTGAAAAACTCTCCGGTGCTCAACTTAATTATCCCATATATGACAAAGAATTGTATGCTTTAGTGCGTGTGCTACATGTTTGGGAACATTATCTTAGACCTCATGAGTTTGTCATCCATACCGATCATGAAACGCTTAAGTACTTAAAAGGTCAAACTAAATTGAACAAGCGTCATCCCAAATGGAGTGAATTCATTGAATCTTTTCCTTATGTGATCAAGTACATTAAGGTAAAGAAAATGTTGTTGCGGATGCACTTTCACGCATATGCATGCTTGTCACTCAACTTGAGTTGAATGTTATTGCTTTTGAGCATATAAAAGCCTTGTATGAGCATGATCATTCTTTTGCTATTCCTTATGCTAAGTGTTTGACACACACATCTTGGGAACGATATTACATAAAGGATGATTATCTTATGAGAGCTAACAAACTTTGCATTCCCGAGTCTTCTCTTCATTTGCTACTTTTGCAAGAGGTTCATGGAGGTGGACTTATGGGACACTTTGGACGCGAGAAGACTTTCGTCACGCTCTCCAAGAACTACTTTTGGCCCAAGATGTTTCATGATGTCTCACGCTTCACCAACCGTTGCTCTACATGTCGCAAAGCTAAGTCAAAAGCTCAATCCCATGGTCTTTACATGCCACTTCCTATTCCTTATCAACCTTGGGAAGACATTAACATGGATTTTGTACTTGGTTTGCCTAGAACTCAAAATGGCAAGGATTCCGTCTTTGTTGTTGTGGACAGATTTTCTAAGATGGCACATTTCATTCATTGCAACAAGATAGACGATGCTTCACATATTGCCAATCTCTTTTGTAGGGAAATCTTGTGACTTCATGGATTGCCAAAGATGATTGTCTCGGATCGTGACGTCAAGTTCTTGAGTTACTTTTGGAAGACCCTATGCGCCAAGCTCAGAATCAAGCTATTGTTCTCTTCGGCATACCATCCTCAAACTGACGGCCAAACGGAGGTGACAAACTGTACACTCTCCACTCTACTCCGTGTGTTGATCAAGAAGAACATCAAGGAGTGGGAGGCGTGTCTACCCATCACCGAGTACACCTACAACCGTGCAAGACATTCCACGACCGGCAAGTCCCCTTTCGAGGTTGTCTACGGCTTCAACCCTTTGTCCCCATTGGACATTCTACCTCTTCCTCTACAAGAGCGAACCAACCTCGACGCAAGCGCTCGTGCAAGCTACATCAAGATGCATGAAGATACAAGGCACACCATCGAGCGCCAAGTACAACGACTAGCGACCAAGCTCAACATCAACAAGCAACCCATGGTATTCAACATTGGTGATCTAGTGTGGCTACATCTTCACAAGGACCGCTTCCCCAACGAACGCAAGTCCAAGCTTCTACCACGCGTCGATGGACCTTTCAAGGTTCTAGAACGCTACAACGACAACGCCTACAAGATTGACCTACCACGAGGCAATTACAATGTAAGCGACATCTTCAACGTCAAGGACCTCGCACCTTTCCATGGTGATGCACCTTTTGATCCGAGGTCGGATCTCTCCCAAGGGGGGGGAGATGATGCGGAGCACCCCTTGCTCATCCCCATGGACGTGCCTACATCTCCCTCAACACCACTTGGACCCATGACAAGAGCCCGAGCTAAGGCTATCGAAGATAAGGTGAACTCGCTCCTCTCCGAACTTCCTCTTCCTAATCACGAGACATGGCTACTACCTCATTCAGAAACTCTATGTGTAATTAGGTACATGGAGGTGAGCCAAGGATCTACTACTTGCAAGAGCCAAGACGGCGAGGACCCCAAGCATGTTGAAGAAGAAGAAAAGATGCAGCAGAAGCTATAGGCATCGGACGTCCGACCCTGTCCGGACATCTGACGAGTCCCAGGACACGGACGACCGGACCCTCCGGACGTCCGGTACCAGGCCACTCGAACCGAATCTACGGATGTCTGAGACGCTCCGGACGACCGGACGACCAACACCCGAGCCAAATCTAAGGATGACCGACAGCCTCCGGACGTCCGGCCCCTCCAGAAGCTCCGGACGTCTGACCATCTACGGACGACCGACGCGCCTACACCAGAGCTGAAACAACGGACGTCCGAGCGCGCCCGGACGACCGGACCGTCCCGAGCCTCCGGACGTCCGACGCCTTCCGGACGTCCGACTCCTGAGTGACCGAACCTGCGGGCTGGAGCCCTTGTACCCCTTTGTTTTGACTTCCATTTGCACTAAGACTATAAATAGGACGCCCCCACCTCCTGGTACGAGCAGCATAGGTTTAGCTCATATTTTGTGTGAGAGCCTTGCTCATCCACTTGGCTACTTCTCCTTGGAGCTCAGGACCTCTTCGGAGAAGATCCCCCAAGCGGATTCAAGACCCCTTTCTAGGGAAGACCATCAAGACCTCCATACGGAGAAGAACTGTTCCTATGTATCCTTACCTTAGTTGATTGTGGATCTTATGTTACTGTATGTTGTCGGTGATCTAGCACTCGTGTGATTGATTCTATGTTGGTTTAGTGATTCTCCCTCTCGTTTTCCCCGTGTTTCCCTTTTGTGCTTCCGTGTGTTCTTCGTGATTCCCCGTAGGATCCCTCCAAACGTGAAAGATCGTCCACATAGGGTTCCACCCTACATCACCTACTGTTTTACCTCTTGGAACAATTGCTAGAGCTCGCGTACGCCAATTAAATTTTCAGGTACTTCCGTTTCTTGGTAATGTTTCTAGTGTTCATGAGAATATGATGCTGCCTAATTTAGATACAATCGTGTTGCTTGTAGTTGAAGGGCCTAGTACTCACAAGAAGGATGAACATTGGAGCATCGCCAAGCACGGATATGGAGGTGCATGCCAAGAGAACAAGAATAGAGGTTCAAGTGGAGATTTTTGGACTTTGAAGCCACCATGATGACATACAAGAAGATGGACGAAATATACAAGATGGTCTCCATAAATTTTGTCCATAGCTTATTATTGGTGTTGCGCCACCTTATTTGGGTCAGGCCCATTTAATCTATTTTTAGAGTCCATATTGTAGGGAAAACGACTTAGGAGGTGTTTTAGTCCCACCTTGCCAAGGGTGGACAAAATCCCCTCTCTTTTCCCTATAAATATAGCCCTTAAGGCATCATTTAGACTTGGGTTTTATTTAGTTAAAAGTTAGCCATCGCTGCAACTTCGTGTACTTCGTTTGTGTCCAACGACCAGACCAAGACCACTTTTAGAACCCCACTTTTATCAGTACTTCATCCATATTCACAATATTCAGATTGCTTAATCATATTCTTGCTTGTTCTTCGATTTCTTGCAGGATTAGACCTTCGTGGTCAGGTTGACTATGCTCCAGCGTGGTCAATAACCTCTCGGAGTTGGTTTAGCGATTGCTAAGGCGCAACATCGTTGTATGTTTGTAGTCGGATCGTCAAAGTCGTCTCCACCAAATCGATAGTTATCATCTCATCGAAAGATCAGGCCCCATAGCCTCTATCAAGTGGTATCAGTTTTCAGGTTGCTCGGTGAGATTTTCCAGTTTTTCGTAGTCTAGAATGCATCTGTTTTTCATACGTAGCGTCAAAGAAAAATCCACAAAAAAAATTGTAGATTAGTTCATTCGTGTCCCAGACAGTCTGAGCCTTTCGCTATTATCACTTAGTTTTTGCATTGTTGAATTTCAGTTGCATCGTGTGTCGAGTTGCTGGTTTTAGTGTAGACTTTTAGAGTTTCGATTTCTAGTCACGTTTTGTTCACACACTTTCGCCAACACCATCATCCAGTTCATCACCATCTTTCATTGTCATTTTTTTCCGCCGCTGCCACTGCCGCCGTCCATCCGCTGATATAGTTCGTGGCTGTCTTGAAGCCTAATTCATGTTGGAGAGAGAGATAGAATCAGCCGAGAAGTCTGGATCGAGGAGGGAGATCAGAGTTTAATAGTGAAGGAATCTGTGCCATTAGAAGAAGAGGGGGGCGTGACTTGGATGGTTGGGACGTGGTAGTACTATTTAGACGGAAAAGAAAAAAATCTGCGAATAGAAATAGTTTGGAAGTCTCACGGCTGAAAGGACTAAAGTACTACTAGTAGCAAAGTAGAGCCCATACAGTTATCCTCACGTTTTCCTAGGAGATAAAACGGAAAGACATTGAACAAATACTGATTTGCTTTGGAAAGTGTTCAGCACTAAAATAGAAGAAAACTTGACAGGCCGACAGTTTTGTGTGACAACAATTTTGGTTGGAAAGATTCTGCCACAATGTTTCCTTGATTTCCGTGCATCTAGGAAGGAGAGATAAAGAAATAATATTCCAAAAAAAAGAGAGAGATAAGCTCTGCGCAGCACATCTGGTCGGTTGGAGAAGAAAAGAAAAAGGCAGGTTTGGATCTCCAACGAAATTGAAAATAGAGTCATTTCTTTTGGAAGGAAGTGCAGATCAGATTTCATGGGTTTTTGCCTTTGAAAAAAAAGAATAGAAGGAAGGACGTGTGGACTGTGTGCTACTACTTGTGATGAGGACATGACTACCTTGGATACGACCAAAAATATTGCATACATGCATATTTGTCAGGTGATTTCTAGTGCAAACTATTCAATAATCTATTTATGTTATCCAGAACAAAAATACTTCACACACTTTTGTGTTTTGTCTAATTGCACGTGTATGGGACATTTGTACAATTCACATATGAAGATAAGGGAGAAAGAGATGTTTACTTGATGCTCAAAAAGTTCTCTCACGTCAGTTTTGGGTTAAGAGAAGATAGAGTCCACGTCTCTCACGTTCTGGATTCAGATTCGGACTGCACAGACAAACCTGGCTCAAAACACCAACAACTTTTTCATACGGACTCCGAATTGGGTGATTCTTTTTTTTGTTGGAATCTAGATTTTGTGCTCTTTCCAGCCTAATTGGATTCACCTTCAAATTCGTCCGGAGCATTGAGATATCGACGAAACAATCAGACGCTACAGCAGAATCCGAGTCAAACAACAAGTCCAAAGGTGTTCCATCACCTCCACTTGGGCCCATGAGCCTTGTACGACCTAGGGTTGGTTTTAGGATGCCTTGGGACGTTCTCCCACCTCCTTGGCCGCCACCCCTTCCTCATATATAAATAGATCCATCTAGTAGCTTTTTCCTTGGGATTTGTTTAGTTAAAAGTTAGCCATTGCAACTTCGGGTACTTCGTTGTGTCCAACGACCAGACCAAGATCGCTTACGGATCCCCACCTTTACCAATACTTCATATATACTCGCAATATTCAGATTGCTTTTATCATATTCTTGCTTGTTCTTTGATTGCTTGCAGGAATAGACCTTCGTGGTCAGGTTAATTATGCTCCGCGCGTGGTCAATAACCTCTCGGAGTTGGTTTAGCGATTAATAAGGCACAACGTCCTGCACATTTGTAGTCGGATAGTCAAAGTCATCTTCACCAAATCGATAGTTATCATCTCATCGAAAGATTGGGACACTCCGCCTCTATCAAGTGGTATCAGTTTTCAGGTTGCTCGGTGAGAATTTCCAGTTTTCCTTAGATTAGATTTATTGATGAGGACATCAATACAATTGTTACACCCACAGCCCCTGCTGCTATACATACTGGACCAATTACTAGAGCTCGTGCACGCCAACTAAATTACCAGGTACTTTCGTTTCTTGGTAATGATTCTAATGTTCATGAGAATATGATGCTGCCTAAATTGGATACATTTGTTTTGCTTACAAATGAAGGGCCTAGCTTGGAGAAGGATGAACATTGGAGCAAGAACAAGCATGGAGATGATGGCATGCGCAAGGGGAACAAGAACGGAGTTACAAGTGATGATTTCAGGACTTTGAAGCCACCATAATGGGTGCATGAAGCCTTGGACGAAATATACAAGATGTCACTTCATAAATTTCGTCCCGAGGCTATTTTAGGTGCTGCGTCACCTTATTATTGGGCCAGGCCCATGTAATTTCGAAATACATAAGTATAGGTTATTTTTAGAGTCCGTATGTGTGGGGAAACAAGAGATAGGGTTGATTTCGGACCCCTCCACCAAGGGCCACGAAATTCCCCCCCTCTTCCTCCATATATACAGCCCTTAGGGCATCGTTTAGACTTTGGGTTTTGTTTAGATTAAAAGTTCGCCATAGCTGCAACTTCGCGTACTTCGTTTGTGTTCAACGACCAGACAAAGGCGTCACAGAACCCCACCTTGATCAATAAAGCTTTCATCTTATATTCGCAATATCCAGATTGCAATCTTAGTTTCTTGCTTGTTCTTCGTTTGCTCGCAGGAAACAGACCCTCGTGGTCAGGTTGATCGTGCTCCGGCGTGGTCAATAACCTCTCGGAGTTGGTTTAGCGATTGCTAAGGCGCGACGTCCTCGCACGTTCGTAGTCGGATCGTCAAAGTCGACTTCCACCAAAGCGATATCCATCATCTCATCGAAAGACGAGACACCTCCGCCTCTATCAAGTGGTATCAGATTTCCAGGTTGCTCGGTGAGATTGTACAGTTTTTCGTAGTTTAGATCGAGTCTGTTCGTCATACCTATAGTCCACGAAAAAGCCACAAAAAAAAATTAGGGTTAGTTCATCATATCCGAACCAATCTGAGCCTTGCATAATCTTTTTAGGGTTTTGCTTTGTTGAATTTGCGGTTGCATCGTCGTGTCTAGTTGCTGGTCTTAGAGTCTAGTCTTTTAGAGTTTCGAGTTCTGGTCATAAGTTGTCACGCCGCCGCCGCACCATCATCATCGCCCCACCATATATCCACCACCAATCCGAGTTCTTTGCTTATTAGGTTTGTTTTCGGGATCCATCTAGATTCCGATTCGTGTTTCCTTGCCGGAGTAGGTTTCGGAAAAAAAAAAGAGTCGGGTAGCCACGCTCCGTTTAGGCCCAAAATTTTTTCGAAAACGTATTTTTCGAAAAAAATTCTGGCTATCCTATTTTTAGGTGTTTCTGAGTGTTTTGAGACAGGTGCCATTATAGGAAGTTTTTTTTGACCCGTTTCCAGTTTTTGGGTCCGGGCAGTCGAAAAAAAAAATTTGGTCAAAAAAAATTTCGTGCCCATCCTATCAGTTTGAGCTAGGAAGAGTTTTGAGACACTCGCCATTATAGTGATTTTTCACAAAAAAAAAGCAGCGCAAAAAAAAAGAGCGCAAAAAAAAAGAGCGCAAAAAAAAAAGAGCGAAAAAAAATTCAGAGTGTGCTTTTCCCTTGTTTACGTGCCGCGCCGTGATTTTGTTAGTGTTCTAGGCTCGCGTCTCTAGCACAGTCTAGCCTAGGACCAGCACAGTACCGTCGTTGAGCGTTTATTCAACTTTGCATCTCTGAATTGATTATTGCTGACCCTTTTTGCTACCATATTATAAGCCTTCCCAGCTCCACATACATCTACGTCGTGCGTTTGACTCTCCCTGGTAATCGCTCTATCCAAGCTTTGAGAGTTTTTGACTACAACGGTTGCCGATCACCGCCTGCTGCTGGGTAAGAACTGGTAAGAATTTGAGATTTGCTTGACGGATTTGTGACACCCACCACCACCACTTGTTCGTAGTCTGTAGGATCATATTCTTGTGTGTTTCTATTGCTGTTAACCATGCCAGGATCACAAGCCGACGAGATTGACTGGGAGAATTTATCGAACAAGGAGCTTCATGATAAGTTTCAGCAAATGATGACTGAACAGGTGCAAGATGTGCTGAACAATTTTGAAGAGGCCATGGAGAAGATCACTGGCTTTGAGAAGACGTTCGAAACAAAGCTCGATAACAAGTTTAATGAATTGCTCGCGCGTCTTCCACCACCACCACCCGCTGCACCTAACGCACCTCTCCAACAACAACAACAACGACTACCTCCACGTCGCGAAGCAGACCTCCGCCGAGCAAGCCGTGTTCCTCTTGCGTTTGGCCAAACTGTTGGTGCTGCTGTTGATACTTCTGTGGCTCCTGCTGCTGATGCGGAGGAGGATGATTATGTAGGAGATTATGAGGATGAGGTTGATCAAAATCAACACTACGTGCAGCCACCTGTACCACCACCAGCAGGTCGACCTCAGATATATATTCGTAATGGTAGGCCTGCACCACCACCTCAGGTACGAGATGATGTCCATATTCCTAAACTGAAATTGAATATTCCACCATTTGAGGGTAGATATGTTCCTGATATATATCTTACTTGGGAGTTAGAAACTGAACAACGATTTACATGTTTACAATATCCTGAGGAGAGACGAGTTGCTGCTGCCGTTTGTGCTTTCACTAGTTTTGCATGTGTATGGTGGTCTGAATATTGTAGATTATATCCCATTCCAACTACTTGGGCTGCTTTGAAAACTGCTATGCGTACGCGTTGGGTTCCACCATATTATCAACGTGAATTGCTTCAAAAATTGCAGCGTTTAAGACAAGGGAAAAATTCTGTAGAAGAATATTATCAGGAATTACAAACTGGCATGATTAGATGTGGTATTGTTGAGGAGAATGAAGCTATGCTTGCACGTTTTCTAGGTGGATTAAATAGAGAGATTCAGACCATTCTAGACTATAAGGAGTATACTAATATCACTCGTTTATTCCATCTTGCTTGTAAAGCTGAACGTGAAGTGCAGGATCGACAAGCATTGGGGCGAACTAACTTTTCTGCAGGCCGACCTTCATCATGGACACCACGTGCATCTTCTACTTCAACTGCACCAGCACCTCCATCCGGTGCCACCTCCAGCCGTGATACAAGAAAACAGGCACAACCACCATTATCTGCCAAGAGCGCACCTGCGGGGCCTGCACATCGTTTTTCTTCTTCCATGGCATCAACAGGGCACACAAGTGATATTATTTGTCGTCGTTGTAAGGGAGGAGGTCATTATGCGAGAGAATGCAAATCTCCGCGTGTGATGATTGCTACCGCGGATGGTGGATATGAGTCCGCTAGTGACTATGATGAGGAGACTTTGGCTCTTATTACACGTGAAGAACATGGTGGAGATGATTCTGATCATGAGACGCAATACATGGCTCCTGAAGACGCTGACAGGTATGAATGTTTAGTTGCTCAACGTGTTTTGAGTGTGCAGGTCACACAAGCTGAGCAAAATCAGAGGCACAATTTGTTCCATACCAAGGGAGTTGTGAAGGAACGTTCTGTGCGCGTCATCATAGACGGAGGGAGCTGCAACAACTTGGCTAGCATGGAGATGGTGGAGAAGCTTTCTCTCACCACAAGACCACATCCAAATCCTTACTACATCCAATGGTTCAACAACAGCGGCAAGGTTAAGGTAACACGTACTGTTCGTGTGCATTTTAGTATCTCTACATATGCTGATTATGTTGATTGTGATGTGGTACCTATGCAAGCATGTTCCTTATTACTTGGTAGACCATGGCAATTTGATAAAAATTCTGTACACCATGGTAGAAACAATCACTATACTCTTGTTCATAAGGATAAAAATATTACTTTGCTTCCTATGACTCCTGATTCCATTTTGAAAGATGATATTAATAGAGCTAATAAAGCAAAACAGGAGACGAATAAGAGTGAAAATCAGATTGTGGCAAAAGAATTTGAGCAACAAATGAAGCCTAACAATAAACCATCTAGTGTTGCTTCTGAAATTAAATTGAAAAGTGCATGTTTATTTGCCACCAAATCTGATATTGATGAGCTAGATTTCGGCAAATCTGTTTGCTATGCTTTTGTGTGTAAAGAGGCATTATTTTCATTCGAGGACGTGCCTTCCTCTTTGCCTCCTGCTGTCACTAACATTTTGCAGGAGTTCCCTTGATAGAGGCAAAGGTGTCCCGTCTTTCGATGAGATGATGGATATCGCTTTGGTGGAAGTCGACTTTGACGATCCGACTACGAACGTGCGAGGACGTCGCGCCTTAGCAATCGCTAAACCAACTCCGAGAGGTTATTGACCGCGCCGGAGCACGATCAACCTGACCACGAGGGTCTGTTTCCTGCGAGCAAACGAAGAACAAGCAAGAAACTAAGATTGCAATCTGGATATTGCGAATATAAGATGAAAGCTTTATTGATCAAGATGGGGTTCTGTGACGCCTTTGTCTGGTCGTTGAACACAAACGAAGTACGCGAAGTTGCAGCTATGGCGAACTTTTAATCTAAACAAAACCCAAAGTCTAAACGATGCCCTAAGGGCTGTATATATGGAGGAAGAGGGGGGAATTTCGTGGCCCTTGGTGGAGGGGTCCGAAATCAACCCTATCTCTTGTTTCCCCACACATACGGACTCTAAAAATAGCCTATACTTATGTATTTCGAAATTACATGGGCCTGGCCCAATAATAAGGTGACGCAGCACCTAAAATAGCCTCGGGACGAAATTTATGAAGTGGCATCTTGTATATTTCGTCCAAGGCTTCATGCACCCATTATGGTGGCTTCAAAGTCCTGAAATCATCACTTGTAACTCCGTTCTTGTTTCCCTTGCGCATGCCATCATCTCCATGCTTGTTCTTGCTCCAATGTTCATCCTTCTCCAAGCTAGGCCCTTCATTTGTAAGCAAAACAAATGTATCCAATTTTGGCAGCATATATTCTCATGAACATTAGAATCATTACCAAGAAACGAAAGTACCTGGTAATTTAGTTGGCGTGCACGAGCTCTAGTAATTGGTCCAGTATGTATAGCAGCAGGGGCTGTGGGTGTAACAATTGTATTCATGTCCTCATCATCCTCCCCTTCTTGAAATGAAGTCGTCCTCGACGGAAGTTCATCTTCCTCACCCAAATAAGGCTTCAAATCTGCAATGTTAAAAGTGGGACTAACCCCAAAATCTGCAGGCAGCTCAAGTTTATATGCATTATCATTTATTTTCTCTAACACCTTAAAGGGACCATCAGCAGGTGGCATTAACTTTGATTTGCGCAAATCAGGAAATCTATCCTTACGCAAATGTAACCAAACAAGATCTCCAGGTGCAAACACAACATGTTTTCTACCCTTATCTCCAGCAAGTTTATATTTAGCATTCATGCGCTCAATGTTTTCCTTAGTTAACTCATGCATTTTTAAAATCAATTCAGCACGTTGTTTAGCATCAAAATTAACCTTCTCCGAAGATGGAAGAGGCAACAAATCAATAGGTGCACGCGGTAGGAAACCATACACAACTTCAAAAGGGCACATCTTAGTAGTAGAATGCAATGAACGATTATAAGCAAATTCAATATGAGGCAAGCATTCCTCCCACATTTTCTTATTATTCTTCAAAACAGCCCTAAGCATAGTAGACAACGTTCTATTGACTACTTCAGTTTGTCCATCAATTTGGGGGTGACAAGTAGTACTAAAAAGCAGTTTAGTCCCCAACTTAGCCCATAAACATCTCCAAAAGTGGCTAAGAAATTTAGTATCACGATCTGAAACAATAGTATTTGGCACACCATGCAAGCGAATAATTTCACGAAAGAACAAATCAGCAACATTAACATCATCATCGCTTTTATGACATGGTATAAAGTGTGCCATTTTCGAGAATCTATCCACGACAACAAATATGCTATCCCTCCCCTTCTTTGTTCGAGGTAAACCTAAAACAAAGTCCATAGATATATCCTCCCAAGGAACACTAGGTACAGGCAAAGGCATATATAAACCATGAGGATTGAGTCGTGACTTAGCTTTTTGACATGTAGTGCAGCGAGCAATAAAACGCTCAACATCCCGTCTCATCATTGGCCAAAAGAAATGTGTAGCAAGTACGTCCTCCGTCTTCTTCACGCCAAAGTGTCCCATTAATCCTCCTCCATGCGCCTCCTGCAACAACAAAAGACGAACGGAGCTAGCTGGAATGCATAGCTTGTTAGCACGAAACACAAATCCATCGTTAACAACAAACTTGTTCCACATTCTTCCTTCTTTACAATTCTGCATTACATCTTTAAAATCAGCATCATGCACATATTGATCTTTGATGGTCTCCAAACCAAATATTTTGAAGTCAAGTTGTGAAAGCATAGTATAGCGACGAGACAATGCATCAGCAATAACATTTTCTTTTCCCTTCTTGTGTTTAATGACATAAGGGAAAGTCTCAATGAATTCAACCCATTTAGCATGTCTACGATTCAGTTTAGCTTGACTTTTAATATGTTTCAAAGATTCATGATCAGAATGTATAACAAATTCTTTGGGACATAAATAATGTTGCCATGTTTCTAAAGTCCGAACAAGAGCATATAATTCTTTATCATAAGTAGAATAATTCAGACTAGGCCCACTCAATTTTTCAGAAAAGTATGCAACAGGTTTGCCATCTTGTAATAACACACCTCCTAATCCAATTCCACTAGCATCACATTCAAGCTCAAAAGTCTTATTAAAATCATCGCGTATATGTGTTGATTGTAGAGGCATTAATAATATTACTATTCGTTATCGTCATCCTATTCCTAGGCTAGATGATATGCTTGATGAATTGAGTGGCTCTACAATATTCTCCAAAGTTGATTTGCGTAGTGGATACCATCAAATTCGTATGAAATTGGGGGATGAATGGAAAACAGCATTTAAAACTAAGTTTGGATTATATGAGTGGTTAGTCATGCCTTTTGGGTTAACTAATGCGCCTAGTACTTTCATGAGACTAATGAACGAAGTTTTACGTGCTTTCATTGGACGATTTGTGGTAGTCTATTTTGATGATATACTGATTTATAGCAGATCTTTGGAAGAACATTTGGAACATTTACGTGCTATTTTTATTGCTCTACGTGATGCACGTTTGTTTGGTAACCTTGGGAAGTGCACCTTTTGCACCGACCGAGTATCTTTTCTTGGCTATGTTGTTACTCCATAGGGAATTGAAGTTGATAAAGCCAAGATTGAAGCTATTGAGAGTTGGCCGCAGCCCAAAACGGTCACACAAGTGAGGAGTTTTCTTGGCCTCGCTGGATTCTATAGGCGTTTTGTGAGAGATTTCAGCACCATTGCTGCACCTCTTAATGAGCTTACAAAGAAAGATGTGCCTTTTCTTTGGGGTACCGCACAGGAAGAAGCCTTCTCAGTATTGAAAGATAAGTTGACACATGCTCCTTTACTCCAACTTCCTGATTTTAATAAGACTTTTGAGCTTGAATGTGATGCTAGTGGAATTGGATTAGGAGGTGTGTTATTACAAGATGGCAAACCTGTTGCATACTTTTCTGAAAAATTGAGTGGGCCTAGTCTGAATTATTCTACTTATGATAAAGAATTATATGCTCTTGTTCGGACTTTAGAAACATGGCAACATTATTTATGGCCCAAAGAATTTGTTATACACTCTGATCATGAATCTTTGAAACATATTAAAAGTCAAGCTAAACTGAATCGTAGACATGCTAAATGGGTTGAATTCATTGAGACTTTCCCTTATGTCATTAAACACAAGAAGGGAAAAGAAAATGTTATTGCTGATGCATTGTCTCGTCGCTATACTATGCTTTCACAACTTGACTTCAAAATATTTGGTTTGGAGACCATCAAAGATCAATATGTGCATGATGCTGATTTTAAAGATGTAATGCAGAATTGTAAAGAAGGAAGAATGTGGAACAAGTTTGTCGTTAACGATGGATTTGTGTTTCGTGCTAACAAGCTGTGCATTCCAGCTAGCTCCGTTCGTCTTTTGTTGTTGCAGGAAGCACATGGAGGAGGATTAATGGGACATTTTGGCGTGAAGAAGACGGAGGACGTACTTGCTACACATTTCTTTTGGCCAAAGATGAGACGGGATGTTGAGCGTTTTATTGCTCGATGCACTACATGTCAAAAAGCTAAGTCACGACTCAATCCTCATGGTTTATATATGCCTTTGCCTGTACCTAGTGTTCCTTGGGAGGATATATCTATGGACTTTGTTTTAGGTTTACCTCGAACAAAGAAGGGGAGGGATAGCATATTTGTTGTCGTGGATAGATTCTCGAAAATGGCACACTTTATACCATGTCATAAAAGCGATGATGCTGTTAATGTTGCTGATTTGTTCTTTCGTGAAATTATTCGCTTGCATGGTGTGCCAAATACTATTGTTTCAGATCATGATACTAAATTTCTTAGCCACTTTTGGAGATGTTTATGGGCCAAGTTGGGGACTAAACTGCTTTTTAGTACTACTTGTCACCCCCAAACTGATGGACAAACTGAAGTAGTCAATAGAACGTTGTCTACTATGCTTAGGGCTGTTTTGAAGAATAATAAGAAAATGTGGGAGGAATGCTTGCCTCATATTGAATTTGCTTATAATCGTTCATTGCATTCTACTACTAAGATGTGCCCTTTTGAAGTTGTGTATGGTTTCCTACCTCGTGCACCTATTGATTTGTTGCCTCTTCCATCTTCGGAGAAGGTTAATTTTGATGCTAAACAACGTGCTGAATTGATTTTAAAAATGCATGAGTTAAGAAAGGAAAACATTGAGCGTATGAATGCTAAATATAAACTTGCTGGAGATAAGGGTAGAAAACATGTTGTGTTTGCACCTGGAGATCTTGTTTGGTTACATTTGCGTAAGGATAGATTTCCTGATTTGCGCAAATCAAAGCTAATGCCACGTGCTGATGGTCCCTTTAAGGTGTTAGAGAAAATAAATGATAATGCATATAAACTTGAGCTGCCTGCAGATTTTGGGGTTAGTCCCACTTTTAACATTGCAGATTTGAAGCCTTATTTGGGTCAGGAAGATGAACTTCCGTCGAGGACGACTTCATTTCAAGAAGGGGAGGATGATGAGGACATCAATACAATTGTTACACCCACAGCCCCTGCTGCTATACATACTGGACCAATTACTAGAGCTCGTGCACGCCAACTAAATTACCAGGTACTTTCGTTTCTTGGTAATGATTCTAATGTTCATGAGAATATGATGCTGCCTAAATTGGATACATTTGTTTTGCTTACAAATGAAGGGCCTAGCTTGGAGAAGGATGAACATTGGAGCAAGAACAAGCATGGAGATGATGGCATGCGCAAGGGGAACAAGAACGGAGTTACAAGTGATGATTTCAGGACTTTGAAGCCACCATAATGGGTGCATGAAGCCTTGGACGAAATATACAAGATGTCACTTCATAAATTTCGTCCCGAGGCTATTTTAGGTGCTGCGTCACCTTATTATTGGGCCAGGCCCATGTAATTTCGAAATACATAAGTATTGGCTATTTTTAGAGTCCGTATGTGTGGGGAAACAAGAGATAGGGTTGATTTCGGACTCCTCCACCAAGGGCCACGAAATTCCCCCCTCTTCCTCCATATATACAGCCCTTAGGGCATCGTTTAGACTTCGGGTTTTGTTTAGATTAAAAGTTCGCCATAGCTGCAACTTCGCGTACTTCGTTTGTGTTCAACGACCAGACAAAGGCGTCACAGAACCCCACCTTGATCAATAAAGCTTTCATCTTATATTCGCAATATCCAGATTGCAATCTTAGTTTCTTGCTTGTTCTTCGTTTGCTCGCAGGAAACAGACCCTCGTGGTCAGGTTGATCGTGCTCCGGCGTGGTCAATAACCTCTCGGAGTTGGTTTAGCGATTGCTAAGGCGCGACGTCCTCGCACGTTCGTAGTCGGATCGTCAAAGTCGACTTCCACCAAAGCGAAATCCACCATCTCATCGAAAGACGGGACACCTTTGCCTCTATCATTTATTTTCTTACCTATTGTCCAAGAAAAAACCACAAAAAAAAGTTAGATCTATTCATCCTTTGTCCAAGCCAGTCCGAGCCTATGCAATTTTCTTTTCATTGTTTGCATTATTGAATTATCGGTTGCATCGTCGTGTCGAGTTGCTGGTCTTAGTGTCTAGTTCATTTTGAGTTTCGAGTTCTGTTCACATTAGTCACGCCGCCGCTGCATCATTATCCCTTCCACTGTCCACTACCCATCCATCAAATTCCACCATGTGCTACCCACCGTTCATTGTCATAATCATAGTTGAGATTGTTCACATCTTCGCTTGATCCAATCTGCATCTTATCTAGTTTGTTTTGGAAAGAGAGAGACAAAAAAGACGGAAAAAAAGAGAGAGAAAAAAGTTAAAAAAACAGAAAAAAGAGAAAGAAAAAGAAAAAAGTGTGAGAAAAAAAAAGAGAAGAGAAAAAAAAACAAAATTCGGATCTATCTAGACTCAATCTCGTAGTTGAATTCGGACTGGAATTTATTTTGTGCACTGTTTAGTAAAAAGGCATAACTTCCTCATACGAACTCCGTTTTGGCTCCACAAGTACTCAAATTAAAGCTAGCGACTAGACGCATCTAAATAGTTACAAAAGCTTGTTCGATATTTGGTGTGTCAAAATCATCTTCTAAATAGGCCTTTTTACCCTTCGAAGTTCGCGCATACAATTTATTCCAGTTTTTCAGGCCAGTTTTAGAATTCTTTGACTCCTCATATCAATTCGGAATTGAGTGATTCTTTTTGCATTGGAAAGCCTGAGTTAGTAGCAAACTTTTCAAGAAGAAAGTTGGAGGGAGAGTTGTTATATATCCTGCTTGGCGGTTGTTATTCATCATTATCTTTACTGCCATTGTGATTTTCACTTATATCTTGTTGTCCAGAGCTACTTATCCTTCATTGATGTTAGTTGTGCTATGCTGTGACCTCATTAGTGTTCTAGGCTCGTGTCTCTAGTCCGGTCTAGCCTAGGACCAACACAGTAACGTTGTTGAGCATTTATTCAACATTGCATCTTTGAATTGATTATTGCTAATCTTTTCCTACCATATATAGCCAACCCAGCTCCACATATTTCTACACCGTGTATACGTATGTTCCCCTGGCAATCGCTTTACACAATCTTCGGAGTTATTTGACACGGCTGGTTGCCTGTCACCACCTGTCGCATGGTAAGAACTTGTAAGATATTGATATTTGCTTTACTGTGAGCAACGTTACAACCACATACTAGTTATTCATAGGAACATTATTCTCGAATTTTGTTTCTTGTTTCTACTAATCATGACAGGTTTCGGAGAAAGATGTTCTTGGACGACGAACACATCTTCACCATCACGAGAGTTGGGACAACACACACAAGCACATGGTCAGGTTATCTCTTTACCATCATTTGACGGTAGATTTAATCCTGCTATTTATCTAGATTGGAAGCTTGAAGTAGAACAAGTTTTTAGTTACCATGACTTTTCTGAACTTGAGCGAGTACGAGCTGCCACTAGAGCATTTACTGGTTTTGCTTCTGTTTGGTGGAGTGTGCATTGTAAGAAAAACATTGATAACCAACCCACAACTTGGAAAGATTTGAAACATGTAATGAGACAACAATTTTTCCCTCCTTACTATCGTCGTGAATTGCTTCGCAAATTTGAACAATTTAAACAAGGCAATAACACTGTTCATGCTTACTATCAAGAGTTCAAATCTTATATGCATCATTGTGACATAGAAGAATCTGAGGATGATACAATGAATAGATTTTTTGGTGGTTTGAACAATGATATTCAGGTAGGATTTAGGTATGTTCCTTGTTGCATTACTGGTATGTATGTTCGTGCTTGTACCTTTGAGAGACAGTTACAGGAGGATGCATTGGGTGACTACAACAGCTACTATTCCAATTCATGCTCACTACCATCGGTTGATTCCTCCACCATTGCACCTACTAGAGCAGCTACACCTCAGATTGTGAGTGCGACATCATCTCAAGTGTATGGTACATTGTCATTGTCCATACCGACATCAACTACGTCTTTGCGACAAGGTAACAGTAAAGGTATTGATGATATAACTTCACATGAGAATGATGCATCCCTAATTAACTTAAATACATCATGTGTTGAGTTACCTATTGATTTGAGCACGCCACCAATTTTAGAGAATCATGTTACTACCATGAATGCATCATGTGATCAAACAACTGAAATACCAACAATTTTGAGTGCACCCATTGAATTAACTATTGATGCAAAAGAACCAATGTTTAATCATTTTGATATGACCTCAAATCCTGGTGATGATTCTGTGTCCAATGACTTACTGCATGTTTGCTTATTTAAGCATGTTGTAGCATGTAAATTTGATGCAAGTAAGGTTTATTCACCAATGTTGGGATGGTTTAATGATGAATATTGTCAATCTTTTGATAGGAATAAGAGCTTCACTTATATGTGCAAACTGAGTTGCAATATTTTCATGCCTTCTACTTATGATAATATTTTGGCTTTATATTTTATGATCTATGAAAGTTACTCATGTATACATGTGTCATATGTGCAAAAATCATGGGAAGTAAAAATGGATGACATATACATATACAACATGTATACCTTGTCTCTTTTGTTAGCCACATTTCAGATTAAGCAATGCCGGGGACGGCTTTGTTTTCAAAAAGTGGAGGATGATGAGGACATGACTACCTTGGATACGACCAAAAATATTGCATACATGCATATTTGTCAGGTGATTTCTAGTGCAAACTATTCAATAATCTATTTATGTTATCCAGAACAAAAATACTTCACACACTTTTGTGTTTTGTCTAATTGCAGGTGTATGGGACATTTGTACAGTTCACATATGAAGATAAGGGATAAAGAGATGTTTACTTCCTGCTCAAAAAGTTCTCTCACGTCACTTTTGGGTCAAGAGAAGATAGAGCCCAAGTCTGATAGAGGCAAAGGTGTCCCGTCTTTCGATGAGATGATGGATATCGCTTTGGTGGCAGTCGACTTTGACGATCCGACTACGAACGTGCGAGGACGTCGCGCCTTAGCAATCGCTAAACCAACTCCGAGAGGTTATTGACCACGCCGGAGCACGATCAACCTGACCACGAGGGTCTGTTTCCTGCGAGCAAACGAAGAACAAGCAAGAAACTGAGATTGCAATTTGGATATTGCGAATATAAGATGAAAGCTTTATTGATCAAGGTGGGGTTCTGTGACGCCTTTGTCTGGTCGTTGAACACAAACGAAGTACGCGAAGTTGCAGCTATGGCGAACTTTTAATCTAAACAAAACCCAAAGTCTAAACGATGCCCTAAGGGCTGTATATATGGAGGAAGAGGGGGGAATTTCGTGGCCCTTGGTGGAGGGGTCCGAAATCAACCCTATCTCTTGTTTCCCCACACATACGGACTCTAAAAATAGCCTATACTTATGTATTTCGAAATTACATGGGCCTGGCCCAATAATAAGGTGACGAAGCACCTAAAATAGCCTCGGGATGAAATTTATGAAGTGGCATCTTGTATATTTCGTCCAAGGCTTCATGCACCCATTATGGTGGCTTCAAAGTACTGGAATCATCACTTGTAACTCCGTTCTTGTGCCCCTTGCGCATGCCATCATCTCCATGCTTGTTCTTGCTCCAATGTTCATCCTTCTCCAAGCTAGGCCCTTCATTTGTAAGCAAAACAAATGTATCCAATTTAGGCAGCATCATATTCTCATGAACATTAGAATCATTACCAAGAAACGAAAGTACCTGGTAATTTAGTTGGCGTGCACGAGTTCTAGTAATTGGTCCAGTATGTATAGCAGCAGGGGTTGTGGGTGTAACAATTGTATTGATGTCCTCATCATCCTCCCCTTCTTGAAATGAAGTCGTCCTCGACGGAAGTTCATCTTCCTCACCCAAATAAGGCTTCAAATCTGCAATGTTAAAAGTGGGACTAACCCCAAAATCTGCAGGCAGCTCAAGTTTATATGCATTATCATTTATTTTCTCTAACACCTTAAAGGGACCATCAGCACGTGGCATTAGCTTTGATTTGCGCAAATCAGGAAATCTATCCTTACGCAAATTTATTTTCTCTAACACCTTAAGAAATTTAGTATCACGATCTGAAACAATAGTATTTGGCACACCATGCAAGCGAATAATTTCACGAAAGAACAAATCAGCAACATTAACAGCATCATCGCTTTTATGACATGGTATAAAGTGTGCCATTTTCGAGAATCTATCCACGACAACAAATATGCTATCCCTCCCCTTCTTTGTTCGAGGTAAACCTAAAACAAAGTCCATAGATATATCCTCCCAAGGAACACAAGGTACAGGTAACGGCATATATAAACCATGAGGATTGAGTCGTGACTTAGCTTTTTGACATGTAGTGCAGCGAGCAATAAAACGCTCAACATCCCGTCTCATCTTTGGCCAAAAGAAATGTGTAGCAAGTACGTCCTCCGTCTTCTACACGCCAAAGTGTCCCATTAATCCTCCTCCATGCGCCTCCTGCAACAACAAAAGACGAACGGAGCTAGCTGGAATGCATAGCTTGTTAGCACAAAACACAAATCCATCGTTAACGACGAACTTGTTCCACATTCTTCCTTCTTTACAATTCTGCATTACATCTTTAAAATCAGCATCATGCACATATTGATCTTTGATGGTCTCCAAACCAAATATTTTGAAGTCAAGTTGTGAAAGCATAGTATAGCGGCGAGACAATGCATCAGCAATAACATTTTCTTTTCCCTTCTTGTGTTTAATGACATAAGGAAAAGTCTCAATGAATTCAACCCATTTAGCATGTCTACGATTCAGTTTAGCTTGACTTTTAATATGTTTCAAAGATTCATGATCAGAATGTATAACAAATTCTTTGGGCCATAAATAATGTTGCCATGTTTCTAAAGTCCGAACAAGAGCATATAATTCTTTATCATAAGTAGAATAATTCAGACTAGGCCCACTCAATTTTTCAGAAAAGTATGCAACAGGTTTGCCATCTTGTATTAACACACCTCCTAATCCAATTCCACTAGCATCACATTCAAGCTCAAAAGTCTTATTAAAATCAGGAAGTTGGAGTAAAGGAGCATGTGTCAACTTATCTTTCAATACCGTGAAGGCTTCTTCCTGTGCGGTACCCCAAAGAAAAGGCACATCTTTCTTTGTAAGCTCATTGAGAGGTGCAGCAATGGTGCTGAAATCTCTCACAAAACGCCTATAGAATCCAGCGAGGCCAAGAAAACTCCTCACTTGTGTGACCGTTTTGGGCTGCGGCCAACTCTCAATAGCTTCAATCTTGGCTTTATCAACTTCAATTCCCTGTGGAGTAACAACATAGCCAAGAAAAGATACTCGGTCGGTGCAAAAGGTGCACTTCCCAAGGTTACCAAACAAACGTTGATGAGGACATCAATACAATTGTTACACCCACAGCCCCTGCTGCTATACATACTGGACCAATTACTAGAGCTCCTGCACGCCAACTAAATTACCAGGTACTTTCGTTTCTTGGTAATGATTCTAATGTTCATGAGAATATGATGCTGCCTAAATTGGATACATTTGTTTTGCTTACAAATGAAGGGCCTAGCTTGGAGAAGGATGAACATTGGAGCAAGAACAAGCATGGAGATGATGGCATGCGCAAGGGGAACAAGAACGGAGTTACAAGTGATGATTTCAGGACTTTGAAGCCACCATAATGGGTGCATGAAGCCTTGGACGAAATATACAAGATGCCACTTCATAAATTTCGTCCCGAGGCTATTTTAGGTGCTGCGTCACCTTATTATTGGGCCAGGCCCATGTAATTTCGAAATACAGAAGTATAGGCTATTTTTAGAGTCCGTATGTGTGGGGAAACAAGAGATAGGGTTGATTTCGGACCCCTCCACCAAGGGCCACGAAATTCCCCCCTCTTCCTCCATATATACAGCCCTTAGGGCATCGTTTAGACTTTGGGTTTTGTTTAGATTAAAAGTTCGCCATAGCTGCAACTTCGCGTACTTCGTTTGTGTTCAACGACCAGACAAAGGCGTCACAGAACCCCACCTTGATCAATAAAGCTTTCATCTTATATTCGCAATATCCAGATTGCAATCTTAGTTTCTTGCTTGTTCTTCATTTGCTCGCAGGAAACAGACCCTCGTGGTCAGGTTGATCGTGCTCCGGCGTGGTCAATAACCTCTCGGAGTTGGTTTAGCGATTGCTAAGGCGCGACGTCCTCGCACGTTCGTAGTCGGATCGTCAAAGTCGACTTCCACCAAAGCGAAATCCACCATCTCATCGAAAGACGGGACACCTTTGCCTCTATCAGAAAGCATAGTATAGCGGCGAGACAATGCATCAGCAATAATATTTTCTTTTCCCTTCTTGTGTTTAATGACATAAGGAAAAGTCTCAATGAATTCAACCCATTTAGCATGTCTACGATTCAGTTTAGCTTGACTTTTAATATGTTTCAAAGATTCATGATCAGAATGTATAACAAATTCTTTGGGCCATAAATAATGTTGCCATGTTTCTAAAGTCCGAACAAGAGCATATAATTCTTTATCATAAGTAGAATAATTCAGACTAGGCCCACTCAATTTTTCAGAAAAGTATGCAACAGGTTTGCCATCTTGTAATAACACACCGCCTAATCCAATTCCACTAGCATCACATTCAAGCTCAAAAGTCTTATTAAAATCAGGAAGTTGGAGTAAAGGAGCATGTGTCAACTTATCTTTCAATACCGAGAAGGCTTCTTCCTGTGCGGTACCCCAAAGAAAAGGCACATCTTTCTTTGTAAGCTCATTGAGAGGTGCAGAAATGGTGCTAAAATCTCTCACAAAACGCCTATAGAATCCAGCGAGGCCAAGAAAACTCCTCACTTGTGTGACCGTTTTGGGTTGCGGCCAACTCTCAATAGCTTCAATCTTGGCTTTATCAACTTCAATTCCCTGTGGAGTAACAACATAGCCAAGAAAAGATACTCGGTCGGTGCAAAAGGTGCACTTCCCAAGGTTACCAAACAAACGTGCATCACGTAGAGCAATAAAAACAGCACATAAATGTTCCAAATGTTCTTCCAAAGATCTGCTATAAATCAATATGTCATCAAAGTAAACTACCACAAATCGTCCAATGAAAGCACATAAAACTTCGTTCATTAATCTCATGAAAGTACTAGGTGCATTAGTTAACCCAAAAGGCATGACTAACCACTCATATAATCCAAACTTAGTTTTGAATGCTGTTTTCCATTCATCTCCCAATTTCATACGAATTTGATGGTATCCACTATGCAAATCAACTTTGGAGAATATTGTAGAGCCACTCAATTCATCAAGCATATCATCTAGCCTAGGAATAGGATGACGATAACGAATAGTAATATTATTAATGCCTCTACAATCAACACACATACGTGATGTACCATCCTTTTTCGGCACTAGAATAATAGGAACAGCACAAGGACTAAGGGATTCACGTATATAACCTTTGTCGAGAAGCTCTTGTACTTGACGCGTAATCTCCTTCGTCTCCTCTGGATTGGTACGGTATGGTGCACGGTTTGGCAGTGAAGCACCGGGAATTAAGTCAATCTGATGCTCGATCCCTCGAATAGGCGGTAATCCCGGTGGCACGTCTTGTGGAAAGACGTTAGCGAACTCCTGCAAAATGTTAGTGACAGCAGGAGGCAAAGAGGAAGGCACGTCCTCGAATGAAAATAATGCCTCTTTGCACACAAAAGCATAGCAAACAGATTTGCTGAAATCTAGCTCATCAATATCAAATTTGGTGGCAAATAAACATGCACTTTTCAATTTAATTTCAGAACCAACACTAGATGGTTTATTATTAGGCTTCATTTGCTGCTCAAATTCTTTTGCCACAATCTGATTTTCACTCTCATTCCTCTCCTGTTTTGCTTTATTAGCTCTATTAATATCATCTTTCAAAATGGAATCAGGAGTCATAGGAAGCAAAGTAATATTTTTATCCTTATGAACAAGAGTATAGTGATTGTTTCTACCATGGTGTACAGAATTTTTATCAAATTGCCATGGTCTACCAAGTAATAAGGAACATGCTTGCATAGGTACCACATCACAATCAACATAATCAGCATATGTAGAGATACTAAAATGCACACGAACAGTACGTGTTACCTTAACCTTGCCGCTGTTGTTGAACCATTGGATGTAGTAAGGATGTGGATGTGGTCTTGTGGTGAGAGAAAGCTTCTCCACCATCTCCATGCTAGCCAAGTTGTTGCAGCTCCCTCCATCTATGATGACGCGCACAGAACGTTCTTTCACAACTCCCTTGGTATGGAACAAATTGTGCCACTGATTTTGCTCAGCTTGTGTGACCTGCACACTCAAAACACGTTGAGCAACTAAACATTCATACCTGTCAGCGTCTGCAGGAGCCATGTATTGCGTCTCATGATCAGAATCATCTCCACCATGTTCTTCACGTGTAATAAGAGCCAAAGTCTCCTCATCATAGTCACTAGCGGACTCATATCCACCATCCGCGGTAGCAATCATCACACGCGGAGATTTGCATTCTCTCGCATAATGACCTCCTCCCTTACAACGACGACAAATAATATCACTTGTGTGCCCTGTTGATGCCATGGAAGAAGAAGAACGCTGTGCAGGCCCCGCAGGTGCGCTCTTGGCAGATAATGGTGGTTGTGCCTGTTTTCTTGTATCACGGCTGGAGGTGGCACCGGATGGAGGTGCTGGTGCAGTTGAAGTAGAAGATGCACGTGGTGTCCATGATGAAGGTCGGCCTGCAGAAAAGTTAGTTCGCCCCAATGCTTGTCGATCCTGCACTTCACGTTCAGCTTTACAAGAAAGATGGAATAAACGAGTGATATTAGTATACTCCTTATAGTCTAGAATGGTCTGAATCTCTCTATTTAATCCACCCAGAAAACGTGCAAGCATAGCTTCATTCTCCTCAACAATACCACATCTAATCATGCCAGTTTGTAATTCCTTATAATATTCTTCTACAGAATTTTCCCTTGTCTTAAATGCTACAATTTTTGAAGCAATTCACGTTGATAATATGGTGGAACCCAACGCGTACGCATAGCAGTTTTCAAAGCAGCCCAAGTAGTTGGAATAGGATATAATCTACAATGTTCAGACCACCATACACATGCAAAACCAGTGAAAGCACAAACAGCAGCAGCAACTCGTCTCTCCTCAGGATATTGTAAACATGTAAATCGTTGTTCAGTTTCTAACTCCCAAGTAAGATATATATCAGGAACATATCTACCCTCAAATGATGGAATATTCAATTTCAGTTTAGGAATATGGACATCATCTCGTACCTGATGTGGTGGTGCAGGCCTACCATTAGGAATATATACCTGAGGTCGACCTGCTGATGGTGGTGCAGGTGGCTGCACGTAGTGCTGATTTTGATCAACCTCATCCTCATAATCTCCCACATAATCATCCTCCTCCGCATCAGCAGCAGGAGCCACAGAAGTATCAACAGCAGCACCAACAGTTTGGCCAAACGCAAGAGGAACACGGCTTGCTCGGTGGAGGTCTATTTCGCAACGTGGAGGTAGTCGTTGTTGTTGTTGTTGGAGAGGTGCGTTAGGTGCAGCGGGTGGTGGTGGTGGAAGACGCATGAGCAATTCATTAAACTTGTTATCGAGCTTTGTTTCGAACGTCTTCTCAAGGCCAGTGATCTTCTCCATGGCCTCTTCAAAATTGTTCAGCACATCTTGCACCTGTTCAGTCATCATTTGCTGAAACTTATCATGAAGCTCCTTGTTCGATAAATTCTCCCAGTCAATCTCGTCGGCTTGTGATCCTGGCATGGTTAGCAGCAATAGAAATACACAAGAATATGATCCTACAGACTACGAACAAGTGGTGGTGGTGGGTGTCACAAATCCGTCAAGCAAAACTCAAATTCTTACCAGTTCTTACCCAGCAACAGGCGGTGATCGGCAACCGTTGTAGTCAAAACTCTCAAAGCTTGGATAGAGCGATTACCAGGGAGAGTCAAACGCACGACGTAGATGTATGTGGAGCTGGGAAGGCTTATAATATGGTAGCAAAAAGGGCCAGCAATAATCAATTCAGAGATGCAAAGTTGAATAAACACTCAACGACGGTACTGTGCTGGTCCTAGGCTAGACTGTGCTAGAGACGCGAGCCTAGAACACCAACAAAATCACGGCGCGGCACGTAAACAAGGGAGGAGCACACTCTGAATTTTTTTTTCTCTTTTTTTTTGCACTTTTTTTTCCTCTTTTTTTTTTTGCTCCGCAACAATTTTTTTTCGAAAAAGTCTACCAATGGTCTAAAAACTGCCTAGCCAGAATTTTCCAGACTTAGTTTTTTTTTTTTGAAATTGGAACTATTTTTCTTCTGCGGATGGCTCGGAAGTTGGGGACTCCTTCTCTGTCACGACTCGGAGTATCGCGTGATCTGGAAATCGAGAACAATGCAACAATTACTGGACTCGGACTAGAACTGGTGGCGGAGATGAATCTGGTGGAACTCGGACTGGTGGCGGAGATGAATCTGGTGGAACACGGACAGGTGGCGGATATATGTTGCAGGTGAACTCGGATTGGCGTGATGGCGGCGGATATGTGGTGGCGTATATGGATTCAGATTGGCGGTGAATATGTGGTGGTGGTATATGGCAACAGCGACGATGATGATGCGGTGGTGATATATGCCAGCGGCGACATGACAACCTGTGAACAGAACTCGAAACTCTAAAAGACTAGACGCTAAGACCAGCAACTGGACACGACGATGCAACCGCAAATTCAACAAAGCAAATACAGAAAAGATTATGCAAGGCTCAGATTGGTTCGGATGGGATGAACTAACCCTAATTTTTTTTTTGCTTTTTCGTGGACTATAGGTATGAAGAACAGACTCGATCTAAACTACAAAAAACTGTAAAATCTCACCGAGCAACCTGGAAATCTGATACCACTTGATACAGGCAAACGTGTCCCGTCTTTCGATGAGATGATGGATATCGCTTTGGTGGCAGTCGACTTTGACGATCCGACTACGAACGTGCGAGGACGTCGCGCCTTAGCAATCGCTAAACCAACTCCAAGAGGTTATTGACCACGCCGGAGCACGATCAACCTGACCACGAGGGTCTGTTTCCTGCGAGCAAACGAAGAGCAAGCAAGAAACTGAGATTGCAATCTGGATATTGCGAATATCAGATGAAAGCTTTATTGATCAAGGTGGGGTTCTATGACGCCTTTGTGTGGTCGTTGAACACAAACGAAGTACGCGAAGTTGCAGCTATGGCGAACTTTTAATCTAAACAAAACCCAAAGTCTAAACGGTGCCCTAAGGGCTGTATATATGGAGGAAGAGAGGGGGAATTTCGTGGTCCATGGTGGAGGGGTCCGAAATCAACCCTATCTCTTGTTTCCCCACACATACGGACTCTAAAAATAGCCTATACTTATGTATTTCGAAATTACATGGGCCTGGCCCAATAATAAGGTGACGCAGCACCTATAATAGCCTCGAGACGAAATTTATGAAGTGGCATCTTGTATATTTCGTCCAAGGCTTCATGCACCCATTATGGTGGCTTCAAAGTCCTGAAATCATCACTTGTAACTCCGTTCTTGTTCCCCTTGCGCATGGCATCATCTCCATGCTTATTCTTGCTCCAATGTTCATCCTTCTCCAAGCTAGGCCCTTCATTTGTAAGCAAAACAAATGTATCCAATTTAGGCAGCATCATATTCTCATGAACATTAGAATCATTACCAAGAAACGAAAGTACCTGATAATTTAATTGGCGTGCGCGAGCTCTAGTAATTGGTCCCGTATATGTAGCAGTAGGGGCTGTGGGTGTAACAATGGTATTGATGTCCTCATCAACCATCTTCCCCGCCACCTCCTATGACGATTTTGCCATATTTTGGTCCTTGAGATTTTGAGTGTGGATCCCGTATCCTTTTGTGTTTCGGCTATCTAGGTACGGTTGACATCATCACCACCTCGGCTCATCTTCGCAAGGGTCTCATCATCGCCAAGGACGGTAACTTCGACGACATCTTTGTCATAACTTGCAATTGCATTGATAACCCACATTGCCTCATTTTGCGTAGCTTACCCATCGAGACTAGCCGTTGAGTATTGCAGGCAACGTGACTTGTGCACATTAGTGATCATACTCCATAGCATACATACCATACAATAGTGGTGCATATCTTGAGATCAACTTGTGTGTCACAAAGTTGTCACCGCATACACAATTGCTATCTTGGTTCGTGAAGTTTTGCATGAGAAAAGAGCTCAAAAGTGAAAGAGCCACACAAGCTTTTAAGCAAAGAGGAAAGATAAGCAAAGAGCTTATGAACAAGAACCATAGCATCATAATACATTAAGATTGTCATATTGGATCATCTTGGATCATTGCACCGAAATACCATACATATAGCATATTTGGGATAGAGATAGTTGCATTTTTGCCTAGTAGGTTGTGCACAAGTTTGCGTATCCGCCTATTTTGCAATCGTGCTAGCGTCTCTCTAGTATTGTGCAACAAGAGCATTTCGTGGTTTCCACATTTTGGCTCAATTTTGGATTGCATAATCCCATTTATCTATTTGTGTGTGTGTTTCCATGTACCCATACTTGCTTGGTCTACTTGTTGCATTTGCAAATTTGTGAATCTTTTCCAACATTATTGAAGCTCACTTACTATTGCATCAAATTTTTGCCACCATCCTAACCAAGCCCCACCATAAGCTTTTACATGTGTAGGTGTGAGAACCGACAAGAATTGGTACCAACAGTGCTATTTCATTGTCCGCATTTGAGTGGACTTGATCCATCTTCAACTTCGGTCAAGGTACATTTGGTACACGTTCTTTTCCTTCTACCACTTACAGTTTGCTTGGTATGATGGATAGGCCAAGTTCTTTTACCACTCCACCTCTCATCGAGAACGGCGACGACATGTCCTCATTCGTCACAAAGAGCCACCTCTTTGGTGCTCAAAGGGTGTTACACCAAGAGCAACAAGCTATGAGCGACCGCATCGACAACCTCGCCACCGACTTGCGACTCTCCGAGCAACGTACAAGAGACTACTTCGACAACAAGTTCGACTCTCACAAGCAAGAGAATGATGCAAGAATGGACGAGATCCGCGCCTTGATGAGGAACCGACATCCTTCCACTTCTTCTTCATCAAGACGGAGCCGATCAAGTCGACACTCCAACGACACCTTCTCCGACACAAGTACACCGTCATCGACCATTCTTCGACGAGCTGCGCATCAAGACCGGCATGCATCTCGGAACCCGCTACAAGACAAGCATTCACAAGAACAAGTTGATGAGCAAATCCCTCACCCTCAATCAAACCAAGTCGCTTTTGCTCAAGCTCAAGAACGGCAACGACTACGACGCCAAGAAGAAGAACGAGCACGTCTACACCAAGAGGAACAAGACTCCGAGGCTCAACGTCTTCAACAACAACAACGTGAAGCGCAAGCTCTTGAGGCGCAATGTGCCCTTCAAGAGTCGAGCCGAGCCATTGCCAACTGCAATCGAGAGCGGCGCAATCAAGAGGAAGCCCTTCGAGAAGAAATCCAAGAGAGGAACTGACAAATGCGTGTGCAATGTCAAGCTCCTCAAGCCCCTCCACAAGCTCGTCAAGCTCCACCTCAACCTCAAGTTCAACAAGAGAAAGTTGATCATGGACTTCCTCCACGCCAAGAGCAACATGAGGATGACTATGCTCCATGTCAAGGACGTCATCATCACCATCGCCAACAACACAATGAAGAGCAACGCTATGGCAAGCTCAAGTTCAAAATGCCCAAGTTCAATGGAAGCAATGATCCGGAAGAGTACCTCTCATGGGCATTGAAGGTCGACAAAATCTTTCGTTTGCACAACTATGAGGAAGAGAAGAAGATCGCAATGGCATCACTTGAGTTCCAAGACTATGTGCTCATATGGTGGGAACAAGTCCTTGAACGCCGTCAAGCAAGAGGTGATCCCCCAATAACCACTTGGGCTCAAATGAAGGATGTCATGCGAGCACGCTTTGTACCAACCTACTACAACCGTGATCTCTTCAAGAAGCTACAACTCCTCAAGCAAGGAACAAAGAGTGTTGAAGAATACTACAAGGAAATGGAGATAGCCATGATTCGAGCCAATGTCACGGAAGATGATGAGCAAACAATGGCACGTTTCTTGAATGGACTCAATCATCCCATCAAGAAGATTGCCGATTTCCAACCTTACTCCAACCTCATTGAGCTCGTACATCAAGCCACAAAGGCCGAACGTCAAGTGCAAGATGACTTGAAGTACGCCAAGTACTCATCCATGACCTACGGCTTCTCCAACACCCAAGCTTCAACAACTCCTCCAACATCTACATCAACCAAACCTTCTCAAAGCAACGACGACAAGTCAAGTTACAAGAAAACTTCAGCAAGTTCAAGTCGTCTTCCTACTACGGCAAGCAACTTCAAGCCGCGTGCTTCATCATCTACTCCAACCGATGAGACCATCAAAACAAGCTCCTTCAAGTGTTTCACTTGCGGCGGTCGAGGCCACAAGTCCTACAATGCACGAACAAGCACACCATGATCCTCAACGACGACGGCACATATGACTCAATGAGTGAAGAGGAGATGGAAGCCCTTGAGCAAGTGGCCATGCACCGGCGCGTGAACGAGGATGAAGATGATCAAGTCTTTTGTGATGAGGGTTCGAGCCCCGCTCTCGTTGTCTCCAAAGTCTTGACACTTCAACATCAACAAGAAGAAGACCAACGATGCCACATCTTCCACACTAAGGCCGGCATCAATGGAAGGTCCGTCAAGGTCATCATCGATGGAGGTAGTTGCCACAACTTGGCAAGTGAAGAACTATGTTCCAAGCTTCAATTGGTCAAGAGGAAGCACCCGCACCCCTACAAGGTTCAATGGCTAAGTGATTCCGGCACTATACGAGTCGAGCATATGGTCCAAGTATCCTTCAAAATTGGTGCCTATGAAGACACTTTGGAATGTGATGTGGTCCCCATGACCGTTTGCCACCTCCTTCTTGGTCGACCATGGCAATTCGACCGTGGTGTCATCCACAATGGGCGTACCAATCACTATAGCTTCAAGTTGAAAGGGAAAGAATATGTGCTACGACCTATGTCTCCTAGTCAAGTGATAGCCGACAAGCAAGCCACCAATCATGGAAAGACGAGTGAAAAAGTGACACACCCAAAAGTGAGTGAGACCCACAAGCCAAATTTGAGCGCCTCTTCGCCTAGAGAGAAAAACCTCATCCTATTTGCCACCAAAAGTGAGATAAGAGAAGTGTGTGAGAATCCATCGAGTGTGATGCACTTCGTTCTTGTGTGCAAAGATGGAGAGCCAACAACTAACACCTCTCACGAGTTACCTTTAGTGTTTCAATCTCTTTTGCAGGAATTCAAAGATGTTTTCCCCGATGAGCTACCTCCGGGTCTACCTCCACTACGAGGCATTGAGCATCGAGTCGACCTCATCCCCGGAGCGCCACTTCCAAACAAAGCTCCATATCGTGTCAATCCCGAAGAAACCAAGGAGATTCAACGGCAAGTACAACAACTCATCGACTACAGTCATGTACGTGAAATTTTAAGCCTATGTGTCATTCCCGTTATACTTGTGCCTAAACCCGATGGAAGCTTCCGCTTGTGTTTCGATTGTAGACCCATAAACGCCATTACCGTTCGTTATAGGCATCCCATTCCTCGCTTAGATGATATGCTTGATGAACTTAGCGGAGCCAACTTTTTCTCCAAAATGATCTTAAAAGTGGCTATTATCAAATCCGCATTCAAGAAGGTGATGAATGGAAAACCGCTTTCAAAACAAAATTTGGCTTATATGAGTGGTTAGTGATGCCTATGGGTTTGTCGGAAGCACTCGGAACTTTCGTGCGTCTTATGCATCATGTGCTTAGACCTTACATTGGAGTCTTCGTTGTGGTTTACTTTGATGATATCCTTGTGTTTAGCAAAACCATGAAAGAGCACATTAATCATGTTAAATCTGTGTTGCAAACCCTTCGCAAGGAAAGACTTCATGCGAACTTGAAGAAATGCACTTTTGGCGTTGACAAAGTGGTTTTCTTGGGTTTTGTTGTCTCTTCCAAGGGTGTCCATGTTGATGAAACTAAGATTAAAGCAATTAAAACTTGGCCCCAACCAACCAATTTGCAACAAGTGAGAAGTTTTCTTGGTCTTGCAGGATTTTACCGCCGCTTTGTGAAAAACTTTAGCACAATTGCCGCTCCTATACATGCTTTGAGTAAGAAGAATGCTCCTTTTGTTTGGGGATCTTTGCAATCCACCGCTTTTGATGAGCTCAAGTCTTTGCTTACTCATGCTCCGATTCTTGCTTTGCCCAACTTTGACAAAACTTTTGAGGTTCATTGTGATGCAAGTGGTACCGAAATTGGCGGAGTTTTGATGCAAGAAAAATGAGCAATTGCTTATTTTAGTGAAAAACTCCTCGGTGCTCAACTTAATTATCCCATCTATGACAAAGAATTGTATGCTTTAGTGCGTGTGCTACATGTTTGGGAACATTATCTTAGACCTCATGAGTTTGTCATCCATACCGATCATGAAATGCTTAAGTACTTAAAAGGTCAAACTAAATTGAACAAGCATCATGCCAAATGGAGTGAATTCATTGAATCTTTTCCTTATGTGATCAAGTACATTAAGGGTAAAGAAAATGTTGTTGCGGATGCACTTTCACGCATATGCATGCTTGTCACTCAACTTGAGTTGAATGTTATTGGTTTTGAGCGTATAAAAGCCTTGTATGAGCATGATCATTCTTTTGCTATTCCTTATGCTAAGTGTTTGACACACACATCTTGGGAACAATATTACATAAAGGATGATTATCTTATGAGAGCTAGCAAACTTTGCATTCCCGAGTCTTCTCTTCGTTTGCTACTTTTGCAAGAGGCTCATGGAGGTGGACTTATGGGACACTTTGGATGCGACAAGACTTCTGCCACGCTCTCCAAGAACTACTTTTGGCCCAAGATGTTTCATGATGTCTCACGCTTCACCAAGCGTTGCTCTACATGTTGCAAAGCTAAGTCAAAAGCTCAATCCCATGGTCTTTACATGCCACTTCCTATTCCTTATCAACCTTGGGAAGACATTAGCATGGATTTTGTACTTGGTTTGCCTAGAACTCAAAATGGCAAGGATTCCATCTTTGTGTGGATAGATTTTCTAAGATGGCACATTTCATTCCTTGCAACAAGATAGACGATGCTTCACATATTGCCAATCTCTTTTGTAGGGAAATCTTGCGACTTCATGGATTGCCAAAGACGATTGTCTCGGATCGTGACGTCAAGTTCTTGAGTTACTTTTGGAAGACCCTATGCGCCAAGCTCGGAATCAAGCTATTGTTCTCTTCGGCATACCATCCTCAAACCGACGGCCAAACGGAGGTGACAAACCGTACACTCTCCACTCTACTCCGCCTGTTGATCAAGAAGAACATCAAGGAGTGGGAGGCGTGTCTACCCATCGCCGAGTACGCCTACAACCGTGCAAGACATTCCACGACCGGCAAGTCTCCTTTCGAGGTCGTCTACGGCTTCAACCCTTTGTCCCCATTGGACATTCTACCTCTTCCTCTATAAGAGCGAACCAACCTCGATGCAAGCGCTCGTGCAAGCTACATCAAGAAGATGCCTGAAGATACAAGGCACACCATCGAGCGCCAAGTACAACGACTAGCGACCAAGCTCAACATCAACAAGCAACCCATGGTATTCAACATTGGTGATCTAGTGTGGCTACATCTTCGCAAGGACCGCTTCCCCAACGAACGCATGTCCAAGCTTCTACCACGCGCCGATGGACCTTTCAAGGTTCTAGCACGCTACAACGACAACGCCTACAAGATCGACCTACCACGAGGAAAGTACAACGTGAGCGACATCTTCAACGTCAAGGACCTCGCACCTTTCCATGGTGATGCACCTTTTGATCCAAGGTCGGATCTCTCCCAAGGGGGGGAGATGATGCGGAGCACCCCTCGCTCATCCCCATGGACGTGCCTACATCTCCCTCAACACCAGTTGGACACATGACAAGAGCCCGAGGTAAGGCTATCGAAGATAAGGTGAACTCGCTCCTCTCCGAACTTCCTCTTCCTAATCATGAGACATGGCTACTACCTCATTCGGAAACTCTATGTGTAATCAGGTACATGGAGGTGAGCCAAGGATCTACTACTTGCAAGAGCCAAGACAGCGAGAACCCCAAGCATGTTGAAGAAGAAGAAAAGATGCAGCAGAAGCTACAGGCATCGGACGTCCGACCCTGTCCGGACGTCCGATGAGTCCCAGGACACGGACGACCGGACCCTCTGGACGTCCGGTACCAGGCCACCCAAACCGAATCTACGAATATCCGAGACGCTCCGGACGACCGGACGACCAACACCCGAGCCAAATCTAAGGATGATCGACAGCCTCCGGACGTCCGGCCCCTCCAGAAGCTCCGGACGTCCGACCATCTACGGACGACCGACGCGCCTACACCAGAGCTGAAACAACGGACGTCTGAGTGCGCCCAGACGACCGGACCATCCCGAGCCTCCGGACGTCCAATGCCTTCCGGACGTCCGACTCCTGAGTGACCGAACCTGTGGGCTGGAGCCCTTGTACCCCTTCGTTTTGACTTCCATTTGCACTAAGACTATAAATAGGACGCCCCACCTCCTGGTACGAGCAGCATAGGTTTAGCTCATATTTTGTGTGAGAGCCTTGCTCGTCCACTTGGCTACTTCTCCTCGGAGCTCAGGACCTCTTCGGAGAAGATCCCCCAAGCGGATTCAAGACCCCTTTCTAGGGAAGACCATCAAGACCTCCATACGGAGAAGAACTGTTCCTATGTATCCTTACCTTAGTTGATCGTGGATCTTATGTTACTCTATGTTGTCGGTGATCTAGCACTCGTGTGATTGATTCTATGTCGGTTTAGTGATTCTCCCTCTCGTTTTCCCCGTGTTTCCCCTTTGTGCTTCCGTGTGTTCTTTGTGATTCCCCGTAGGATCCCTCCAAACGTGAAAGATCGTCCACATAGGGTTCCACCCTACATCACATGTGATCAAACAATTTTGAGTGAACCCATTGAATTAACTATTGATGCGAAAGAACCATGTGAATCAGGGAATAACACACATTTGGATCAAATACGTTTGAAAATAATTGTGCCAATGTTTAATCATTTTGAGTGAACCCATTGAATTAACTATTGATGCGAAAGAACCATGTGAATCAGGGAATAACACACATTTGGATCAAATACGTTTGAAAATAATTGTGCCAATGTTTAATCATTTTGATATGACCTCTAATCTTGGTGATGGCTCATCAATGTTGGGATGGTTTAATGATAAGCATTGTCAATCTTTTGATATGAATAAGAGCTTCACTTATATGTGCAAACTGAGTTGCAATATTTTCATGCCTTTGACTTCTTGTGATAATATATTGGCTTTATATTTCATGACTTTTGAAGGGTTCTCTTGTATAACCATGTCACATGTGCTCCAACTGAGATCAGTAAAAATGGATGACATATACATATACAACGTGTACACCGTGTCTCTTTTGGTAGCCACATTTCAGACTAAGCAACACCGAGGACGGCTTTGTTTTCAAGAAGGGAAGGATGATGAGGACATGGCTACCGCAGTTACACCCATATCCCCTACTGTTTTACCTCTTGGAACAATTTCTAGAGCTCGCGTACGCCAATTAAATTTTCAGGTACTTCCGTTTCTTGGTAATGTTTCTAGTGTTCATGAGAATATGATGCTGCCTAATTTAGATACATTCGTGTTGCTTGCAGTTGAAGGGCCTAGTACTCACAAGAAGGATGAACATTGGAGCATCGCCAAGCACGGAGATGGAGGTGCATGCCAAGAGAACAAGAACAGAGGTTCAAGTGGAGATTTTCGGACTTTGAAGCCACCATGATGACATACAAGAAGATGGACGAAATATACAAGATGGTCTCCATAAATTTTGTCCATAGCTTATTATTGGTGTTGCGCCACCTTATTTTGGGTCAGGCCCATGTAATCTAGTTTTAGAGTCCATATTGTAGGGAAAACGACTTAGGAGGTGTTTTAGTCCCACCTTGCCAAGGGTGGACAAAATCCCCTCTCTTGTCCCTATAAATATAGCCCTTAAGGCATTGTTTAGACTTGGGTTTTATTTAGTTAAAAGTTAGCTGAGGGAGTCCTGGATTACGGGGTGTCCGGATGGCCGGACTAAGACGTTTGGCCGGACTCCCGGACTATGAAGATACAAGATTGAAGACTCCGTCCCGTGTCCGGATGGGAGTTTCCTTGGCGTGGAAGGCAAGCTTGGCGATACGATATGAAGATATCCTCCCATTGTAACTGACTATGTGTAACCCTAGCCCTCTCCGGTGTCTATATAAACCAGAGAGTTTTAGTCCATAAGATGAACAACAATCATACCATAGGCTAGCTTCTAGGGTTTAGCCTCTCTGATCTCATGGTAGATCTACTCTTGTACTACCCATATCATCAATATTAATCAAGCAGGAGTAGGGTTTTACCTCCATCGAGACGGCCCGAACCTGGGTAAAAACATCGTGTCCCTTGTCTCCTGTTACCATCCGCCTAGACACACAGTTCAGGACCCCCTACCCGAGATCCGTCGGTTTTGACACCGACATTGGTGCTTTCATTGAGAGTTCCTCTGTGTCATCGCCTTTAGGCCCGATGGCTTCTTCGCTCGTGATGAGGACATGACTACCTTGGATATGACCAAAAATATTGCATATATGCATATTTGTCAGGTGATTTCTAGTGCAAACTATTCAATAATCTATTTATGTTATCTAGAACAAAAATACTTCACACACTTTTGTGTTTTGTCTAATTGCAGGTGTATGGGACATTTGTACAATCCACATATGAAGATAAGGAAGAAAGAGATGTTTATTTGCTGTCCAAAAAGTTCTCTCACGTCACTTTTGGCCCAAGAGAAGATAGAGTCCAAGTCTCTCACGTTCTGGATTCAGATTCGGACTGCACAGACATACCTGACTCAAAACGCACACAAGTTTTTCATACGGACTCCGAATTGGGTGATTCTTTTTTTGTTGGAAACTAGATTTCGTGCACTTTCCAACCCAATTGGAATCACCTTCAAATTCGTCCGGAGCGTCGAGTTGTGGAAGAAACAATCTGATGCTGCAGCAGAATCCGAGTCAAACTACAAGTCCAAAGGTGTTACATCACCTCCACTTGGGCCCATTGGCCTTGTACGACCTAGATTTAGTTTTAGGCTGCCTTGGGACGTCCTCCCACCTCCTTGGCCGCCACCCCTTACTTCTATATAAGTAGATCCATCTAGTAGCTTTTTCCTTGGGATTTGTTTAGTTAAAAGTTAGCCATTGCAACTTCGTGTACTTCGTTTGTGTCCAACGACCAGACCAAGACCGCTTCCGGATCCCCACCTTTATCAATACTTCATATATATTCGCAATATTCAGATTGCTTTTATCATATTCTTGCTCGTTCTTCGATTGCTTGCAGGAATAGACCTTCGTGGTCAGGTTGATCGTGCTCCGGCGTGGTCAATAACCTCAGGAGATTGGTTTAGCGATTGCTAAGGCGCAACGTCGTGCACGTTTGTAGTCGGATCGTCAAAGTCGTCTCCACCAAATCGATAGTTATCATCTCATCGAAAGATCGGGACCCCCGCCTCTATCAAGTGGTATCAGTTTTCAGGTTGCTCGGTGAGAATTTCCAGTTTTTCTTAGATTAGATTTATTTTCTTACCTATTGTCCAAGAAAAAGCCACAAAAAAAGTTAGATCTGTTCATCCTTTATCCAAGCCAGTCTGAGCCTTTGCAACTTTCTATTCATTGCTTGCATAGTTGAATTATCGGTTGCATCGTCGTGTCAGTTGCTGGTCTTAGTGTCTAGTTCCTTTAGAGTTTCGAGTTCTGTTCACATTAGTCACGCCGCCGCTGCATCATTATCCCTTCCGCTGTCCACCATCCCATCTATTAATTTCCACCACGTGCTATGCACTGTTCATTGTCATAATCATAGTTGAGGTCATTCACATCTTCGCCTGATCCAATCTGCATCTTATCTAGTTTGTCTTGGAAAGAGGGAGAAAAAAAAGATAGAGAAAAAAAGAGAAAAAAAGGAAATAAAAAGAGAGTGAAGAAAAAGAAAAAAAAGTGTGAGAAAAAAAGAGAGAAGAAAAAAAAATTGGATCTATCTAGAATCAATCTCGTACCTGATTTCGAATTGGAATCTGTTTTGCGCACTGTTCAGTAAAACAGGTGTATCTTCCTCATACGAAGTCCGTTTTGGCTCCGTGAGTATTCAAATTGAAGCTAGCGACGAGCCGCATCTAAATAGTTGCAGAAGCTAGTTCAATATTTGACACCTCAAAATCGGCTTCTAAATAGGTCTTTTTGCCCTCCGAAGTTCGTGAACACAGCTTGTTCCAATTTTTCAGGCCAGTTTTAGAATTCTTTAACTCCTCATATCAACTCGGAATTGAGTGATTCTTGTTGCATTGGAAAGCTTGAGTTAGTAGCATTCCTTGAAAGAATTTATCAGAAAATTGGCTCAAACTTTTCAAGAGGAAAGTTGGAGAGAGTTGTTGTATATCCTGCTTGGCAGTTGTTTTTCATCATTACCTTCACTACCGTTGTGATCTTCACTTATATCTTGCTGTCCAGAGCTACTTAGTATCCTTGATTGATTCTAATTATGCTATGCTGTGACCTCATTAGTGTTCTAGGCTCGCGTCTCTAGTCCGGTCTAGCCTAGGACCAGCACAGTACCGTCGTTGAGCGTTTATTCAACATTGCATCTCTGAATTGATTATTGCTAATCTTTTGCTACCATATATAGCCAACCCAGCTCCACATATTTCTACACCGTGTATACGTACGCTCCCCTGGCAATCGCTTTACTCAATATTCGGAGTTACTTGACACCGCTGGTTGTCGATCATCGCCTGCTGCATGGTAAGAACTTGTAAGACATTGATATTTGCTTTACTGTGAGCGTTTTACCACCACATCCTAGTAGTTATAGGAACATTATTTTTGGGTTTTGTTTCTTGTTCTACTAATCATGACAGGATCCAGAGTCAATTCATGGGCTTTGTCGATCGCGGGAGACGTGCCACCACCTTTGCAAATACCACAACCGTCACAAGAGGTGCACAAACATCCAAATGCACATGATCAGGTTAATGTATCTATACCACCATTTAATGGTCGTTTTAAACCTGCTTTATATATTGAATGGGAGTTCGACATAAAAAATATATTTGCTTCCCATAATTTCGATGAACATAAAAAGGTTAAGGTTGCAGTTGGTTCTTTCACTGGTTATGCTTTGGTTTGGTGGAGTTAATATTGTCGGTTACACCCTGATTATATACCTACTACTTGGGATGATTTGAAACTTGCCATGCGACATACTTTCGTCCCTGCTTATTATACTCGTGACATGATTAAGAAGTTGCAACACTTAAAACAAGGTAGTGAAACTGTAACAAAATATTATGATGATTTACAAACTACCTTGTTGCATTCCTCTTTAGAAGAAAGTGAAGATGATTTTATGGATAGATTTTGGGGAGGATTAAACCATGATATTCAAGAGATACTAATTCATGAAGAGTGTTATCCTATGGACCATTTGTTTCATCTTGCTTGCAAAGCTGAACAGGAAATAAAACGACATGTTGGCCACGAGGAGAACAAGCGCACGGTGCACATTCCAAGAGTTGATATGATTGTTCCTTCAACTACTAGGCATACTATGACAACCACATCCATTGTTGTCAGGACTACATCACCTCCACCATGTGACACATCGCCCCCGAGAGTGGCTACATCATCTGAGTTGATCATAAGAGGTAATGACAAAGGTACTGATCTTCCATCTCTACATGAGAATGATGAATGCCTTGTCAATTTGAATGCACCATCTGATGAGCTACCCACTACTTTGATCACACCACCTATTTTAGAGGACTATGTTGATAATTTGACTTTGCCATGTGATCAAACAACTGAAATACCAATAATTTTGAGTGCACCCATTGAATTAACTATTGATGCAAAAGAACCAATGTTTAATCATTTTGATATGACCTCTAATCTTGGTGATGATTCTGTGTTGAATGACTTATTGCATGTTTGCTTATTTAAGCATGTTGTAGCATGTAAATTTGATGCAAGTAAGGTTTATTCACCAATGTTGGGATGGTTTAATGATGAACATTGTCAATCTTTTGAAATGAATAAGAGCTTCACTTATATGTGCAAACTGAGTTGCAATATTTTCATGCCTTCTACTTCTTGTGCTAATTTTTTGGCTTTAGATTTTATGAACTATGCAAGTTACTCATCTATTCATGTGTCATATATGCAAAAATCAAGGGAAGTAAACATGGATGACATATACATATACAACATGTACACCTTGTCTCTTTTGTTAGCCACATTTCAGATTAAGCAACGCCGAGGACGGCTTTATTTTCAAGAAGGGGAGGATGATGAGGACATGACTACCTTGGATATGACCAAAAATATTGCATATATGCATATTTGTCAGGTGATTTCTAGTGCAAACTATTCAATAATCTATTTATGTTATCTAGAACAAAAATACTTCACACACTTTTGTGTTTTGTCTAATTGCAGGTGTATGGGACATTTGTACAATCCACATATGAAGATAAGGAAGAAAGAGATGTTTATTTGCTGTCCAAAAAGTTCTCTCACGTCACTTTTGGCCCAAGAGAAGATAGAGTCCAAGTCTCTCACGTTCTGGATTCAGATTCGGACTGCACAGACATACCTGACTCAAAACGCACACAAGTTTTTCATACGGACTCCGAATTGGGTGATTCTTTTTTTGTTGGAAACTAGATTTCGTGCACTTTCCAACCCAATTGGAATCATCTTCAAATTCGTCCGGAGCGTCGAGTTGTGGAAGAAACAATCTGATGCTGCAGCAGAATCCGAGTCAAACTACAAGTCCAAAGGTGTTACATCACCTCCACTTGGGCCCATTGGCCTTGTACGACCTAGATTTAGTTTTAGGCTGCCTTGGGACGTCCTCCCACCTCCTTGGCCGCCACCCCTTACTTCTATATAAGTAGATTCGTCTAGTAGCTTTTTCCTTGGGATTTGTTTAGTTAAAAGTTAGCCATTGCAACTTCGTGTACTTCGTTTGTGTCCAACGACCAGACCAAGACCGCTTCCGGATCCCCACCTTTATCAATACTTCATATATATTCGCAATATTCAGATTGCTTTTATCATATTCTTGCTCGTTCTTCGATTGCTTGCAGGAATAGACCTTCGTGGTCAGGTTGATCCTGCTCCGGCGTGGTCAATAACCTCAGGAGATTGGTTTAGCGATTGCTAAGGCGCAACGTCGTGCACGTTTGTAGTCGGATCGTCAAAGTCGTCTCCACCAAATCGATAATTATCATCTCATCGAAAGATCGGGACCCCCGTCTCTATCAGCTCGTCAATCATGATGCGGTCCGGGATGAGACTTTTCTCCCCGAACAGATCTTCGTATTCGGCGGCTTCGCACTGTGGGCCGACTCGTTTGGCCATCTGGAGCAGATCGAAAGCTACGCCCCTGGCCATCAGGTCAGGTTTGGAAGCTTAAACTACACGGCCGACATCCGCGGGGACTTGATCTTCGACGGATTCGAGCCACAACTGGGCGCGCCGCACTGTCACGATGGGCATGATTTAGCTCTGCCGCCTGACAACACCCAGAGCGTCGCTCAGGTGTCCGCTCCGACCATTAGCTCGGAGCCCACTGCGCTAGTCAGGGATGGACGGTTGGATGCCGCCCCGGAAGCTGCAACCTCTACGACGATAGAGCCGGATACCAGCCTAGTCCTTCGCAAGGCCCCTGACTCAAAGGTGCCGGACTCCGCTCCGGACTCCGTAAATCCCGCACCTCTTCCGATTAAGCCCGATTGGGCTCCGGTCATGGAGTTCATCACCACGGACGTCTTTCAGCACTCGCCTTTTGGCGATATCCTGAATTCATTAAAGTCTCTCTCTTTGTCAGGAGAGCCCTGGCCGAACTACGACCAACACGGTTGGGATGCGGACGACGAAGAAATTCGAAGCCCACCCACCACCCACTTTGTAGCCACTGTCGACGATTTAACCGACATGCTCGACTTTGACTCCGAAGACATCGACGGCATGGACGCCGATGAAGGAGACGATCAAGAACCAGCACCTATAGGGAACTGGAAAGCCACCTCGTCATATGACATATACATGGTGGACACCCCTAAAGCGGGGGATGGCGAGGAAAAAACGGAGGATGATCCCTCCAAGAAGCAACCCAAGTGCCGACGTCAGCGGCGCCGCTCTAAGTCTCGCCAAAGCAAAAACAGCGATTCCGGCACCGGAGATAACAACACGCCGGACAGTGCCGAAGACAACCCCCTCCAGCAGGATTCAGTGCAGGAGGACGAAGGAGCCAGCCCTCATGAGAGAGCGGCCGACAAAGAGGTTGAGGACGACAATTATATGCCTCCTTCCGAAGACGAGGCAAGCCTCGACGACGACGAATTCGTCGTGCCAGAGGATCCCGTCGAACAAGAGCGTTTCAAACGCAGGCTTGTGGCCACGGCAAGCAGCCTCAAGAAGAAACAGCAGCAGCTTCGAGCCGACCAAGACTTGCTAGCCGACAGATGGACCGAAGTCTTGGCGGCCGAAGAGTATAAACTAGAACGCCCATCCAAGAGCTACCCAAAGCGCAGGCTGCTACCCCAACTTGAGGAGGAAGCAACTAAGCCTACATCACCAGCGTATGATGCGCCCGATCGGTCACCCCGTGGCCGCGATAGAGAGGCCTTCAGGCCCTCGACCCAAGCCGCACCCCGGCACCGCTCAAAAAATACCAGAGTACGGGGAGACACAACGGACCTGCGAGACATCTTGGAGAATAAGGCAAGGCAAACAAGATCGATCTACGGATCGCATGGGCGCCCCGCTTCACGTGACGCTAACCGTCACGTCGGACATAATAAGTACGGCCCGGCCGAATACAACAGACCAAGCTCATCCGAGTTGCGTCGTGATATAGCCCAGTACAGGGGCGCCGCACACCCACTATGCTTCACAGACGAAGTAATGGATCATCAAATCCCCGAGGGCTTCAAACCCATAAATATCGAATCATACGATGGCACAACAGATCCTGCGGTATGGATCGAGGATTATCTCCTTCATATCCACATGGCCCGTGGTGATGACCTACACGCCATCAAATACCTCCCGCTCAAGCTTAAAGGACTAGCTCGACATTGGCTTAACAGCCTGCCAGCAAAGTCAATTAGTTGTTGGGAGGACCTGGAATTCGCATTCCTTGACAACTTCCAGGGCACTTATGTGCGACCACCAGACGCTTATGACCTAAGCCACATAATCTAGCAGCCAGAGGAATCGGCCAGACAATTCTGGACACGGTTCCTAACCAAGAAAAACCAAATAGTCGACTGTCCGGACGCCGAGGACCTCGCAGCCTTCAGGCACAACATCCGAGACGAATGGCTTGCCCGGCACCTAGGACAGGAAAAGCCGAAATCTATGGTAGCCCTCACGACACTCATGACCCGCTTTTGTGCAGGAGAAGACAGCTGGCTAGCTCGTAGCAATAACATAACCAAGAGCCCTGGCAATTCGGATACCAAGGACAACAATGGCAGGTCACATCGTAACAAGCGTAAGCGCCGCATTAACGGCGATAATACTGAAGATACGGCAGTCAACGCCGGATTCAGAGGCTCTAAACCCGGTCAACGAAAGAAGCCATTCAAAAGACACCCTCCGGGCCCATCCAACTTAGACAGGATACTCGATCGCTCGTGCCAGATACACGGCACCCTCGAACAGCCAGCCAATCACACCAACAGGGATTGTTGGGTGTTCAAGCAGGCAGGCAAGTTAAGTGCCGAAACAAGAGACAAGGGGCTGCATAGCGATGACGAGGAGGAGCCCCGGCCGCCGAACAACAAAGGACAGAAGGGATTTCCCCCGCAAGTTCGGACGGTGAACATGATATACGCAACCCACATCCCCAAAAGGGAGCGGAAGCGTGCTCTCAAGGACGTCTATGCGTTGGAGCCAGTCACCCCAAAGTTCAACCCATGGTCCTTGATGAGGACATCAATACCATTGTTACACCCACAGCCCCTACTGCTACATATACGGGACCAATTACTAGAGCTCGCGCACGCCAATTAAATTATCAGGTACTTTCGTTTCTTGGTAATGATTCTAATGTTCATGGAGAAGGATGAACATTGGAGCAAGAACAAGCATGGAGATGATGCCATGCGCAAGGGGAACAAGAACGGAGTTACAAGTGATGATTTCAGGACTTTGAAGCCACCATAATGGGTGCATGAAGCCTTGGACGAAATATACAAGATGCCACTTCATAAATTTCGTCCCGAGGCTATTATAGGTGCTGCGTCACCTTTTTATTGGGCCAGGCCCATGTAATTTCGAAATACATAAGTATAGGCTATTACTAGAGTCCGTATGTGTGGGGAAACAAGGGATAGGGTTGATTTCGGACCCCTCCACCAAGGGCCACGAAATTCCCCTCTCTTCCTCCATATATACAGCCCTTAGGGCACCGTTTAGACTTTGGGTTTTGTTTAGATTAAAGTTCGCCATAGCTGCAACTTCGCGTACTTCATTTGTGTTCAACGACCAGACAAAGGCGTCACAGAACCCCACCTTGATCAATAAAGCTTTCATCTTATATTCGCAATATCCAGATTGCAATCTTAGTTTCTTGCTTGTTCTTCGTTTGCTCGCAGGAAACAGACCCTCGTGGTCAGGTTGATCGTGCTCCGACGTGGTCAATAACCTCTCGGAGTTGGTTTAGCGATTGCTAAGGCGCGACGTCCTCGCACGTTCGTAGTCGGATCGTCAAAGTCGACTTCCACCAAAGCGATATCCATCATCTCATCGAAAGACGGGACACCTTTGCCTCTATCAACTGGTATCAGATTTCCAGGTTGCTCGGTGAGATTTTATAGTTTTTCGTAGTTTAGATCGAGTCTGTTCTTCATACCTATAGTCCACGAAAAAGCCAAAAAAAAATTAGGGTTAGTTCATCCCATCCGAACCAATCTGAGCCTTGCATACTCTTTTCTGTATTTGCTTTGTTGAATTTGCGGTTGCATCGTCGTGTCCAGTTGCTGGTCTTAGCGTCTAGTATTTTAGAGTTTCGAGTTCTGTTCACAGGTTGTCACGTCGCCGCTGCCATATATCACCACCGCATCATCATCGTCGCTGTTGCCATATACCACCACCACATATTCACCGTCAATCCGAATCCATAAACGCCACCACATATCCGCCGCCATCACGCCAATCCGAGTTCACCTGCAACATATATCCGCCACCTGTCCGTGTTCCACCAGATTCATCTCCGCCACCAGTCCGAGTTCCATCAGATTCATCTCCGCCACCAGTCCTAGTCCGAGTCCAGTAATTGTTGCATTGTTCTCGATTTCCAGATCATGCGATACTCCGAGTCGTGATAGAGAAGGACTCCCCAACTTCCGAGCCATCCGCAAAAGAAAAATAGTTCCAATTTCAAAAAAAAAAACTAAGTCTGGAAAATTCTGGCTAGGCAGTTTTTAGACCATTTGTAGACTTTTTCGAAAAAAATTGTTGCGGAGCAAAAAAAAGAGGAAAAAAAAGTGCAAAAAAAAAGAGAAAAAAAAATTCAGAGTGTGCTCCTCCCTTGTTTACGTGTCGCGCCATGATTTTGTTGGTGTTCTAGGCTCGCGTCTCTAGCACAGTCTAGCCTAGGACCAGCACAATATCGTCGTTGAGCGTTTATTCAACTTTGCATCTCTGAATTGATTATTGCTGACCCTTTTTGCTACCATATTATAAGCCTTCCCAGCTCCACATACATCTACGTCGTGCGTTTGACTCTCCCTGGTAATCGCTCTATCCAAGCTTTGAGAGTTTTGACTACAACGGTTGCCGATCACCGCCTGCTGCTGGGTAAGAACTGGTAAGAATTTGAGTTTTGCTTGATGGGTTTGTGACACCCACCACCACCACTTGTTCGTAGTCTATAGGATCATATTCTTGTGTGTTTCTATTGCTGCTAACCATGCCAGGATCACAAGCCGACGAGATTGATTGGGAGAATTTATCGAACAAGGAGCTTCATGATAAGTTTCAGCAAATGATGACTGAACAGGTGCAAGATGTGCTGAACAATTTTGAAGAGGCCATGGAGAAGATCACTGGCCTTGAGAAGACGTTCGAAACAAAGCTCGATAACAAGTTTAATGAATTGCTCGCGCGTCTTCCACCACCACCACCCGCTGCACCTAACGCACCTCTCCAACAACAACAACAACGACTACCTCCACGTCGCGAAACAGACCTCCGCCGAGCAAGCCGTGTTCCTCTTGCGTTTGGCCAAACTGTTGGTGCTGCTGTTGATACTTCTGTGGCTCCTGCTGCTGATGCGGAGGAGGATGATTATGTGGGAGATTATGAGGATGAGGTTGATCAAAATCAGCACTACGTGCAGCCACCTGTACCACCACCAGCAGGTCGACCTCAGGTATATATTCGTAATGGTAGGCCTGTACCACCACCTCAGGTACGAGATGATGTCCATATTCCTAAACTGAAATTGAATATTCCACCATCTGAGGGTACATATGTTCCTGATATATATCTTACTTGGAGTTAGAAACTGAACAACGATTTACATGTTTACAATATCCAAAGGAGAGACGAGTTGCTGCTGCTGTTTGTGCTTTCACTAGTTTTGCATGTGTATGGTGGTCTGAACATTGTAGATTGTATCCTATTCCAACTACTTGGGCTGCTTTGAAAACTGCTATGCGTACGCGTTGGGTTCCACCATATTATCAACGTGAATTGCTTCAAAAATTGCAGCGTTTAAGACAAGGGAAAAATTCTGCAGAAGAATATTATCAGGAATTACAAACTGGCATGATTAGATGTGGTATTGTTGAGGAGAATGAAGCTATGCTTGCACGTTTTCTGGGTGGATTAAATAGAGAGATTCAGACCATTCTAGACTATAAGGAGTATACTAATATCACTCGTTTATTCCATCTTGCTTGTAAAGCTGAACGTGAAGTGCAGGATCGACAAGCATTGGGGCGAACTAACTTTTCTGCAGGCCGACCTTCATCATGGACACCACATGCATCTTCTACTTCAACTGCACCAGCACCTCCATTCGGTGCCACCTCCAGCCGTGATACAAGAAAACAGGCACAACCACCATTATCCGCCAAGAGCGCACCTGCGGGGCCTGCACAGCGTTCTTTTTCTTCCATGGCATCAACAGGGCACACAAGTGATATTATTTGTCGTCGTTGTAAGGGAGGAGGTCATTATGCAAGAGAATGCAAATCTCCACGTGTGATGATTGCTACCGCGGATGGTGGATATGAGTCCGCTAGTGACTATGATGAGGAGACATTGGCTCTTATTACACGTGAAGGACATGGTGGAGATGATTCTGATCATGAGACGCAATACATGGCTCCTGAAGACGCTGACAGGTATGAATGTTTAGTTGCTCAACGTGTTTTGAGTGTGCAGGTCACACAAGCTGAGCAAAATCAGAGGCACAATTTGTTCCATACCAAGGGAGTTGTGAAAGAACGTTCTGTGCGCGTCATCATAGATGGAGGGAGCTGCAACAACTTGGCTAGCAAGGAGATGGTGGAGAAGCTTTCTCTCACCACAAGACCACATCCACATCCTTACTACATCCAATGGTTCAACAACAGCGGCAAGGTTAAGGTAACACGTACTGTTCGTGTGCATTTTAGTATATCTACATATGCTGATTATGTTGATTGTGATGTGGTACCTATGCAAGCATGTTCCTTATTACTTGGTAGACCATGGCAATTTGATAAAAATTCTGTACACCATGGTAGAAATAATCACTATACTCTTGTTCATAAGGATAAAAATATTACTTTGCTTCCTATGACTCCTGATTCTATTTTGAAAGATGATATTAATAGAGCTAATAAAGCAAAACAAGAGAAGAATAAGAGTGAAAATCAAATTGTGGCAAAAGAATTTGAGCAACAAATGAAGCCTAATAATAAACCATCTACTGTTGCTTCTGAAATTAAATTGAAAAGTGCATGTTTATTTGCCACCAAATCTGATATTGATGAGCTAGATTTCAGCAAATCTGTTTGCTATGCTTTTGTGTGCAAAGAGGCATTATTTTCATTCGAGGACGTGCCTTCCTCTTTGCCTCCTACTGTCACTAACATTTTGCAGGAGTTCGCTGACATCTTTCCACAAGACGTGCCACCGGGATTACCGCCTATTCGAGGGATTGAGCATCGGATTGACTTAATTCCCGGTGCATCACTGCCAAACCGTGCGCCATACCGTACCAATCCAGAGGAGACGAAGGAGATTATGCGTCAAGTACAAGAGCTTCTCGACAAAGGTTATATACGCGAATCCCTTAGTCCTTGTGCTGTTCCTATTATTCTAGTGCCGAAAAAGGATGGTACATCGCGTATGTGTGTTGATTGTAGAGGCATTAATAATATTACTATTCGTTATCGTCATCCAATTCCTAGGCTAGATGATATGCTTGATGAATTGAGTGGCTCTACAATATTCTCCAAAGTTGATTTGCGTAGTGGATACCATCAAATTCGTATGAAATTGGGGGATGAATGGAAAACAGCTTTTAAAACTAAGTTTGGATTATATGAGTGGTTAGTCATGCCTTTTGGGTTAACTAATGCGCCTAGTACTTTCATGAGACTAATGAACGAAGTTTTACGTGCTTTCATTGGACGATTTGTGGTAGTCTATTTTGATGATATACTGATTTATAGCAGATCTTTGGAAGAACATTTGGAACATTTACGTGTTGTTTTTATTGCTCTACGTGATGCACGTTTGTTTGGTAACCTTGGGAAGTGCACCTTTTGCACCGACCGAGTATCTTTTCTTGGCTATGTTGTTACTCCACAGGGAATTGAAGTTGATAAAGCCAAGATTGAAGCTATTGAGAGTTGGCCGCAGCCCAAAACGGTCACACAAGTGAGGAGTTTTCTTGGCCTCGCTGGATTCTATAGGCGTTTTGTGAGAAATTTCAGCACCATTGCTGCACCTCTCAATGAGCTTACAAAGAAAGATGTGCCTTTTCTTTGGGGTACCGCACAGGAAGAAGCCTTCTCGGTATTGAAAGATAAGTTGACACATGCTCCTTTACTCCAACTTCCTAATTTTAATAAGACTTTTGAGCTTGAATGTGATGCTAGTGGAATTGGATTAGGAGGTGTGTTATTACAAGATGGCAAACCTGTTGCATACTTTTCTGAAAAATTGAGTGGGCCTAGTCTGAATTATTCTACTTATGATAAAGAATTATATGCTCTTGTTCGGACTTTAGAAACATGGCAACATTATTTATGGCCCAAAGAATTTGTTATACATTCTGATCATGAATCTTTGAAACATATTAAAAGTCAAGCTAAACTGAATCGTAGACATGCTAAATGGGTTGAATTCATTGAGACTTTCCCTTATGTCATTAAACACAAGAAGGGAAAAGAAAATGTTATTGCTGATGCATTGTCTTGTCGCTATACTATGCTTTCACAACTTGACTTCAAAATATTTGGTTTGGAGACCATCAAAGATCAATATGTGCATGATGCTGATTTTAAAGAGGTAATGCAAAATTGTAAAGAAGGAAGAATGTGGAACAAGTTTGTCGTTAACGATGGATTTGTGTTTCGTGCTAACAAGCTATGCATTCCAGCTAGCTCCGTTCGTCTTTTGTTGTTGCAGGAGGCGCATGGAGGAGGATTAATGGGACACTTTGGCGTGAAGAAGACGGAGGACGTACTTGCTACACATTTCTTTTGGCCAAAGATGAGACGGGATGTTGAGCGTTTTATTGCTCGATGCACTACATGTCAAAAAGCTAAGTCACGACTCAATCCTTATGGTTTATATATGCCTTTGCCTGTACCTAGTGTTCCTTGGGAGGATATATCTATGGACTTTGTTTTAGGTTTACCTCGAACAAAGAAGGGGAGGGATAGCATATTTGTTGTCGTGGATAGATTCTCGAAAATGGCACACTTTATACCATGTCATAAAAGCGATGATGCTGTTAATGTTGCTGATTTGTTCTTTCGTGAAATTATTCGCTTGCATGGTGTGCCAAATATACTAAATTTCTTAGCCACTTTTGGAGATGTTTATGGGCTAAGTTGGGGACTAAACTGCTTTTTAGTACTACTTGTCACCCCCAAACTGATGGCCAAACTGAAGTAGTCAATAGAACATTGTCTACTATGCTTAGGGCTGTTTTGAAGAGTAATAAGAAAATGTGGGAGGAATGCTTGCCTCATATTGAATTTGCTTATAATCGTTCATTGCATTCTACTACTAAGATGTGCCCTTTTGAAGTTGTGTATGGTTTCCTACCTCGTGCACCTATTGATTTGTTGCCTCTTCCATCTTCGGAGAAGGTTAATTTTGATGCTAAACAACGTGCTGAATTGATTTTAAAAATGCATGAGTTAACTAAGGAAAACATTGAGCGTATGAATGCCAAATATAAACTTGCTAGAGATAAGGGTAGAAAACATGTTGTGTTTGCACCTGGAGATCTTGTTTGGTTACATTTGCGTAAGGATGGATTTCCTGATTTGCGCAAATCAAAGCTCATGCCACGGGCTGATGGTCCCTTTAAGGTGTTAGAGAAAATAAATGATAATGCATATAAACTTGAGCTGCCTGCAGATTTTGGGGTTAGTCCCACTTTTAACATTGCAGATTTGAAGCCTTATTTGGGTGAGGAAGATGAGCTTCCGTCGAGGACGAGTTCATTTCAAGAAGGGGAGGATGATGAGGACATCAATACCATTGTTACACCCACAGCCCCTACTGCTACATATACGGGACCAATTACTAGAGCTCGCGCACGCCAATTAAATTATCAGGTACTTTCGTTTCTTGGTAATGATTCTAATGTTCATGAGAATATGATGCTGCCTAAATTGGATACATTTGTTTTGCTTACAAATGAAGGGCCTAGCTTGGAGAAGGATGAACATTGGAGCAAGAACAAGCATGGAGATGATGCCATGCGCAAGGGGAACAAGAACGGAGTTAAAAGTGATGATTTCAGGACTTTGAAGCCACCATAATGGGTGCATGAAGCCTTGGACGAAATATACAAGACGCCACTTCATAAATTTCGTCCCGAGGCTATTATAGGTGCTGCGTCACCTTTTTATTGGGCCAGGCCCATGTAATTTCGAAATACATAAGTATAGGCTATTACTAGAGTCCGTATGTGTGGGGAAACAAGAGATAGGGTTGATTTCGGACCCCTCCACCAAGGGCCACGAAATTCCCCTCTCTTCCTCCATATATACAGCCCTTAGGGCACCGTTTAGACTTTGGGTTTTGTTTAGATTAAAGGTTGCCATAGCTGCAACTTCGCGTACTTCGTTTGTGTTCAACGACCAGACAAAGGCGTCACAGAACCCCACCTTGATCAATAAAGCTTTCATCTTATATTCACAATATCCAGATTGCAATCTTAGTTTCTTGCTTGTTCTTCGTTTGCTCGCAGGAAACAGACCCTCGTGGTCAGGTTGATCGTGCTCCGGCGTGGTCAATAACCTCTCGGAGTTGGTTTAGCGATTGCTAAGGCGCGACGTCCTCGCACGTTCGTAGTCGGATCGTCAAAGTCGACTTCCACCAAAGTGATATCCATCATCTCATCGAAAGGCTGGACACCTTTGCCTCTATCAGTCCTCCTGCCCGATCACCTTCGATCGAAGGGACCATCCCACCAGCATCTGTCATGGCGGATTCGCCGCATTGGTCCTAGACCCAATTATCGACGGATTTCACCTTACCAGAGTCCTAATGGATGGCGGCAGTAGCCTGAACCTGCTTTACCAGGACACAGTGCGAAAAAATGGGCATCGATCCTTCAAGGATTAAACCCACAAAGACAACCTTCAAAGGCGTCATACCAGGTGTAGAGGCCAGCTGTACAGGCTCGGTTACACTCGAGGTGGTCTTCGGATCCCAGGATAACTTCCGGAGCGAAGAGTTAATCTTCGACATAGTCCCATTCCGCAGCGGCTATCATGCCCTACTTGGACGAACCGCATTTGCAAAATTCAATGCGGTGCCGCACTATGCATATCTCAAGCTCAAGATGCCAGGACCTCGCGGAGTCATCACGGTAAATGGAAACACCGAACGCTCTCTCTAAACGGAGGAGCACACGGCGGCCCTGGCGGCGGAAATACAGAGTAGCCTCTCAAGTCAGTTCTCCAATCCAGGCGTCAAACGTCCGGACAACGTCAAGCGAGCCCAAAGTAACCTACAACAAATCTGGCTGGCACGTTCCGAGCAAGCATAGCAGTGCGACCCCAACCCCAGCCCCGGCCAAATGGCGATACTGGTACCATGCGTACATAATTACGCCTTAGAGATACCATGGGCATAAGGGGAGGGGCACAACTACGGCACGCCCAGAATGCGGCTCAACCGCACTAAGGGGCTCCCTATTTCGCCGTTTTCCTTCTTTCAAGACCCAACTATTCGGAAGGCCTGTCCGACAATACACTCGCCAAACACATGATGCAACAGCCAGGGAAAGAGCAAGCCACGTCAAACGTCCAGGTGGTCTCTATAACGAGTTTAATACCTGTTTTACTTACAATCCCGCAGCTTGCCCCTGGAGGGGAACATGTCAAATACTCCCATCTCTTGCTTGTCGCACTTCTTGTATCGTTCTGCTTTCGCAACAGCCCTTTTTTAATAAACAATATATAGCTCTTATCTATTATTGTACTTATCTATTTTTATATACAAATATGTTCAGTCATGACATTTTGCAACCGTACACTTTGGTACGGACAATACACTAGGGGCTTAAAACACCCCATAACATGGTGTGAGAAGACCGAACACTCTCATGAGTGCGGCACCCCGAACTTATAGCACTATATGCATCGGCTCCAAATCATGTCTTTGGTCAATAGTTGGGTTTGCCCGGCTCCCATGTTTTGGTACCTTACGTTCCGCAATGTTGGCTAAGGTAGCGCTGGGAGAAGTACTGCGATTGTGCCCCAGTTGAGCTGGGTTAACACCTCAGTAGAGAAAGCTAAAACTGACTGTCATGATAGTGCGAGAGACTGGTCGCTGTTCGCGAGGTTTTACGAGTCCTTAAATACTTATGCCGCTTAGAGCGAGGAACCGGACTTATCCAGCCTAGGCGTGGATAGCACCTCGAACTCGGTCTTCCGAATACTAGGGGCTTCGCCGAAATTTCAAATTATAGAATTCTATGGCTAAGTGAGAGTGATAAAGCATTATGAGTCCGACGGCCTGGTGCGTTGTGTTGAACGCCTCCCTAGATGGACCCAAGATATGGAACAAGAGCGCTCAGGTTTATCCCGAACACCCCAACACTCGTGGCATGGGGGTCGAAGCCGATGACTTGCATCTCTCAGATTTGATAAACAGCCGCACAGAAGGTAATATTTTAAATTAACAAGCGTTGCTTAACGCATATGAACAAAGTTTCAGCGTACAGGATAACAAATGCGAGTCTACTCAAAAATTACATCTTTTGAGCACTCATTCGCTATACGGCAGGCACCCTTCAGAACGCCATTATAATACATCTCGGGCGTACGATACTCCTTTCCCGGCGGTGGCACGTCCGTCAAAAGCTTCTCTGCGTCTAGCTTGCCCCAGTGCACCTTAGCACGGGCAAGGGCCCGACGGGCACCTTCAATGCAGACGAAGCGCTTGATGACCTCGATCCACGGACAAGCGTCCACCAGCCGTGGCACCAAACCGAAGTAGCTCCCAGGCATGGCTCCCCCAGGCCATAGCCAAACTACGAGACCTTTCATGGCCTGTTAGGCCACCTTGTGGAGCTCGACAAACTGCTTCAGCTGGTCGCTTAGGGGCACCGGATGTCCGGCCTCAGCATATTGAGACCAGAACACCTTCTCCGTCGAGCTCCCCTCTTTGACTCGGTAGAATGCGGCAGCATTAGACACACTACGGGGCAGATCGGCGAACGCTCCTAGAGAGCTCCGGATTCGGGTAAGTAACAGATGATTTACTTTTATATTCTTGCTTTGCATAAAGAATGCCTTACCCGCCGCTATCTTCTTCATCGCCTCGTTCTCCTGAAGGGCCTTCTGGGCTTCGGCCTTAGCGGTCTTGGCACTCTCAAGAGCCAAGGCAAGCTCGGACTCTCGAGTCGTTGAGTCACGCTCCAAATTCTCATGTTTTTCCATGAGAGCCTGGAGCTCTTGCCGCACCTCCGCCACCCGCGCCTCCTGCTTCTCTCGCTCGGTGTGCTCCAAGGCCGCACTCTTTTCGGCCTTGGAGACCGCCTCCTTCAAGGTCGCCACCTCGGTCGTGGCTCCTGCAACATTTACGTTGGTCCTGTCATTATTTGCACCCAAGTATTTCTATATACATTTACAGGTGGTACTATGTACCCTCTTTATCCTCGAGCTGCTTCTTGGCACGGCCGAGCTCGCTCTCGGACCGCTCGAGGCTTTCCTTCAATGCATTGACCTCCGCAGTCAGTGCGGCAGAGGTCAGCAGCGCAGCCTGCATTCCCATATTGACACATTTTTATTAGACTCCTGCGTATATCTTTTTAGATCCTCAGCTCGGCTTTTCTTTCCGAACACTGAACTAAGCATCAGGGGCTACTGTCTATGCGGTAATATTTTTTTTATGTTTTTTAACACATAGGTCAAAGCCTGTTAACATGCTTGTATAGGCTTCTGTCAGCCCGCTCTTGGCGGACTGAACCTTCTGGATCACCGCACTCATAACAGTGCGGTGTTCCTCGTCGATGGAGGCGCCGTTAAGCACCTCCAGCAAATTGTCCGGCGCCTCCAGATGGACGGGGGTCGCTGGCGTTGTAGGCTTGCCCTTCTTATGAAGGCGCCGCCTGTCGGACTCTGGAACCGTTGATGGTTCCGGAGCAGTGTCCGGCCCGGGGCCGGACTTAGATCCCTCCGGGGCTTTACCCCCTTCGGGCCTGGAGTCCGGGAGATCGCCTTGCGGCGCCTCTAGGACCACCTCCTCCTAGTTTAGTCCCTTTCGGGACCCCACCTCAGCGTCGTCCGCAGGGAGCAGGGAGGAGGCCGTCGGAAGTGAAGCGCTATTCACATCCGACGAATTCAGGGAGCCGCTCGACGAATCACCGAGCTGAGCTCTCGGCGGACTGCATAATTAAATCGGCGTCAGAAGCTATCGAATAATAGAGGAGTGCAATAAGTCATTCGGGTAGCCGGACACTTACGATTTTGCCAGGGGCTTCACCCTGGATGGCCATTCCTCCCCGCCGTCTTCGGTATCGGAGGCGTAGTCCGGCAGAAGGGTCTTCCCCTTCTTGGACCCTCCGGCTTCCCCAGTTGGGGCGGCCTTTCTTTTCTTTCCTCCCCCTGTTGGAGGGGGAGAGGCATCTTCTTCTTCTTCCTCCTCCTCATCTTCGGAGGCGGAGGGTGCGTCGGGGTTGTCGGGCGAATCCGACACCGCCAGGCGCCGGGAACTCTTTCGGGTCCCCGTGGCCTTATTCTTGGCCTTCTTTTCCGGCACCACGTGGGGTGCCGGAACCAGCAGCCCTGTCAATTGGGCGTCCGCTGGGTCTTCTGGTAAGGGAGACGGACAGATAACCTGCCCGGACTTCTTCAGCCAGTCCTGTCAAAGGTAGGGGACTTTAGATCCCGCATAGAGTCAAACTATGAAAGACAAAAAGTCCTGTAAAGGGTATAATAGCTTACCTCGTTGGCCTGGCGCCGCGAGCTGAATCCGCGATCCTTGGTAGCAGATGCGGGGGCCTCGGCACCCTTGAACAGCACCTTCCAGGCATCTTCGTACGTGGTGTCGAAGAGCCCGCTCAAGGTTGGGTGCTGTGCCGGATCGACCTCCCACAATTTGAAGGCCCATTGTTGGCATGGGAGAACCCGGCGGATAAGCATGACCTGGACTACGTTGACGAGCTTGAGGTTCTTGCTCACCAGCTTTTTGACGCAGGTTTGGAGTCCGGTCAGCTCTTCCGAATCTCCCCATGTTAGGCCCGTCTCTTTCCAGGAGGTGAGCTGTGTAGGAAAGCCAGATCGGAATTCAGGGGCCGCTTCCCATTTGGGGTCACGTGGCTCGGTGATGTATAACCACCCCGATTGCCATCCTTTTATTGTCTCCACGAAGGAGCCCTCGAGCCATAGGACGTTGGCCATCCGGCCCACCATGGCACCTCCACACTCCGCTTGGCGGCCGCTCACCACTTTTGGATTGACATTAGAAGTCTTCAGCCATAAGCCGAAGTGGGGCTGGATGCAAAGGAAGGCCTCGCACACGACGATGAACGCCGAGATGTTGAGGATAAAGTTTGGGGTTAGATCGTGGAAGTCCAGGCCGTAGTAGAACATGAGCCCCCGGACGAACGGGTGAAGAGGAAAACCTAGTCCGTGGAGGAAATGGGGAAGAAAAACAACCCTCTCATGGGGCCTGGGGGTGGGGATGAGTTGCCCCACATCTGGAAGCCGGTGCGCGATGTCGTCAGACAAGTATCCGGCCTTCCTCAGCTTAGGCCATCCATCTACCTCCCGCTCCGGATATGGTTGGAGAAGGTTGAGGTGGGAAGTGCGGGCTTGGGCGCTAGAGCTCGAGCGCGCAGGGACGAATAAGCAAAGGAGCAAGAAGGCGTGAATGGAAAGGGCGGATTCTTATCCCCTTATATGGGCGGCAAAAATTACGAGCCCCCACCGGCCTAATAAAACTCGCTTCTCTCCCAAGCGCCACGGTTAATGGCGCGGTTGGGTTACCCACGCCCGTATTGATGAGAATCCCGGAATAAGGGGACACAATCTCTGCTTTGACAAGACGTGCCAAGGAAACCGCCTCGCTAAACGCGCTGAGGTGGAACAGTAAAGTGAATAAAAGCCTGGCCGTGGCGTGATGTCACGCTGTGGAATACGTCAGCAGATTAGATTGGTGCAAATGTTATTCTCTCTATGGTGTCATGTGGAACTTATTTTGCAGAGCCGGACACTATCCTGGTGTTCAACATCTTCTATGAAATATTCGGAGGAGGAACCCGCCTTGCAATGCCGAAGACAACTTGCGCGCAGGACTCGTCGTCATTGAAGCCTGGTTCAGGGGCTACTGAGGGAGTCCTGGATTAGGGGGTGTCCGGATGGCCGGACTAAGACCTTTGGCCGGACTCCCAGACTATGAAGATACAAGATTGAAGACTCCATCCCGTGTCCGGATGGGACTTTCCTTGGAGTGGAAGGCAAGCTTGGCGATACGATATGAAGATCTCCTCCCATTGTAACCGACTCTGTGTAACCCTAGCCCTCTCCGGTGTCTATATAAACCAGAGAGTTTTAATCCATAAGACGAACAACAATCATACCATAGGCTAGCTTCTAGGGTTTAGCCTCTCTGATCTCGTGGTAGATCTACTCTTGTACTACCGATATCATCAATATTAATCAAGCAGGAGTAGGGTTTTACCTCCATCGAGAGGGCCCGAACCTGGGTAAAAACATCGTGTCCCTTGTCTCCTATTACCATCCGCCTAGACGCACAGTTCGGGACCCCCTACCCGACATCCGCCGGTTTTGACACCGACATTAGCCATCGCTGCAACTTCGTGTACATCGTTTGTGTCCAACGACCAGACCAAGACCACTTTTAGAACCCCACTTTTATCAGTACTTCATCCATATTCGCAATATTCAGATTGCTTAATCATATTCTTGCTTGTTCTTCGATTGCTTGCAGGATTAGACCTTCGTGGTCAGGTTGACTATGCTCCAGCGTGGTCAATAACCTCTCGGAGTTGGTTTAGCGATTGCTAAGGCGCAATGTTGTTGTACGTTTGTAGTCGGATCGTCAAAGTCGTCTCCACCAAATGGATAGTTATCATCTCATCGAAAGATCAGGCCCCATAGCCTCTATCAAGGGGGGGGGGGAGCATCAGCCATCTCCGATGGAGGTCGTTGATCCGGGAGACGACAAGGAGGCAGAGCAGCTGGAGTAGGAGCTAGCGCTGGCTCCGGCCATCAACACGAAGGACGCGGATGCGGAGTTCACCGTCGCCTATACGGATGAGACAGCGGAGTAGAAGGCCATCCTGGAGGCCATCCAGGATGAAGCCTATGTGGAAGCCAACCGACACTTCATCCGGCAGGAACGGGTGGCGACCGATGTCCTCTTTGATGAGGTCGAAGTGGAGATGGATGTGAAGTAGCCGGAGGAGCCGCAGCTACGACTGCCGGCATTGTACTCGGCGCCGGGCATGGAGATAGTGGACATCTACGCTGATAAGTTGGGTACTTGATCTACGTAGTACTTAGGTTTTCATTTGCATGCTTTTATTTGTATGGATTTAAGATTTCTAGTATGAGGTATCAGGATGCATATGAGCAAATTTGAGGCTTCACCGGTCAGTGTCCAGGTGTAGATGCAGTAAGCTGCTACACATCACAAGTATTCTGTTCTAATCCCGTCTTTTTTTCTTTTTTCCGATTAATCCCGTCTTCTTCACCGACGAGCTCGCTGAGCTCAACGAGCAGGACCAGACGATGGACGAGGCTTCCGACCAGGAGCCGGTGCCACCGCCCGCACCGGTTCATGCCGTGTTCACCATAGAAGAGGTGCGGCCGCACTTCGCCATCATAATGGTGGAAGAGCTACCAGCACCGCCGGCCTTGGCGTTCTAGCAAGCACAGGAGGAGCAGTGCTACAACCTCCATCTCCTCAACGAGCGCGGGCGTGCGGAGGGACAAATCACCAGCTAACAGGCAAACGAGAATGTCGTCGCGGACATGCTGGCCGATGATCCTAGCTTCCTAGATGAATGATGGGCACTGTATCAGACCATCCGTAGGGCCTGCAAGGCCCTCTCCGTCGTCCTTCAATTTTTTGTGCTCGCCGTGGCGCCGACATTTCGCGTCGTCAACATGGTCAATGAACATGAGGAATCAGGAGATGACTTTACATGGAGAGGATGATAGTACGGACCCAGCAGGGCCATAGCCGTGCGTACGCAAGTGCCTCCTTATTACAACTATAAAAAAATTCTTCCTCCTTGTTCCCTGACATCATGGTCGCACACAATTGTCAACCTATATAGTCAATAAACGAGTGAATTGCACAAGGAGCGGTTGACAGCTGGGACCCAATAGCTTGAGCAGTATTTGTTTTTTGAGGTGTTAGCTGAGTTTTTCTTTAGCGATGTTTTTGTTTTTGTTCAAAGGAGCCGGGTATCAACTGGGTGGGCTGCGGCCCGTCTAGCCTAGGTTATTATTTTATGATGACCAAATATCCAACTGAGATATTAATTTTCAAGGTGAAAATGACTAGCCTAGCTATACATGTTTTGAGGAATACCCAACCCAGGTCAACTCGTTATTATTCGCCCCGCTGGGCTGGATATCTTTCCTAGGAGGGATGCATTAAGCTTGCCAAGAAAATGGGATTTAAGAAATAATAAATGGTTTGTAACTATAGAAATTGGGCTGTAAATATATAAAATATCACCAAACAGGTAATTAGTTTCAAAATTATTATTTTAGATTTTCAAATTTTTAATTTCCTTACTTGTTGCGTGCGCAAAATTTCGTTGGATTTTTGCCTAATACCAATTTATTTTGAAATTATATTTAATATGACTCGAAATAAAAATATTTCGGATCCCATCAAAATGTGCGAAATTTTGTTGCATTCTATTTTGAGCGGTTGGTTGAAATTATTAGTCGTTGTCCTGGCTAGAAAATAGGTTGTAATTTTCACAAACATTAAATGGGATGTAATAATTCCATTAGAATTCAAAAATGGGTAGTACATTATTAGATATCGCAAAATGGGCTATATGTTCTCAACCACAGATGTGAGGCTCACTTGTGTTCCTACTAAGTTGATGCGTACGCAAGGCTTTGTCAACTTATAGTCAAGACACGATTCTAGCAGCAGTGGTCGTTGGATGTCCATCCAACGGCTGTCGTGCTTCTTCAATCTCGGATATTCTTGCTTCAGCCACCCAAACCACCACCGGCGGTACCGCCTGCTACCGCCCTCCATGGTCGGTCGTGCTTCCGCGCAGGCCTCACCGCCCCCCCTACTGCCTCGCCGTCCCGGTCATTCCTCTAGTCACCAAACACCTCTCGTTATTCTCCGGCGACGGTAGCCTCACGCCGCAGCCGAACTAGTGAACGCGTGTACTCCCCTCTGCATGGGCATCCACCTGCCACGTCCTCCCTAGCACGACGCCGTTCGCTTCCTAGGCCTCTCGTTGTCCATCACCTTGGTACTCTCTGCGCGTCGTGGTCAAGGTGGTCAATAAATGACAACAATTTGAAGACGACTCTACGCGGTGACGCTGACAGCTGGATCCAGCACCTACATCTTCGAACGCAAGGAAGTGCCTCCATATTACGCGCAAAAAAGATTCCTCCCCCTCACAGTTGAAACCCACCAGCTATATCTTTGCACGCAAAGAAGTGCCTCCTTATCCTCCCGACAGCTGGGACCCAGCCGGTCGAAGCATACGTAGCATTGTCCGGTCGCCAACGTGTACGTACATACTGGACGATCGGTGTCTGCAAGGATGAATCATGGTCGAGCAAGCAACAATACGTGTCGTAGTATAGTCCGTCCCCTATGTAGCAGTCCATGTAGTCCCGTCTAAATGGAGTACACGTACATACAACCACACTCAAAAAATGGGCACGTACATACATACGGGTGGGGTCTCAAACGTGTACTCGCGCATACGTATGGCCAGGGCCCATGTACATGGAGAGGCAACGAATGACAACAATGGCATCCTGATAAATGGGAGCCAGTCGGCTGGGTCAAAATGAAGAAACATCATCCTGTCGATTGGGAGGCAACAGAATGCATCCTGTTCATCGGGAGCCAACCGGCTTGGACGGAATAGCCAAAACGGGGCCTAGCGTACCACATAACTGAGGAAGCGACCTTCTGTTCGACCGCCTATGGTCAAAACGGGATCCTGTTGATCATGAGGGGTCTAGCGTACCTCAAAACGGAGTAAACCGACTTCTATTCAAGCACCTACAGTCGAAATGGGGTCTCGTTAATCGGGAGGGGTCTGGCATACCACAAAACAGAGGAAACAGAATTCTATTGGAGCGCCTATGGTTAAAACAGGGTCCTATTCATCGAGAGGTGTTGGAGATATGACCCCATGATGTAGCCCGCCTTAGAAGGGTTGGGTTAGGCTATTGGCAACTTAATCATGAAGCCTTAGACATGCCCAATAAACCAAGACTTAGAGCCAAGGAGGCGGCTTACGAGGTGGGCCGATTGGAGAAGGAAGACCAGAAGATGGTGCATGACCCGGAGGTGTAAGCCGCCCGACGACGACTTGGCGAAGAAGGCTGATAGAGGCAAAGGTGTCCCGTCTTTCGATGAGATGATGGATGTCGCTTTGGTGGAAGTCGACTTTGACGATCCGACTACGAACGTGCGAGGACGTCGCGCCTTAGCAATCGCTAAACCAACTCCGAGAGGTTATTGACCACGCCGGAGCACGATCAACCTGACCACGAGGGTCTGTTTCCTGCGAGCAAACGAAGAACAAGCAAGAAACTAAGATTGCAATCTGGATATTGCGAATATAAGATGAAAGCTTTATTGATCAAGGTGGGGTTCTGTGACGCCTTTGTCTGGTCGTTGAACACAAACGAAGTACCCAAAGTTGCAGCTATGGCGAACTTTTAATCTAAACAAAACCCAAAGTCTAAACGGTGCCCTAAGGGCTGTATATATGGAGGAAGAGAGGGGGAATTTCGTGGCCCTTGGTGGAGGGGTCCGAAATCAACCCTATCTCTTGTTTCCCCACACATACGGACTCTAAAAATAGCCTATACTTATGTATTTCGAAATTACATGGGCCTGGCCCAATAAAAAGGTGACGCAACACCTATAATAGCCTCGGGACAAAATTTATGAAGTGGCATCTTGTATATTTCGTCCAAGGCTTCATGCACCCATTATGGTGGCTTCAAAGTCCTGAAATCATCACTTGTAACTCCGTTCTTGTTCCCCTTGCGCATGGCATCATCTCCATGCTTGTTCTTGCTCCAATGTTCATCCTTCTCCAAGCTAGGCCCTTCATTTGTAAGCAAAACAAATGTATCCAATTTAGGTAGCATCATATTCTCATGAACATTAGAATCATTACCAAGAAACGAAAGTACCTGATAATTTAATTGGCGTGCGCGAGCTCTAGTAATTGGTCCCGTATATGTAGCAGTAGGGGTTGTGGGTGTAACAATGGTATTGATGTCCTCATCAAAGGCAAGGCAACTTAGAGCCAGGATCGTTATGAATTATAACCCGACCCGGACTCTTGTAAACCCAAGGCCTCAAACTGTGTATATAAAGGGAGCCCCTGTGGCGGTTAAACTTAAGTTACAATTGATCGATAGCTAGGTCAAGGATCTGCTCCCTTGTACTCGATACTCAAGCAATAATCAATGAGTGTAGGAGTAGGCTTTTCGTGCACCATGAGGGGCTGAACCTGGGTAAATCCGTGTCTTTCGTCTTGCTCAACCCCTTCAAGCTAATTACCGTAGCCAGGGCCTCGCACCTAAGTCCTTTCACTAGGGCATCTGCCGTGTTAACCCCATGACAGTTGGCGCCCATCGTGGGGCTAGCGCATGGTGGTTTGAAGTTCTTGACGGGTTATTTCCCAGGGAGCGTGGGATACGCCATTGGCAAGATGACCAAGAGTTGCTACGACAAGCTCTACATCTATGATGCTGGCTGGGGTCCCAAGACTGATTCAATCGAGTATGGGTACCGGATCCCCTTCAGTGGAATTCACATCTTTATTGGTAAGATCGGCAGATCTGAGCCGGAGCCGGACACCTGCACCGACCTTGTCGAGCTGGCTCGGTGCGAGCAAACCACCTAAGTTCAACCCGGCCGGAAGCGCGTTTTTGTTGGTTTCACGCAAGGCATGGAGCTTGCAGAAAACTCTGCATCTGGAGGAGAGACCCTCATCTACTCGGGTGATGAGTCCTCGACTAGAGAGACAGAGTCAATTTACCAGCTTCAAGACGGCGGGCTTGGGGGCTACTCCGATCGCAACAGTATTTCAAAACCCTATGAGCCGCCAAGTCGAGCCGCCATCTTTATGGCAGGCACAACACCGGATCTCAACAACACGACGGCTGGGGCAGCGGTGGCTACTAACCCCTCAGGCTCCAGCTCAGCCAGGCCACCGACGCAGGTTATGTTGGAGTTGATGAATGAATTAAGAACTTTGATGGGGACCGAGGTCACAGCTGAAAACCAAGCAGAGCGCAATGCGAAGATCGCGAGCCTTAAGGAACAGATGACTAAGACCCAGGAGGATATCAACGCAGAGAATATCAGGATGGCAACGGTGCAGGCTTAGATTGAGGCTGAGTCGGAGCGCATGAAGGCAGAAGCTTGGCGTTTAAGTCTGGATCAGAATGCTTCCAACGTAGTTCTTCGTAGGAGGCATGAGACCCGCCTGCCTTTGCATTATTAGCCCATTAACATATTCAACACGCTAGGGGCAGGTCCAAGTACTCCACCGGTCATACCCCAGGTTGCAGAGGCGCCTGGGAACAGGGCGGCGGCTTAGCCTTGACAGTTAGACCCGCCCCATAGGGGTCAGACCCCGCCTTAGCGTTTTTCAACACCTCCGGGTCATTTTTCTAACCCGGTGGATAATATGATAACAGTCGTTACCCGGCTCAATGCGCTCCTTATCACCGATGAGTCGCCTATTATTTTCGAAGCACGAAACATGATCAAACTTCTTCAAACAGTTGTGGTGCGGCATAAGAAATACTCATACAATCGTGATCAGGTGCATTCAAGTCCTCTTCCAAGTCGTAGCTATAGTAGGCATATTGAGTTAACCGCGGTCTCTGGCAGCGGCGACGTAACCCGCCCCGTGACAATAACCCGCCCCTTAAACCGAGGACTGATGCACAGGTGATTGTGGATGATGCCAGCCCGCCGTGTGGCAGTGGCGGCGCCTCACTAGGGGGCTTATCAGCAGCCTCCGATGACCCCTTCAGCTTCAGTGGGGGCCGGGACAATATCCAGGGCCGTTGGAGTGCCGTGTTTAGTATCGCCTTTGCGTAACGAGCGTCTGCCCAAAGATTTTAAGGGTCCTCGCAAGGTGCCAAATTACACAGTTCATCTTGAAGGAAATATGCCCTAGAGGCAATAATAAAGTTGTTATTTTGTATTTCCTTATATAATGATAAATGTTTATTAGTCATGCTAGAATTTGTATAAACTGGAAACTTGATACATGTGTGTATACATAGACAAAACACTGTGTCCCTAGTAAGCCTCTACTAGACTAGCTCATTAATCAAAGGTGGTTAAGTCTCCTAACCATGGACGTGAGTTGCCATTTGATGAACGGGGTCACATCATTAGGAGAATGATGTGATGGACAAGACCCATCCGTTAGCACAGCATATTGATCATTCAGTTTTATTGGTATTGCTTTCTTCATGTCAAATACATATTCCTTCGACAATTAGATTATGCAACTCCTGGATACCATAGGAATGCCTTGTGTGCTATCAAACGTCACAATGTAACTGGGTAATTATAAAGATTCCCTACAGGTATCTCCGAAGGTGTTTGTTGGGTTGGCATAGATCAAGATTAGGATTTGTCACTCTGAGTATCGGAGAGGTATCTCTAGGCCCTCTCGGTAATACACATCATAAGAAGCCTTGCAAGCAAAGTCACCAATGAGTTATTTGCAGGATGATGTATTACGGAACGAGTAAAGAGACTTGCCGGTAACGAGATTGAACTAGGTATGAAGATACCGATGATCGAATCTCGGGCAAGTAACATACCGATGACAAAGGGAATAACGTATGTTGTCATAACGGTTTGACTGATAAAGATCTTTGTAGAATATGTGGGAGCTAATATGAGCATCCATGTTCCACTATTGGTTATGGACCGGAAAGGTGTCTCGGTCATGTATACATAGTTCTCAAACCCGTAGGGTCCGCACGCTGAACGTTCGATGACGATACTGTATTATATGAATTATGTCATTTGGTGACCGAATGTTGTTTGGAGTCCCGAATGAGATCACAGACATGACGAGGAGTCTCAAAATGTTTGAGAGGTAAATATTGATATATAGGACGAAGGTATTCGGACACCGGAAGTGTTCCGGAGGGTACCGGGTACATATCGGATCACCGGAAGGGGTTCCGGGCGGCCCCGACAAAAGATAGGGCCAAGAGGGAAAACGCACCGGCCTCAAGGGCCAGGTGCACCCTCCATATGGGCCAGCCAAAGAGGAGAAGGAAAGAGGGAAAGGGGAAAAGGAAAAATAGGAAGTACTACTCCCCCCCCCTTTCCTTCCCCCTCCGGCAATTTATGGAATGGGGGAGCACTTGGGTAAACCCCATGAAGGATTCAGATCCTACTTGGGGCGCCCCATAGATGGTTCCCTCTCCCTGCAACCTACATATATATATGGGGGGCACCCCCTAGAACACGCAACATAAATTGTTAGCTGTGTGCGGCGCCCCCTGAGGGTGTCCTAGACTAAGGAGTCCTCGGGTGTCCGGGCTATGTGATATGGGCCTGACTAATGTGCCATGAAGATACGAGCTGAAAGACCTTTCCCCGTGTCCGGATGGGACTCTCCATGAGGTCGATGGCAAGCTTGACGTTCGGATCATGCATCTTCCTTTCTCTGTCAACCGACTATGTACAACCCTAGATCCCTCTGGTGTCTATATAAACGAGAGGGTTTAGTCCATAGGGTAAGAGCACAATAATACAAGCTAGACATCTAGGGTTTAGCCATTACGATCTTGAGGTAGATCAACTCTTGTAATCTTTATAGTCATCAAAGTCAATCAAGCAGGACGTAGGGTATTACCTCCATTAAGAGGGCCCAAAGCTGGGTAAACATCATGTCCCCTGCCTCCTTGTTACCTTCGATCCTCAGACGCACAGTTTAGGACCCCCTACCCGAGATCTGCCGGTTTTGACACCGACATTGGTGCTTTCATTGAGAGTTCCACTGTATTCATGACAACACCGCCGGCATGAGGGAGACTTTTCTCCCCGGCCAAATCTTTGTATTCGGCGGCTTCGCGCTGCGGGCCAATTCGATTGGCCCTCTAGAGCAGATCGATAGCTACGCCCTTGGTCATCAGATCAGTTTTGGAAACTTAAACTACGTCGCTGATATTCGTGGAGACTTGATCTTCCAAGGGTTTGCGGCCCCAACCGCAGCACCGGCCTTAGATCTGGAGACATCGATGGTATGGACGACGATGCCGAGGAGGAGCGAGGCCAGAACCCGCCGTTTACTGGACGCTGGACGGCCACTTCCTCGTACGATGTATACATGGTGGACACACCCAAAGAGAATGACACCGATGACGGGAAGAATCTAGAGGATGAACCTGCTGAAGCACGTACCAGGCGTCGACGTCAGCGTCGCCGATCAACATTGCGTCGCGAAAAATACAACAATACCGACACCGGAGACAATAACACCCCATACAATGACGAAGACCAAGACGCCCCTGTCGAGCCAACATCCGAGCAGGATGATTGGGAAAAGGGGCAAGTAAACCCCGATGATCCTATCGGGGACGAGGGCTCGGAGGATAGTAACAACCTACCGACCTCCAAAGAGGATGAGAGCCTGGGCGACGAAGACTTCATCGTACCAGAGGACCCCCTCAAACAAGAGCGCTTTAAGCACCGGCTAATAGCCACAGCAAGAAGCCTGAAAAAGAAGCGTCAACAACTTCAAGCCGATCAGTATTTACTCAATGACAGATGGACTAATGTCTTGGCAGCCAAGGAATACGGCCTTGAGCGCCCAATTAAGAGTTACCCAAAGCGTAGGTTGCTCTCCCAATTTGACGATGAGGTCCCACAGCCTATACCGATAGTGTGTAACACAGCTGACAGACTTAATCGACCACCTCGTGGTCGGGACAGAGCCCCAAGCCGAACACCAACCTGTGCCACCTCGCCCTAGAGGTAGAGAAACAACGGCCGCAGGACACACGCACGACCTGCGACAGGACCTGGACAATAGAACCAGTCATGCCAGATCAATTTATGGATCACGAGGGTGTGCACGAGCGCGAGAAGATGGCCACTAGGCCTGGCACGATAAACACAACCTCACACTAGCCGAAAACTGCTTACGGACTCCATCTGAACTACGTCGTGACGTTTCCCGATATAGAGGAGCCGCACACCCTCTATGCTTCACCGATGAGGTAATGGAGCACCAGTTCCCAGAAGGGTTTAAACCCGTGAACATTGAATCATACGATGGCACAACAGATCCCGCAGTATAGATTGAAGACTTTCTTCTCCACATTCACATGGCCCGCGGTGATGACTTACATGCCATCAAGTACCTCCCCCTAAAACTTAAGGGACCAGACCGGCATTGGCTGAACAGCCTCCCATAAAACTCTATCGGAAGCTGGGAATACTTGGAGGACGCCTTCAGAGACAACTTCCAAGGAACCTATGTTCGGCCCCGGATGCCGATGACCTTAATCACATAATCCAGCAACTCAGCGAGTCATCTTGGAAAGTCTGGACTAGGTTCTTAATTAAAAAGAACCAGATTTTGGATTGTCCGGACGCCGATGCCCTCGCGGCTTTCAAACACAGCGTCCGAGATGAGTGGCTCGCGCGACACCTCGGGCAAGAGAAGCCTAAGTCCATGGCAGCCCTCACCGCACTGATCACCCGCTTTTGCACGGGAGAAAATAGCTGGCTAGCTCATAGAAGCAATAGCACCAACGACATAGGCACCTCTGAAGCCAGGGAAGGCAATGAAAAGCCATGAAGCGACAAGCACAAGCATTGAAAGAATACCGAAGACATGGATGTCAACGCCGGATTTAGTGGCTCCAAATCCGGTCAACGGAAGAAGCCATTCAAAGGAAACAAAGATGGGCCATCGAGTTTGGACAAAATACTCGATCGGCCTTGCTAGATTCATGGCACCCCCGATAAACCTGCCAATCATACCAATAGAAACTGTTTGGTCTTCAAACAGGCCGACAAGCTCAACGCTGAACACAAGGGGAAAAGGCCGCCCAACGAGGACGACAATGAAGAGCCTGCCAACCGAACATAGTGGGACAGAAGCAATTTCCCTCTAAGGTCAAAACAGTGAGTATGATCTATGTCACCCACATCCCCAAATGAGAGCGCAAGCGCGCATTAAGGGACATCTACGCCATAGAGCCGGTCGCCCCAAAATTCAACCCATGGTCGGCTTGCCCGATCACCTTCGATCGAAAGGATCACCCGACCAGTATCCGTCATGGAGGACCCGCAGCTTTGGTCCTTGACCCAATCATCGACGGATTCCATCTTACGCGAGTCCTCATGGATGGTGGTAGTAGCCTTAACCTGCTCTACCAGGACACCGTCCGCAAAATGGGTATTGATCCGTCAAGAATCAAGCCCACTAAAACTACCTTTAAAGGAGTGATACCTGGCGTAGAGGCCCGTTGCTCGGGCTCACTGACATTGAAAATTGTCTTCGGCTCGCCTGACAACTTCTGTAGTGAAGACTTGATCTTCGATATCATACCCTTCCGAAGTGGATGTCACGCACTGCTCGACGGACCGCTTTTGCTCGATTCAACGCAGTGCCGCACTATGCTTACTTAAAGCTCAAGATGCGACCCACGCGGCGTTATAACGGTCAACGAAAACACTGAACGCTCCCTCCGTATCGAGGAGCACACTGTGGTTTTTGCCGCCAAAGTACAGAGCGCCCCCCTCAAGCCACACATCTCATCGGCCATCAAGCCGCCAGACTTTGCTAAGAAAGTTCGGTCAGCCTCGCAAGCTGGCAGCTCAGTACTTCCGGAGTTAGACTAGCAGTTTTGCCTCCATCGATCGCCGCGTTCAACCGTGGAATTCGTACCACGCATACATCACTACGCACTCAAAATCCCTTGGGCATCAACGGAGGCACAATACGAACAGGTCTATAGTACGGTTCGACCCTATATGACCTTCCACCTTTCTTCGACCATTTTTTTCTTCTACCACAGGTGCATTCGAGTCCCTATATCCTACGGACTTACAGGGACTCACTTCAAGCCCGGTTTTGTGCGGGAAACAGAAGACTGTTCCCTTTATGGAACCCCCCCTCTACAAGGCGAAAGCGGCGCAGACATGCGGGAGGGTGTCCAAAGGACTCTTCGGACCAAACCTTATTTAAAGGACATGTACTAAGCTTTTCTCCTTATTATTAGACCCCCGGCATGTAAAATGATTTTGGTGCTTACGGTACCCTCTATAAGATCAAGTCTTGATGTATCACTCAGATCCTAGTAGGGACAATTTTTTCGATACCTCGACGCCCATTCCCAGGGGCTCAATACGGCCACATATGTGCCGCTAAAAGCCCGAACAGCTTTGTAGCACACTTCGGCGTCCCGAGCTTGGCATTATATGCATCGGCTCTGAATCATGTCTTTGGTCAATAATTGGGTTGCCCGGCTCCTGTGTTTGCTACCTTACATTCCGTTTGTTCGGCTAGGTTAGTAAAGGGAGAACTACTGCGATTGTGTTTCTGGTTCGTCCGGTCAAGCACCTCAATAGAGAAAGCCGAAAACTGACTGTCATGATGAGGCGAGAGCTGGTTATCCGCTTGGTGACTTACTAAATCTTTAGCAATTTTTCCATATTAAATGAAGGACTGTTTTTCTAGTCATATACGTAAAGCATTCACATTCGGATAGTCACATACGTACTAGGGGATATTTTATAGCCCCATTGTGAAACTACTATGGCTAAGTGAGAGCAGTAAAGCGGTATAGTCCAGTTGCCTGGTTCGCCGCACTAACACCTCCATTATGGACCGAGACGTTGGGTTAAGAGTGCTCGTGTGCTATTCCAAACACCCCTGTAGCATCTACGTGGGGGTCGAAGCCGACGACTGGAAAACTTTCAGGCAAACAAAAATGGCCTCACAGGAGGAAAGCAACTTCATATAATGGCACAAATATATTACAAAGCCTTAATATCTATAATACATAAGACCGGGTCATTTGGATTCATTCATTCAAATATAATGTCCTTTGAGCATTGACCCTCTATCAAGCGACCACCCTCTAGGATGTTGTTTAAATAACACTCTGGCGTGCGGTGGTCCTTGCCTTTGGGGGGACCCTCAACCGCGACAACGGCAACTTTCATCTTGGCCCAGTGCACCTTGACGCGGGCGAAGGCCCTCTGTGGACCTTCTATGCACACCAACCGTGTGATGGCATCAATTCGAGGCACGACATCGATGAGTCTCTGCACTAGGCCAAAATAGCTACTTGGAACGAGTTCGACCGGCCACAACTGGAGCATGACCTCCTTCATGGCCAATCCAGACATCCTATGCAACTCGGCAAACTGTACCATCTGGTCGGTCAGCAGCGTCAAACGCTCCTGGGTCGCATATTGCAACCAAAACAGCTTCTCCGTCGCATGCCCCTCCTGGGCCCGATAGAGTTGCGTTGTGTCAGCGGTGCTCTTTGGTAGATCTGCAAAGGAGTCTAGCGAACTCCATAGTCGATTCAGTAAGGCATAGCTCTGATCGCCAAACTTAGAATGTAAAAGAAAGGGCTTACCAGCCGCTATCTGTCCAGCCTGTCGGAGCTCCTTGCGAGCCGCTCGGGATTCGGACCTCGCCTCTTGGATGTCCTGAAGGGCCTTGGCGAGTTCAGCCGCCTTCGCATTATTCCCCTCCTCGAGGAGCTCGCACTTGTGAGTTGCGTCCTTGAGCTCTTGCTCAATCTTGGATACGCCCTCCTCGAATTGGCGCTGGGTGGCCTGTTCGTCCTTCAAATCAGCAGCCACTTCCTCAGTGGCCGCATCACTCACCCTTGCCTGCTCCATTGCGCGGAAGGTCACTCCTGAGGATCTCGACCTCAGTAGCACCATCTGTAATTATGCATATAGCGCGTGATCTTCACTAAAGTATTTGAAAACTAATTCAATGGAATATGGAGCACTTGAAACATACCTTGCGCTTTGTCGAGCCGCTTGTTAATCCGGATATTGTCCTCATCGACCAGCTGCAGTTTCCACTTCAGTTCGGAAACTTCGGCGGCCTGAGCGGTCGCCGCTAACAGTGAAGCATGATGTTTATCAAAAAGTCTAAGTATGTTATTTACTGCAGATACCTATAGACCCTCTGTTCGCCCTCCTTCATTGGCCAAACAGAGTCTTAGGGGCTACTATCTATATATAGGCGGATTTTTTATGGAAAGCGGCTAAAAGACATTACATTGCATACCTCAAAGCCTGTTAGTAGGCTCGTGAAGGCTTCATCCAGTCCGCTCTTAGGGGGCTGAACTTTTTCAACCACCGTACCCATTAAGGTACGGTGCTCCTCCAAGACAGATGCACCTTGCAGTGCATCCTTCAGCTTGTTCGACGCCTCTGCATTCGTAGAGGTCACCGTCTTCCCCTCCTGCAGAGGGGGCTACCGATCCGATTCTGGAACCGTTTGGGTCTCCGGAGCAGTATCCGGCTGTGGGTCCGATGACCCAGGACCCCCATGGCTGGTCTCCATGGGGGTTGCGCCCCCCATGTTCTCGGCAGCCTCCGATGCCGCATTGGTCCTCTCCCGCACTTCTCCGGAGCCCAGGGAAATCCTGTGGGACGACACCTCGGGATCCTCCGCCCTATGAAGCGAGGAAGCTCGTGGAGGCGTCTCGCTCTCCATCTTCTCCGACGAAAGAGCCCCCGACGATGACGATTCTTGAGGAATGCCACGGGCCGGACTGAAATATGAAATTTGATATTATTCTTAAAATCTATAAAAATAATTAGATGTATATAAGACATCTTAAGGAACTCACGATTCGGCATGGGGCTTGGTGCGGGGGCAGTGCTTGGGAACGGCCACGGTGCCCGAATCCGAGTCATCGGAGAGGGATATTGATGAGGACATCAATACCATTGTTACACCCACAGGCCCTGCTGCTATACATACTGGACCAATTACTGAGCTCGCGCACGCCAACTAAATTACCAGGTACTTTCGTTTCTTGGTAATGATTCTAATGTTCATGAGAATATGGTGCTGCCTAAATTGGATACATTTGTTTTGCTTACAAATGAAGGGCCTAGCTTGGAGAAGGATGAACATTGGAGCAAGAACAAGCATGGAGATGATGGCATGCGCAAGGGGAACAAGAACGGAGTTACAAGTGATGATTTCAGGACTTTGAAGCCACCATAATGGGTGCATGAAGCCTTGGACGAAATATACAAGATGTCACTTCATAAATTTCGTCCCGAGGCTATTTTAGGTGCTGCGTCACCTTATTATTGGGCCAGGCCCATGTAATTTCGAAATACATAAGTATAGGCTATTTTTAGAGTCCGTATGTGTGGGGAAACAAGAGATAGGGTTGATTTCGGACCCCTCCACCAAGGGCCACGAAATTCCCCCCCTCTTCCTCCATATATACAGCCCTTAGGGCATCGTTTAGACTTTGGGTTTTGTTTAGATTAAAAGTTCGCCATAGCTGCAACTTCGCGTACTTCGTTTGTGTTCAACGACCAGACAAAGACGTCACAGAACCCCACCTTGATCAATAAAGCTTTCATCTTATATTCGCAATATCCAGATTGCAATCTCAGTTTCTTGCTTGTTCTTCGTTTGCTCGCAGGAAACAGACCCTCGTGGTCAGGTTGATCGTGCTCCGGCGTGGTCAATAACCTCTCGGAGTTGGTTTAGCGATTGCTAAGGCGCGACGTCCTAGCACGTTCGTAGTCGGATCGTCAAAGTCGACTTCCACCAAAGCGAAATCCATCATCTCATCGAAAGACGGGACACCTCCGCCTCTATCACGAGAGAATGCAAATCTCCGCGTGTGATGATTGCTACCGCGGATGGTGGATATTAGTCCGCTAGTGACTATGATGAGGAGACTTTGGCTCTTATTACACGTGAAGAACATGGTGGAGATGATTCTGATCATGAGACGCAATACATGGCTCCTGAAGACGCTGACAGGTATGAATGTTTAGTTGCTCAACGTGTTTTGAGTGTGCAGGTCACACAAGCTGAGCAAAATCAGAGGCACAATTTGTTCCATACCAAGGGAGTTGTGAAGGAACGTTCTGTGCGCGTCATCATAGACGGAGGGAGCTGCAACAACTTGGCTAGCATGGAGATGGTGGAGAAGCTTTCTCTCACCACAAGACCACATCCACATCCTTACTACATCCAATGGTTCAACAACAGCGGCAAGGTTAAGGTAACACGTACTGTTCGTGTGCATTTTAGTATCTCTACATATGCTGATTATGTTAATTGTGATGTGGTACCTATGCAAGCATGTTCCTTATTACTTGGTAGATCATGGCAATTTGATAAAAATTCTGTACACCATGGTAGAAACAATCACTATACTCTTGTTCATAAGGATAAAAATATTACTTTGCTTCCTATGACTCCTGATTCCATTTTGAAAGATGATATTAATAGAGCTAATAAAGCACAACAGGAGAAGAATAAGAGTGAAAATCAGATTGTGGCAAAAGAATTTGAGCAACAAATGAAGCCTAATAATAAACCATCTAGTGTTGCTTCTGAAATTAAATTGAAAAGTGCATGTTTATTTGCCACCAAATCTGATATTGATGAGCTAGATTTCAGCAAATCTGTTTGCTATGCTTTTGTGTGCAAAGAGGCATTATTTTCATTCGAGGACGTGCCTTCCTCTTTCCCTCCTGCTGTCACTAACATTTTGCAGGAGTTCGCTGACGTTTTTCCACAAGACGTGCCACCGGGATTACCGCCTATTCGAGGGATTGAGCATCAGATTGACTTAATTCCCGGTGCTTCACTGCCAAACCGTGCACCATACCGTACCAATCCAGAGGAGACGAAGGAGATTATGTGTCAAGTACAAGAGCTTCTCGACAAAGGTTATATACGCGAATCCCTTAGTCCTTGTGCTGTTCCTATTATTCTAGTGCCGAAAAAGGATGGTACATCACGTATGTGTGTTGATTGTAGAGGCATTAATAATATTACTATTCATTATCGTCATCCTATTCCTAGGCTCGATGATATGCTTGATGAATTGAGTGGCTCTACAACATTCTCCAAAGTTGATTTGCATAGTGGATACCATGAAATTTGTATGAAGTTGGGGGATGAATGGAAAACAGCATTTAAAACTAAGTTTGGATTATATGAGTGGTTAGTCATGCCTTTTGGGTTAACTAATGCGCCTAGTACTTTCATGAGACTAATGAACGAAGTTTTACGTGCTTTCATTGGACGATTTGTGGTAGTCTATTTTGATGATATACTGATTTATAGCAGATCTTTGGAAGAACATTTGGAACATTTACGTGCTGTTTTTATTGCTCTACGTGATGCACGTTTGTTTGGTAACCTTGGGAAGTGCACCTTTTGCACCGACCGAGTATCTTTTCTTGGCTATGTTGTTACTCCACAGGGAATTGAAGTTGACAAAGCCAAGATTGAAGCTATTGAGAGTTGGCCGCAGCCCAAAACAGTCACACAAGTGAGGAGTTTTCTTGGCCTCGCTGGATTCTATAGGCGTTTTGTGAGAGATTTCAACACCATTGCTGCACCTCTCAACGAGCTTACAAAGAAGGATGTTGATGAGGACATCAATACAATTGTTACACCCACAGCCCCTGCTGCTATACATACTGGACCAATTACTAGAGCTCGTGCACGCCAACTAAATTACCAGGTACTTTCGTTTCTTGGTAATGATTCTAATGTTCATGAGAATATGATGCTGCCTAAATTGGATACATTTGTTTTGCTTACAAATGAAGGGCCTAGCTTGGAGAAGGATGAACATTGGAGCAAGAACAAGCATGGAGATGATGGCATGCGCAAGGGGAACAAGAACGGAGTTACAAGTGATGATTTCAGGACTTTGAAGCCACCATAATGGGTGCATGAAGCCTTGGACGAAATATACAAGATGCCACTTCATAAATTTCGTCCCGAGGCTATTTTAGGTGCTGCGTCACCTTATTATTGGGCCAGGCCCATGTAATTTCGAAATACATAAGTATAGGCTATTTTTAGAGTCCCTATGTGTGGGGAAACAAGAGATAGGGTTGATTTCGGACCCCTCCACCAAGGGCCACGAAATACCCCCCTCTTCCTCCATATATACAGCCCTTAGGGCATCGTTTAGACTTTGGGTTTTGTTTAGATTAAAAGTTCGCCATAGCTGCAACTTCGCGTACTTCGTTTGTGTTCAACGACCAGACAAAGGCGTCACAGAACCCCACCTTGATCAATAAAGCTTTCATCTTATATTCGCAATATCCAGATTGCAATCTTAGTTTCTTGCTTGTTCTTCGTTTGCTCGCAGGAAACAGACCCTCGTGGTCAGGTTGATCGTGCTCCGGCGTGGTCAATAACCTCTCGGAGTTGGTTTAGCGATTGCTAAGGCGCGACGTCCTCGCACGTTCGTAGTCGGATCGTCAAAGTCGACTTCCACCAAAACGATATCCATCATCTCATCGAAAGACGGGACACCTTTGCCTCTATCAAGTGGTATCAGATTTCCAGGTTGCTCGGTGAGATTTTACAGTTTTTCGTAGTTTAGATAGAGTCTGTTCTTCATACCTACAGTCCACGAAAAAGCCACAGAAAAAAATTAGGGTTAGTTCATCATATCCGAACCAATCTGAGCCTTTGCATAATCTTTTTAGGGTTTTGCTTTGTTGAATTTGCGGTTGCATCGTCGGTCTAGTTGCTGGTCTTAGAGTCTAGTCTTTTAGAGTTTCGAGTTCTGGTCATAAGTTGTCACGCCGCCGCCGCACCATCATCATCGCCCCTGCCATCTACCACCACCGCACCGAATCCGTATCCATATACCACCACCAATCCGTGTCCATATACCACCACCGATCCATATCCATATACTACCACCGCTACCACCACCGCTGCCATATACCACCACCATATATCCACCACCAATCCGAGTTCTTTGCTTATTAGGTTTGTTTTCGAGATCCATCTAGTTTCCGATTCGTGTTTCCTTGCCGGAGTAGGTTTCGGAAAAAAAAAGAGTCGGGAAACCACGCTCCGTTTAGGCCCAAAATTTTTCGAAAATGCATTTTTCGAAAAAATTTCTGGCTATCCTATTTTTAGGTGTTTCTGAGTGTTTTGAGACAGGTGCCATTATAGGAAGTTTTTTTTGACCCGTTTCCAGTTTTTGGGTCCGGGCAGTCGAAAAAAAAAATTGGTCGAAAAAAAAATTTTCGTGCCCATCCTGTCAGTTTGACCTAGAAAGAGTTTTGAGACACTCGCCATTATAGTGATTTTTCGCAAAAAAAAAAGCAGCGCAAAAAAAAGAGCGCAAAAAAAAAAGAGCGAATTTTTTTTTTTCAGAGTGTGCTTTTCCCTTGTTTACGTGCCGCGCCGTGATTTTGTTGGTGTTCTAGGCTCGCGTCTCTAGCACAGTCTAGCGTAGGACCAGCACAGTACCGTCGTTGAGCATTTATTCAACTTTGCATCTCTGAATTGATTATTGCTGACCCTTTTTGCTACCATACTATAAGCCTTCCCAGCTCCACATACATCTACGTCGTGTGTTTGACTCTCCCTGGTAATCGCTCTATCCAAGCTTTGAGAGTTTTTTGACTACAACGGTTGCCGATCACCGCCTGCTGCTGGGTAAGAACTGGTAAGAATTTGAGATTTGCTTGACGGATTTGTGATACACCACCACCACTTCTTAGTAGTCTGTAGGATCATATTCTTGTGTGTTTCTATTGCTGCTAACCATGCCAGGATCACAAGCTGACGAGATTGACTGGGAGAACATATCGAACAAGGAGCTTCATGATAAGTTTCAGCAAATGATGACTGAACAGGTACAAGATGTGCTGAACAATTTTGAAGAGGCCATGGAGAAGATCACTGGCCTTGAGAAGACGTTCGAAACAAAGCTCGATAACAGATTTAATGAACTGCTTGCGCGTCTTCCACCACCGGCTGCACCTGTCGCACCTCTGCAACAACAACAACTACGACCCCTTCCGAATGAGTATGGACGAGCACAGCGTGTTCCTATTGAGCCAGGACAAAATTCTGGTGCCGCTGCTACTGCTGTTGGTGCTTCTTTGGCTCCTGCTACTACTGCTGCTGGTACCCAGGAGGATAATGATTATGTGGGAGATTATGAGGATGAGGTTGATCAAAATCCGAACTACGTGCAGCCACCAGCACCACCACCACCAGGTCGACCTCAGGTATATATTCGTAATGGTAGGCCTGCACCACCACCTCAGGTACGAGATGATGTCCATTTTCCTAAACTGAAATTGAATATTCCACCATTTGAGGGTAGATATGTTCCTGATATATATCTTACTTGGGAGTTAGAAACTGAACAACGATTTACATGTTTACAATATCCTGAGGAGAGACGAGTTGCTGCTGTTGTTTGTGCTTTCACTAGTTTTGCATGTGTATGGTGGTCTGAGCATTGTAGATTATATCCTATTCCAACTACTTGGGCTGCTTTGAAAACTGCTATGCGTACGCGTTGGGTTCCACCATATTATCAACGTGAATTGCTTCAAAAATTGCAGCGTTTAAGACAAGGGAAAAATTCTGTAGAAGAATATTATCAGGAATTACAAACTGGCATGATTAGATGTGGTATTGTTGAGGAGAATGAAGCTATGCTTGCACGTTTTCTGGGTGGATTAAATAGAGAGATTCAGACCATTCTAGACTATAAGGAGTATACTAATATCACTCGTTTATTCCATCTTGCTTGTAAAGCTGAACGTGAAGTGCAGGATCGACAAGCATTGGGGCGAACTAACTTTTCTGCAGGCCGACCTTCCTCATGGACACCGCGTGCATCTTCTACTTCAACTGCACCAGCACCTCAATTAGGTGCCTCCTCCAGTCGTGATACAAGAAAACAGGCACAACCACCATTATCTGCCAAGAGCGCACCTGCCGGGCCTGCACAGAGTTCTTCTTCTTCCAGGGCATCAACAGGGCACACAAGTGATATTATTTGTCGTCGTTGTAAGGGAGGAGGTCATTATGTGAGAGAATGCAAATCTCCGCGTGTGATGATTGCTACCGCGGATGGTGGATATGAGTCCGCTAGTGACTGTGATGAGGAGACATTGGCTCTTATTACACGTGAAGAACATGGTGGAGATGATTCTGATCATGAGACGCAATACATGGCTCCTGAAGACGCTGACAGGTATGAATGTTTAGTTGCTCAACGTGTTTTGAGTGTGCAGGTCACACAAGCTGAGCAAAATCAGAGGCACAATTTGTTCCATACCAAGGGAGTTGTGAAGGAACGTTCTGTGCGCGTCATAATAGACGGAGGGAGCTGCAACAACTTGGCTAGCATGGAGATGGTGGAGAAGCTTTCTCTCACCACAAGACCACATCCACATCCTTACTACATCCAATGGTTCAACAAGAGCGGCAAGGTTAAGGTAACACGTACTGTTCGTGTGCATTTTAGTATCTCTACATATGCTGATTATGTTGATTGTGATGTGGTACCTATGCAAGCATGTTCCTTATTACTTGGTAGACCATGGCAATTTGATAAAAATTCTGTACACCATGGTAGAAACAATCACTATACTCTTGTTCATAAGGATAAAAATATTACTTTGCTTCCTATGACTCCTGATTCCATTTTGAAAGATGATATTAATAGAGCTAATAAAGCACAACAGGAGAACAATAAGAGTGAAAATCAGATTGTGGCAAAAGAATTTGAGCAACAAATGAAGCCTAATAATAAACCATCTAGTGTTGCTTCTGAAATTAAATTGAAAAGTGCATGTTTATTTGCCACCAAATCTGATATTGATGAGCTAGATTTCAGCAAATCTGTTTGCTATGCTTTTGTGTGCAAAGAGGCATTATTTTCATTCGAGGACGTGCCTTCCTCTTTGCCTCCTGCTGTCACTAACATTTTGCAGGAGTTCGCTGACGTTTTTCCACAAGACGTGCCACCGGGATTACCGCCTATTCGAGGGATTGAGCATCAGATTGACTTAATTCCCGGTGCTTCACTGCCAAACCGTGCACCATACCGTACCAATCCAGAGGAGACGAAGGAGATTATGCGTCAAGTACAAGAGCTTCTCGACAAAGGTTATATACGCGAATCCCTTAGTCCTTGTGCTGTGCCTATTATTTTAGTGCCGAAAAAGGATGGTACATCACGTATGTGTGTTGATTGTAAAGGCATTAATAATATTACTATTCGTTATCGTCATCCTATTCCTAGGCTAGATGATATGCTTGATGAATTGAGTGGCTCTACAATATTCTCCAAAGTTGATTTGCGTAGTGGCTACCATCAAATTCGTATGAAATTGGGAGATGAATGGAAAACATCATTTAAAACTAAGTATGGATTATATGAGTGGTTAGTCATGCCTTTTGGGTTAACTAATGCACCTAGTACTTTCATGAGATTAATGAACGAAGTTTTACGTGCTTTCATTGGACGATTTGTGGTAGTTTACTTTGATGACATATTGATTTATAGCAGATCTTTGGAAGAACATTTGGAACATTTACGTGCTATTTTTATTGCTCTACGTGATGCACGTTTGTTTGGTAACCTTGGGAAGTGCACCTTTTGCACCGACCGAGTATCTTTTCTTGGCTATGTTGTTACTCCACAGGGAATTGAAGTTGATAAAGCCAAGATTGAAGCTATTGAAAGTTGGCCGCAGCCCAAAACGGTCACACAAGTGAGGAGTTTTCTTGGCCTCGCTGGATTCTATAGGCGTTTTGTGAGAGATTTCAGCACCATTGTTGCACCTCTCAATGAGCTTACAAAGAAAGATGTGCCTTTTCTTTGGGGTACCGCACAGGAAGAAGCCTTCACGGTATTGAAAGATAAGTTGACACATGCTCCTTTACTCCAACTTCCTGATTTTAATAAGACTTTTGAGCTTGAATGTGATGCTAGTGGAATTGGATTAGGAGGTGTGTTATTACAAGATGGCAAACCTGTTGCATACTTTTCTGAAAAATTGAGTGGGCCTAGTCTGAATTATTCTACTTATGATAAAGAATTATATGCTCTTGTTCGGACTTTAGAAACATGGCAACATTATTTATGGCCCAAAGAATTTGTTATACATTCTGATCATGAATATTTGAAACATATTAAAAGTCAAGCTAAACTGAATTGTAGACATGCTAAATGGGTTGAATTCATTGAGACTTTCCCTTATGTCATTAAACACAAGAAGGGAAAAGAAAATGTTATTGCTGAAGCATTGTCTCGTCGCTATACTATGCTTTCACAACTTGACTTCAAAACATTTGGTTTGGAGACCATCAAAGATCAATATGTGCATGATGCTGATTTTAAAGATGTAATGCAGAATTGTAAAGAAGGAAGAATGTGGAACAAGTTTGTTGTTAACGATGGATTTGTGTTTCGTGCTAACAAGCTATGCATTCCAGCTAGCTCCGTTCGTCTTTTGTTGTTGCAGGCGGCGCATGGAGGAGGATTAATGGGACACTTTGGCGTGAAGAAGACGGAGGACGTACTTGCTACACATTTCTTTTGGCCAAAGATGAGACGGGATGTTGAGCGTTTTATTGCTCGCTGCACTACATGTCAAAAAGCGAAGTCACGACTCAATCCTCATGGTTTATATATGCCTTTGCCTGTACCTAGTGTTCCTTGGGAGGATATATCTATGGACTTCGTTTTAGGTTTACCTCGAACAAAGAAGGGGAGGGATAGCATATTTGTTGTCGTGGATAGATTCTCGAAAATGGCACACTTTATACCATGTCATAAAAGCGATGATGCTGTTAATGTTGCTGATTTGTTCTTTCGTGAAATTATTCGCTTGCATGGTGTGCCAAATACTATTGTTTCAGATCGTGATACTAAATTTCTTAGCCACTTTTGGAGATGTTTATGGGCTAAGTTGGGGATTAACTGCTTTTTAGTACTACTTGTCACCCCCAAACTAATGGACAAACTGAAGTAGTCAATAGAACGTTGTCTACTATGCTTAGGGCTGTTTTGAAGAATAATAAGAAAATATGGGAGGAATGCTTGCCTCATATTGAATTTGCTTATAATCGTTCATTGCATTCTACTACTAAGATGTGCCCTTTTGAAGTTGTGTATGGTTTCCTACCTCGTGCACCTATTGATTTGTTGCCTCTTCCATCTTCGGAGAAAGTTAATTTTGATGCTAAACAACGTGCTGAATTGATTTTAAAAATGCATGAGTTAACTAAGGAAAACATTGAGCGTATGAATGCTAAATATAAACTTGCTGGAGATAAGGGTAGAAAACATGTTGTGTTTGCACCTGGAGATCTTGTTTGGTTACATTTGCGTAAGGATAGATTTCTTGATTTGCGCAAATCAAAGTTAATGCCACGTGCTGATGGTCCCTTTAAGGTGTTAGAGAAAATAAATGATAATGCATATAAACTTGAGCTACCTGCAGATTTTGGGGTCAGTCCCACTTTTAACATTGCAGATTTGAAGCCTTGTTTGGGTGAGGAAGATGGACTTCCGTCGAGGACGACTTCATTTCAAGAAGGGGAGGATGATGAGGACATCAATACAATTGTTACACCCACAGCCCCTGCTGCTATACATACTGGACCAATTACTACAGCTCGTGCACGCCAACTAAATTACCAGGTACTTCCGTTTCTTGGTAATGATTCTAATGTTCATGAGAATATGATGCTGCCTAAATTGGATACATTTGTTTTGCTTACAAATGAAGGGCCTAGCTTGGAGAAGGATGAACATTGGAGCAAGAACAAGCATGGAGATGATGGCATGCGCAAGGGGAACAAGAACGGAGTTACAAGTGATGATTTCAGCACTTTGAAGCCACCATAATGGGTGCATGAAGCCTTGGACGAAATATACAAGATGCCACTTCATAAATTTCGTCCCGAGGCTATTATAGGTGCTGCGTCACCTTTTTATTGGGCCAGGCCCATGTAATTTCGAAATACATAAGTATAGGCTATTTTTAGAGTCCGTATGTGTGGGGAAACAAGAGATAGGGTTGATTTCAGACCCCTCCACCAAGGGCCACGAAATTCCCCTCTCTTCCTCCATATATACAGCCCTTAGGGCAACGTTTAGATTTTGGGTTTTGTTTAGATTAAAAGTTCGCCATAGCTGCAACTTCGCGTACTTCGTTTGTGTTCAACGACCAGACAAAGGCGTCACAGAACCCCACCTTGATCAATAAAGCTTTCATCTTATATTTGCAATATCCAGATTGCCATCTCAGTTTCTTGCTTGTTCTTCGTTTGCTCGCAGGAAACAGACCCTCGTGGTCAGGTTGATCGTGCTCCGGCGTGCTCAATAACCTCTCGGAGTTGGTTTAGCGATTGCTAAGGCGCGGCGTCCTCGCACGTTCGTAGTCGGATCGTCAAAGTCGACTGCCACCAAAGCGATATACATCATCTCATCGAAAGACGGGACACCTTTGCCTCTATCAGTGTGAAATTTATGAAGTGGCATCTTGTATATTTCGTCCAAGGCTTCATGCACCCATTATGGTGGCTTCAAAGTCCTGAAATCATCACTTGTAACTCCGTTCTTGTTCCCCTTGCGCATGGCATCATCTCCATGCTTGTTCTTGCTCCAATGTTCATCCTTCTCCAAGCTAGGCCCTTCATTTGTAAGCAAAACAAATGTATCCAATTTAGGCAGCATCATATTCTCATGAACATTAGAATCATTACCAAGAAACGAAAGTACCTGATAATTTAATTGGCGTGCGCGAGCTCTAGTAATTGGTCACGTATATGTAGCAGTAGGGGCTGTGGGTGTAACAATGGTATTGATGTCCTCATCATCCTCCCCTTCTTGAAATGAAGTCGTCCTCGACAGAAGCTCATTTTCCTCACCCAAATAAGGCTTCAAATCTGCAATGTTAAAAGTGGGACTAACCCCAAAATCTGCAGGCAGCTCAAGTTTATATGCATTATCATTTATTTTCTCGGACACCTTAAAGGGACCATCAGCACGTGGCATTAACTTTGATTTGCGCAAATCCGGAAATCTATCCTTACGCAAATGTAACCAAACAAGATCTCCAGGTGCAAACACAACATGTTTCTACCCTTATCTCCAGCAAGTTTATATTTAGCATTCATACGCTCAATGTTTTCCTTAGTTAACTCATGCATTTTTAAAATCAATTCAGCACGTTGTTTAGCATCAAAATTAACCTTCTCCGAAGATGGAAGAGGCAACAAATCAATAGGTGCACGAGGTAGGAAACCATACACAACTTCAAAAGGGCACATCTTAGTAGTAGAATGCAATGAACGATTATAAGCAAATTCAATATGAGGCAAGGATTCCTCCCACATTTTCTTATTATTCTTCAAAACAGCCCTAAGCATAGTAGACAATGTTCTATTGACTACTTCAGTTTGTCCATCAGTTTGGGGGTGACAAGTAGTACTAAAAAGCAGTTAATCCCCAACTTAGCCCATAAACATCTCCAAAAGTGGCTAAGAAATTTAGTATCACGATCTGAAACAATAGTATTTGGCACACCATGCAAGCGAATAATTTCACGAAAGAGCAAATCAGCAACATTAACAGCATCATCGCTTTTATGACATGGTATAAAGTGTGCCATTTTCGAGAATCTATCCACGACAACAAATATGCTATCCCTCCCCTTCTTTGTTCGAGGTAAACCTAAAACAAAGTCCATAGATATATCCTCCCAAGGAACACTAGGTACAGGTAACGGCATATATAAACCATGAGGTTTGAGTCGTGACTTAGCTTTTTGACATGTAGTGCAGCGAGCAATAAAACGCTCAACATCCCGTCTCATCTTTGGCCAAAAGAAATGTGTAGCAAGTACGTCCTCCGTCTTCTTCACGCCAAAGTGTCCCATTAATCCTCCTCCATGCGCCTCCTGCAACAACAAAAGACGAACGGAACTAGCTGGAATGCATAGCTTGTTAGCACGAAACACAAATCCATCGTTAACGACGAACTTGTTCCACATTCTTCCTTCTTTACAATTCTGCATTACATCTTTAAAATCAGCATCATGCACATATTGATCTTTGATGGTCTCCAAACCAAATATTTTGAAGTCAAGTTGTGAAAGCATAGTATAGCGGCGAGACAATGCATCAGCAATAACATTTTCTTTTCCCTTCTTGTGTTTAATGACATAAGGAAAAGTCTCAATGAATTCAACCCATTTAGCATGTCTACGATTCAGTTTAGCTTGACTTTCAATATGTTTCAAAGATTCATGATCAGAATGTATAACAAATTCTTGGGCCATAAATAATGTTGCCATGTTTCTAAAGTCCGAACAAGAGCATATAATTCTTTATCATAAGTAGAATAATTCAGACTAGGCCCACTCAGTTTTTCAGAAAAGTATGCAACAGGTTTGCCATCTTGTAATAACACACCGCCTAATCCAATTCCACTAGCATCACATTCAAGCTCAAAAGTCTTATTAAAATCAGGAAGTTGGAGTAAAGGAGCATGTGTCAACTTATCTTTCAATACCGAGAAGGCTTCTTCCTGTGCGGTACCCCAAAGAAAAGGCACATCTTTCTTTGTAAGCTCATTGAGAGGTGCAGCAATGGTCCTGAAATCTCTCACAAAACGCCTATAGAATCCAGCGAGGCCAAGAAAACTCCTCACTTGTGTGACCGTTTTGGGTTGCGGCCAACTCTCAATAGCTTCAATCTTGGCTTTATCAACTTCAATTCCCTGTGGAGTAACAACATAGCCAAGAAAAGATACTCGGTCGGTGCAAAAGGTGCACTTCCCAAGGTTACCAAACAAACGTGCATCACGTAGAGCAATAAAAACAGCACGTAAATGTTCCAAATGTTCTTCCAAAGATCTGCTATAAATCAATATGTCATCAAAGTAAACTACCACAAATCGTCCAATGAAAGCACGTAAAACTTCGTTCATTAATCTCATGAAAGTACTAGGTGCATTAGTTAACCCAAAGGGCATGACTAACCACTCATATAATCCAAACTTAGTTTTGAATGCTGTTTTCCATTCATCTCCCAATTTCATACGAATTTGATGGTATCCACTACGCTAATCAACTTTGGAGAATATTGTAGAGCCACTCAATTCATCAAGCATATCATCTAGCCTAGGAATAGGATGACGATAACAAATAGTAATATTATTAATGCCTCTACAATCAACACACATACGTGATGTACCATCCTTTTTCGGCACTAGAATAATAGGAACAGCACAAGGACTAAGGGATTCGCGTATATAACCTTTGTCGAGAAGCTCTTGTACTTGACGCATAATCTCCTTTGTCTCCTCTGGATTGGTACGGTATGGTGCACGGTTTGGCAGTGAAGCACCAGGAATTAAGTCAATCTGATGCTCAATCCCTCGAATAGGCGGTAATCCCGGTGGCACGTCTTGTGGAAAGACGTCAGCGAACTCCTGCAAAATGTTAGTGACAGCAGGAGGCAAAGAGGAAGGCAGGTCCTCAGATGAAAATAATGCCTCTTTGCACACAAAAGCATAGCAAACAGATTAGCTGAAATCTAGCTCATCAATATCAAATTTGGTGGCAAATAAACATGCACTTTTCAATTTAATTTCAGAAGCAACACTAGATGGCTTATTATTAGGCTTCATTTGCTGCTCAAATTCTTTTGCCACAATCTGATTTTCACTCTTATTCGTCTCCTGTTTTGCTTTATTAGCTCTATTAATATCATCTTTCAAAATGGAATCAGGAGTCATAGGAAGCAAAGTAATATTTTTATCCTTATGAACAAGAGTATAGTGATTGTTTCTACCATGGTGTACAAATTTTTTATCAAATTGCCATGGTCTACCAAGTAATAAGGAACATGCTTGCATAGGTACCACATCACAATCAACATAATCAGCATATGTAGAGATACTAAAATGCACAGAACAGTACGTGTTACCTTAACCTTGCCGCTGTTGTTGAACCATTGGATGTAGTAAGGATGTGGATGTGGTCTTGTGGTGAGAGAAAGCTTCTCCACCATCTCCATGCTAGCCAGGTTGTTGCAGCTCCCTCCATCTATGATGACGCGCACAGAACGTTCTTTCACAACTCCCTTGGTATGGAACAAATTGTGCCTCTAATTTTGCTCAGCTTCTGTGATCTGCACACTCAAAACACGTTGAGCAACTAAACATTCATACCTGTCAGCGTCTTGAGGAGCCATGTATTGCGTCTCATGATCAGAATCATCTCCACCATGTTCTTCACGTGTAATAAGAGCCAAAGTCTCCTCATCATAGTCACTAGCGGACTCATATCCACCATCCGCGGTAGCAATCATCACACGCGGAGATTTGCATTCTCTCGCATAATGACCTCCTCCCTTACAACGACGACAAATAATATCACTTGTGTGCCCTGTTGATGCCATGGAAGAAGAAGAACGCTGTGCAGGCCCCGCAGGTGCGCTCTTGGCAGATAATGGTGGTTGTGTGATAGAGGCAAAGGTGTCCCGTCTTTCGATGAGATGATGGATTTCGCTTTGGTGGAAGTCGACTTTGACGATCCGACTACGAACGTGCGAGGACGTCGCGCCTTAGCAATCGCTAATACAACTCCGAGAGGTTATTGACCACGCCGGAGCACGATCAACCTGACCACGAGGGTCTGTTTCCTGCGAGCAAACGAAGAACAAGCAAGAAACTAAGATTGCAATCTGGATATTGCGAATATAAGATGAAAGCTTTATTGATCAAGGTGGGGTTCTGTGACGCCTTTGTCTGGTCGTTGAACACAAACGAAGTACGCGAAGTTGCAGCTATGGCGAACTTTTAATCTAAACAAAACCTAAAGTCTAAACGATGCCCTAAGGGCTGTATATATGGAGGAAGAGGGGGTAATTTCGTGGCCCTTGGTGGAGGAGTCCGAAATCAACCCTATCTCTTGTTTCCCCACACATACGGACTCTAAAAATAGCCTATACTTATGTATTTCGAAATTACATGGGCCTGGCCCAATAATAAGGTGACGCAGCACCTAAAATAGCCTCGGGACGAAATTAATGAAGTGGCATCTTGTATATTTCGTCCAAGGCTTCATGCACCCATTATGGTGGCTTCAAAGTCCTGAAATCATCACTTGTAACTCCGTTCTTGTTCCCCTTGCGCATGCCATCATCTCCATGCTTGTTCTTGCTCCAATGTTCATCCTTCTCCAAGCTAGGCCCTTCATTTGTAAGCAAAACAAATGTATCCAATTTAGGCAGCATCATATTCTCATGAACATTAGAATCATTACCAAGAAACGAAAGTACCTGGTAATTTAGTTGGCGTGCACGAGCTCTAGTAATTGGTCCAGTATGTATAGCAGCACGGGCTGTGGGTGTAACAATTGTATTGATGTCCTCATCATCCTCCCCTTCTTGAAATGAAGTCGTCCTCGACGGAAGTTCATCTTCCTCACCCAAATAAGGCTTCAAATCTGCAATGTTAAAAGTGGGACTAACCCCAAAATCTGCAGGCAGCTCAAGTTTATATGCATTATCATTTATTTTCTCTAACACCTTAAAGGGACCATCAGCACGTGGCATTAGCTTTGATTTGCGCAAATCAGGAAATCTATCCTTACGCAAATGTAACCAAAACAAGATCTCCAGGTGCAAACACAACATGTTTTCTACCCTTATCTCCAGCAAGTTTATATTTAGCATTCATACGCTCAATGTTTTCCTTAGTTAACTCATGCATTTTTAAAATCAATTCAGCACGTTGTTTAGCATCAAAATTAACCTTCTCCGAAGATGGAAGAGGCAACAAATCAATAGGTGCACGAGGTAGGAAACCATACTGATAGAGGCAAAGGTGTCCCGTCTTTCGATGAGATGGTGGATTTCGCTTTGGTGGAAGTCGACTTTGACGATCCGACTACGAACGTGCGAGGACGTCGCGCCTTAGCAATCGCTAAACCAACTCCGAGAGGTTATTGACCACGCCGAGGCACGATCAACCTGACCACGAGGGTCTGTTTCCTGCGAGCAAACGAAGAACAAGCAAGAAACTAAGATTGCAATCTGGATATTGCGAATATAAGATGAAAGCTTTATTGATCAAGGTGGGGTTCTGTGACGCCTTTGTCTGGTCGTTGAACACAAACGAAGTACGCGAAGTTGCAGCTATGGCGAACTTTTAATCTAAACAAAACCCAAAGTCTAAACGATGCCCTAAGGGCTGTATATATGGAGGAAGAGGGGGGAATTTCGTGGCCCTTGGTGGAGGGGTCCGAAATCAACCCTATCTCTTGTTTCCCCACACATACGGACTCTAAAAATAGCCTATACTTATGTATTTCGAAATTACATGGGCCTGGCCCAATAATAAGGTGACGCAGCACCTAAAATAGCCTCGGGACGAAATTTATGAAGTGGCATCTTGTATATTTCGTCCAAGGCTTCAAGCACCCATTATGGTGGCTTCAAAGTCCTGAAATCATCACTTGTAACTCCGTTCTTGTTCTTGCTCCAATGTTCATCCTTCTCCAAGCTAGGCCCTTCATTTGTAAGCAAAACAAATGTATCCAATTTAGGCAGCATCATATTCTCATGAACATTAGAATCATTACCATGAAACGAAAGTACCTGGTAATTTAGTTGGCGTGCACGAGCTCTAGTAATTGGTCCAGTATGTATAGCAGCAGGGGCTGTGGGTGTAACAATTGTATTGATGTGCTCATCATCCTCCCCTTCTTGGAATGAAGTCGTCCTCGACGGAAGTTCATCTTCCTCACCCAAATAAGGCTTCAAATCTGCAATGTTAAAAGTGGGACTAACCCCAAAATCTGCAGGCAGCTCAAGTTTATATGCATTATCATTTATTTTCTCTAACACCTTAAAGGGACCATCAGCACGTGGCATTAGCTTTGATTTGCGCAAATCAGGAAATCTATCCTTACGCAAATGTAGCCAAACAAGATCTCCAGGTGCAAACACAACATGTTTTCTACCCTTATCTCCAGCAAGTTTATATTTAGCATTCATGCGCTCAATGTTTTCCTTAGTTAACTCATGCATTTTTAAAATCAATTCAGCACGTTGTTTAGCATCAAAATTAACCTTCTCCGAAGATGGAAGAGGCAACAAATCAATAGGTGCACGAGGTAGGAAACCATGCACAACTTCAAAAGGGCACATCTTAGTAGTAGAATGCAATGAACGATTATAAGCAAATTCAATATGAGGCAAGCATTCCTCCCACATTTTCTTATTATTCTTCAAAACAGCCCTAAGCATAGTAGACAACGTTCTATTGACTACTTCAGTTTGTCCATCAGTTTGGGGGTGACAAGTAGTACTAAAAAGCAGTTTAGTCCCCAACTTAGCCCATAAACATCTCCAAAAGTGGCTAAGAAATTTAGTATCACGATCTGAAACAATAGTATTTGGCACACCATGCAAGCGAATAATTTCACGAAAGAACAAATCAGCAACATTAACAGCATCATCGCTTTTATGACATGGTATAAAGTGTGCCATTTTCGAGAATCTATCCACGACAACAAATATGCTATCCCTCCCCTTCTTTGTTCGAGGTAAACCTAAAACAAAGTCCATAGATATATCCTCCCAAGGAACACTAGGTACAGGCAAAGGCATAAACCATGAGGATTGAGTCGTGACTTAGCTTTTTGACATGTAGTGCATCGAGCAATAAAACGCTCAACATCCCGTCTCATCTTTGGCCAAAAGAAATGTGTAGCAAGTACATCCTCCGTCTTCTTCACGCCAAAATGTCCCATTAATCCTCCTCCATGCGCTTCCTGCAACAACAAAAGACGAACGGAGCTAGCTGGAATGCATAGCTTGTTAGCACGAAACACAAATCCATCGTTAACGACAAACTTGTTCCACATTCTTCCTTCTTTACAATTCTGCATTACATCTTTAAAATCAGCATCATGCACATATTGATCTTTGATGGTCTCCAAACCAAATATTTTGAAGTCAAGTTGTGAAAGCATAGTATAGCGACGAGACAATGCATCAGTAATAACATTTTCTTTTCCCTTCTTGTGTTTAATGACATAAGGGAAAGTCTCAATGAATTCAACCCATTTAGCATGTCTACGATTCAGTTTAGCTTGACTTTTAATATGTTTCAAAGATTCATGATCAGAATGTATAACAAATTCTTTGGGCCATAAATAATGTTGCCATGTTTCTAAAGTCCGAACAAGAGCATATAATTCTTTATCATAAGTAGAATAATTCAGACTAGGCCCACTCAATTTTTCAGAAAAGTATGCAACAGGTTTGCCATCTTGTAATAACACACCTCCTAATCCAATTCCACTAGCATCACATTCAAGCTCAAAAGTCTTATTAAAATCAGGAAGTTGGAGTAAAGGAGCATGTGTCAACTTATCTTTCAATACCGTGAAGGCTTCTTCCTGTGTGGTACCCCAAACAAAAGGCACATCCTTCTTCGTAAGCTCGTTGAGAGGTGCAGCAATGGTGCTGAAATCTCTGACAAAACGCCTATTGAATCCAGCGAGGCCAAGAAAACTCCTCACTTGTGTGACCGTTTTGGGCTGCGGCCAACTCTCAATAGCTTCAATCTTGGCTTTGTCAACTTCAATTCCCTGTGGAGTAACAACATAGCCAAGAAAAGATACTCGGTCGGTGCAAAAGGTGCACTTCCCAAGGTTACCAAACAAACGTGCATCACGTAGAGCAATAAAAACAGCACGTAAATGTTCCAAATGTTCTTCCAAAGATCTGCTATAAATCAGTATATCATCAAAATAGACTACCACAAATCGTCCAATGAAAGCACGTAAAACTTCGTTCATTAGTCTCATGAAAGTACTAGGCGCATTAGTTAACCCAAAAGGCATGACTAACCACTCATATAATCCAAACTTAGTTTTAAATGTTGTTTTCCATTCATCTCCCATTTTCATACGAATTTGATGGTATCCACTACGCAAATCAACTTTGGAGAATATTGTAGAGCCACTCAATTCATCAAGCATATCATCTAGCCTAGGAATAGGATGACGATAACGAATAGTAATATTATTAATGCCTCTACAATCAACACACATACGTGATGTACCATCCTTTTTCGGCACTAGAATAATAGGAACAGCACAAGGACTAAGGGATTCGCGTATATAACCTTTGTCGAGAAGCTCTTGTACTTGACGCATAATCTCCTTCGTCTCCTCTGGATTGGTACGGTATGGTGCACGGTTTGGCAGTGAAGCACCGGGAATTAAGTCAATTTGATGCTCAATCCCTCGAATAGGCGGTAATCCCGGTGGCACGTCTTGTGGAAAGACGTCAGCGAACTCCTGCAAAATGTTAGTGACAGCAGGAGGCAAAGAGGAAGGCACGTCCTGGAATGAAAATAATGCCTCTTTGCACACAAAAGCATAGCAAACAGATTTGCTGAAATCTAGCTCATCAATATCAGATTTGGTGGCAAATAAACATGCACTTTTCAATTTAATTTCAGAAGCAACACTAGATGGTTTATTATTAGGCTTCATTTGTTGCTCAAATTCTTTTGCCACAATCTGATTTTCACTCTTATTCGTCTCCTGTTTTGCTTTATTAGCTCTATTAATATCATCTTTCAAAATGGAATCAGGAGTCATAGGAAGCAAAGTAATATTTTTATCCTTATGAACAAGAGTATAGTGATTGTTTCTACCATGGTGTACAGAATTTTTATCAAATTGCCATGATCTACCAAGTAATAAGGAACATGCTTGCATAGGTACCACATCACAATCAACATAATCAGCATATGTAGAGATACTAAAATGCACACGAACAGTACGTGTTACCTTAACCTTGCCACTGTTGTTGAACCATTGGATGTAGTAAGGATGTGGATGTGGTCTTGTGGTGAGAGAAAGCTTCTCCACCATCTCCATGCTAGCCAAGTTGTTGCAGCTCCCTCCGTCTATTATGACGCGCACAAAACGTTCCTTCACAACTCCCTTGGTATGGAACAAATTGTGCCTCTGATTTTGCTCAGCTGGTGTGACCTGCACACTCAAAACATGTTGAGCAACTAAACATTCATACCTGTCAGCGTCTTCAGGAGCCATGTATTGCGTCTCATGATCAGAATCATCTCCACCATGTTCTTCACGTGTAATAAGAGCCAAAGTCTCCTCATCATAGTCACTAGCGGACTCATATCCACCATCCGCGGTAGCAATCATCACACGCGGAGATTTGCATTCTCTCGCATAATGACCTCCTCCCTTACAACGACGACAAATAATATCACTTGTGTGCCCTGTTGATGCCATGGAAGAAGAAGAACGCTGTGCAGGCCCCGCAGGTGCGCTCTTGGCAGATAATGGTGGTTGTGCCTGTTTTCTTGTATCACGGCTGGAGGTGGCACCGGATGGAGGTGCTGGTGCAGTTGAAGTAGAAGATGCACGTGGTGTCCATGATGAAGGTCTGATAGAGGCGGGGGTGTCCCGATCTTTCGATGAGATGATAACTATCGATTTGGTGGAGACGACTTTGACGATTCGACTACAAACGTGCACGACGTTGCGCCTTAGCAATCGCTAAACCAATCTCCTGAGGTTACTGACGATGCCGGAAGCACGGTCAGCCTGACCACGAAGGTCTATTCCTGCAAGCAATCGAAGAACGAGCAAGAATATGATAAAGCAATCTGAATATTGCAAATATATATGAGGTATTGATAATGGTGGGGATCCGTAAGCGGTCTTGGTCTGGTCGTTGGACACAAACGAAGTACACGAAGTTGCGTTGGCTAACTTTTAACTAAACAAATCCCAAGGAAAAGCTACTAGATGGATCTACTTATATAGGAGCAAGGGATGGCGGCCAAGGAGGTGGGAGGACGTCCCAAGGCAGCCTAAAACTAAATCTAGGTCGTACAAGGCCAATGGGCCCAAGTGGAGGTGATGTAACACCTTTGGACTTGTAGTTTGACTCGGATTCTGCTGCAGCATCAGATTGTTTCGTCCACAACTCAACGCTCCGGACGAATTTGAAGGTGATTCCAATTGGGTTGGAAAGTGCACGAAATCTAGTTTCCAACAAAAAAAGAATTACCCAATTCGGAGTCCGTATGAAAAACTTGTGTGCGTTTTGAGTCAGGTATGTCTGTGCAGTCCGAATCTGAATCCAGAACGTGAGAGACTTGGACTCTATCTTCTCTTGGGCCAAAAGTGACGTGAGAGAACTTTTTGGACAGCAAATAAACATCTCTTTCTTCCTTATCTTCATATGTGGATTGTAAAAATGTCCCATACACCTGCAATTAGACAAAACACAAAAGTGTGTGAAGTATTTTTGTTCTGGATAACATAAATAGATTATTGAATAGTTTGCACTAGAAATCACCTGACAAATATGCATATATGCAATATTTTTGGTCATATCCAAGGTATTCATGTCCTCATCATCCTCCCCTTCTTGAAAATAAAGCCGTCCTCGGCGTTGCTTAATCTGAAATGTGGCTAACAAAAGAGACAAGGTGTACATGTTGTATATGTATATGTCATCCATTTTTACTTCCCTTGATTTTTGCATATATGACACATGAATAGATGAGTAACTTGCATAGTTCATAAAATCTAAAGCCAAAAAATTAGCACAAGAAGTAGTAGGCATGAAAATATTGCAACTCAGTTTGCACATATAAGTGAAGCTCTTATTCATTTCAAAAGATTGACAATGTTCATCATTAAACCATCCCAACATTGGTGAATAAACCTTACTTGCATCAAATTTACATGCTACAACATGCTTAAATAAGCAAACATGCAATAAGTCATTCAACACAGAATCATCACCAAGATTAGAGGTCATATCAAAATGATTAAACATTGGTTCTTTTGCATCAATAGTTAATTCAATGGGTGCACTCAAAATTGTTGGTATTTCAGTTGTTTGATCACATGGCAAAGTCAAATTATCAACGTAGTCCTCTAAAATAGGTGGTGTGATCAAAGTAGTGGGTAGCCCATCAGATGGTGCATTCAAATTGACAAGGCATTCATCATTCTCATGTAGAGATGGAAGATCAGTACCTTTGTCATTACCTCTTATGATCAACTCAGATGATGTAGCCACTCTCGGGGGCGATGTGTCACATGGTGGAGGTGATGTAGTCCTGACAACAACGGATGTGGTTGTCATAGTATGCCTAGTAGTTGAAGGAACAATCATATCAACTCTTGGAATGTGCACCGTGCGCTTGTTCTCCTCGTGGCCAACACGTCGTTTTATTTCCTGTTCAGCTTTGCAAGCAAGATGAAACAAATGGTCCATAGGATAACACTCTTCATGAATTAGTATCTCTTGAATATCACGGTTTAATCCTGCCCAAAATCTATCCATAAAATCATCTTCACTTTCTTCTAAAGAGGAATGCAACAAGGTAGTGATGAGGACATCAATACAATTGTTACACCCACAGCCCCTGCTGCTATACATACTGGACCAATTACTAGAGCTCGTGCACACCAACTAAATTACCAGGTACTTCTTGGTAATGATTCTAATGTTCAAGAGAATATGATGCTGCCTAAATTGGATACATTTGTTTTGCTTACAAATGAAGGGCCTAGCTTGGAGAAGGATGAACATTGGAGCAAGAACAAGCATGGAGATGATGGCATGCGCAAGGGGAACAAGAACGGAGTTACAAGTGATGATTTCAGGACTTTGAAGCCACCATAATGGGTGCATGAAGCCTTGGACGAAATATACAAGATGCCACTTCATAAATTTCGTCCCGAGGCTATTTTAGGTGCTGCGTCACCTTATTATTGGGCCAGGCCCATGTAATTTCGAAATACATAAGTATAGGCTATTTTTAGAGTCCGTATGTGTGGGGAAACAAGAGATAGGGTTGATTTCGGACCCCTCCACCTAGGGCCACGAAATTCCCCCCTCTTCCTCCATATATACAGCCCTTAGGGCATCGTTTAGACTTTGGGTTTTGTTTAGATTAAAAGTTCGCCATAGCTGCAACTTCGCGTACTTCGTTTGTGTTCAACGACCAGACAAAGGCGTCACAGAACCCCACCTTGATCAATAAAGCTTTCATCTTATATTCGCAATATCCAGATTGCAATCTTAGTTTCTTGCTTGTTCTTCGTTTGCTCGCAGGAAACAGACCCTCGTGGTCAGGTTGATCGTGCTCCGGCGTGGTCAATAACCTCTCGGAGTTGGTTTAGCGATTGCTAAGGCGCGACGTCCTCGCACGTTCGTAGTCGGATCGTCAAAGTCGACTTCCACCAAAGCAAAATCCACCATCTCATCGAAAGACGGGACACCTTTGCCTCTATCACCCCGCAGGTGCGCTCTTGGCAGATAATGGTGGTTGTGCCTGTTTTCTTGTATCACGGCTGGAGGTGGCACCGGGATGGAGGTGCTGGTGCAGTTGAAGTAGAAGATGCACGTGGTGTCCATGATGAAGGTCGGCCTGCAGAAAAGTTAGTTCGCCCCAATGCTTGTCGATCCTGCACTTCACGTTCAGCTTTACAAGCAAGATGGAATAAACGAGTGATATTAGTATACTCCTTATAGTCTAAAATGGTCTGAATCTCTCTATTTAATCCACCCAGAAAACGTGCAAGCATAGCTTCATTCTCCTCAACAATACCACATCTAATCATGCCAGTTTGTAATTCCTGATAATATTCTTCTACAGAATTTTTCCCTTGTCTTAAACGCTGCAATTTTTGAAGCAATTCACGTTGATAATATGGTGGAACCCAACGCGTACGCATAGCAGTTTTCAAAGCAGCCCAAGTAGTTGGAATAGGATATAATCTACAATGTTCAGGCCACCATACACATGCAAAACTAGTGAAAGCACAAACAGCAGCAGCAACTCGTCTCTCCTCAGGATATTGTAAACATGTAAATCGTTGTTCAGTTTCTAACTCCCAAGTAAGATATATATCAGGAACATATCTACCCTCAAATGGTGGAATATTCAATTTCAGTTTAGGAATATGGACATCATCTCGTACCTGAGGTGGTGGTGCAGGCCTACCATTACGAATATATACCTGAGGTCGACCTGCTGGTGGTGGTACAGGTGGCTGCACGTAGTGTTGATTTTGATCAACCTCATCCTCATAATCTCCCACATAATCATCCTCCTCCGCATCAGCAGCAGGAGCCACAGAAGTATCAACAGCAACACCAACAGTTTGGCCAAATGCAAGAGGAACACGGCTTGCTCGGCGGAGGTCTGCTTCGCGACGTGGAGGTAGTCGTTGTTGTTGTTGTTGGAGAGGTGCGTTAGGTGCAGCGGGTGGTGGTGGTGGAAGACGCGCGAGCAATTCATTAAACTTGTTATCGAGCTTTGTTTCGAACGTCTTCTCCATGCCATCTATCTTCTCCATGGCCTCTTCAAATCTGTTTAGCACGTCTTGCACCTGTTCACTCATCATTTGCTGAAACTTATCATGAAGCTCCTTGTTCGATAAATTCTCCCAGTCAATCTCGTCGGCTTGTGATCCTGGCATGGTTAGCAGCAATAGAAACACACAAGAATATGATCCTACAGACTACTAACAAGTGGTGGTGGTGGGTGTCACAAATCCATCAAGCAAACCTCAAATTCTTACCAGTTCTTACCCAGCAGCAGGCGGTGATCGGCAACCGTTGTAGTCAAAAACTCTCAAAGCTTGGATAGAGCGATTACCAGGGAGAGTCAAACGCACGACGTAGATGTATGTGGAGATGGGAAGGCTTATAATATGGTAGCAAACAGCAATAATCAATTCAGAGATGCAAAGTTGAATAAACGCTCAACGACGGTACTGTGCTGGTCCTAGGCTAGACTGTGCTAGAGACGCGAGCCTAGAGCACCAACAAAATCACGGCGCGGCACGTAAACAAGGGAGGAGCACACTCTGAATTTTTTTCCTCTTTTTTTTGCACTTTTTTTCCTCTTTTTTTTTTTGCTCCGCAACAATTTTTTTTCGAAAAAGTCTACAAATGGTCTAAAAACTGCCTAGCCAGAATTTTCCAGACTTACTTTTTTTTTGAAATTGGAACTATTTTTGTTCTGCGGATGGCTGGGAAGTTGGGGAGTCCTTCTCTGTCACGACTCGGAGTATCGCGTGATCTGGAAATCGAGAACAATGCAACAATTACTAGACTCAGACTAGGACTAGTGGCGGAGATGAATCTGGTGGAACTCGGATTGGTGGCGGAGATGAATCTGGTGGAACACGGACAAGTGGCGGATATATGTTGCAGGTGAACTCGGATTGGCGTGATGGCGGCGGATATGTGGTGGCGTATATGGATTTGGATTGGCGGTGAATATGTGGTGGTGGTATATGGCAACATCGACGATGATGATGCGGTGGTGATATATGCCAGCGGCGACGTGACAACCTGTGAACAGAACTCGAAACTCTAAAAGACTAGACGCTAAGACCAGCAACTGGACACGACGATGCAACCGCAAATTCAACAAAGCAAATACAGAAAAGATTATGCAAGGCTCAGATTGGTTCGGATGGGATGAACTAACCCTAATTTTTTTTTGGCTTTTTCGTGGACTATAGGTATGAAGAACAGACTCGATCTAAACTACGAAAAACTGTAAAATCTCACCGAGCAACCTGGAAATCTGATACCACTTGATAGAGGCAAAGGTGTCCCATCTTTCGATGAGATGATGGATATCGCTTTGGTGGCAGTCGACTTTGACGATCCGACTATGAACGTGCGAGGACGCCGCGCCTTAGCAATCGCTAAACCAACTCCGAGAGGTTATTGACCACGCCGGAGCACGATCAACCTGACCACGAGGGTCTGTTTCCTGCGAGCAAACGAAGAACAAGCAAGAAACTGAGATTGCAATCTGGATATTGCGAATATAAGATGAAAGCTTTATTGATCAAGGTGGGGTTCTGTGACGCCTTTGTCTGGTCGTTGAACACAAACGAAGTACACGAAGTTGCAGCTATGGCGAACTTTTAATCTAAACAAAACCCAAAATCTAAACGGTGCCCTAAGGGCTGTATATATGGAGGAAGAGAGGGGAATTTCGTGGCCCTTGGTGGAGGGGTCCGAAATCAACCCTATCTCTTGTTTCCCCACACATACGGACTCTCAAAATAGCCTATACTTATGTATTTCGAAATTACATGGGCCTGGCCCAATAATAAGGTGACGCAGCACCTAAAATAGCCTCGGGACGAAATTTATGAAGTGGCATCTTGTATATTTCGTCCAAGGCTTCATGAACCCATTATGGTGGCTTCAAAGTCCTGAAATCATCACTTGTAACTCCGTTCTTGTTCCCCTTGCGCATGGCATCATCTCCATGCTTGTTCTTGCTCCAATGTTCATCCTTCTCCAAGCTAGGCCCTTCATTTGTAAGCAAAACAAACGATCCAATTTAGGCAGCATCATATTCTCATGAACATTGGAATCATTACCAAGAAACGAAAGTACCTGATAATTTAATTGGCGTGCGCGAGCTCTAGTAATTGGTCCCGTATATGTAGCAGTAGGGGCTGTGGGTGTAACAATGGTATTGATGTCCTCATCAATCACTCGGCGTGCTGGCCTTCGACCACCTTCAGCTTCACATTAAAAACCTTGAGCCATAAGCCAAAGTGTGGAGGGACGCAGAGAAATGCTGCACACATGAGGATAAACGCCATGATGTGGAGGAAGGAATTCGGGACTGGATCGTGGAAATCCAGCCTGTAGTAGTACATGAGACCTCGGATGAATGGGTGAAGGGAGAATCCGAGTCCTCGGAGATTGTGAGGGATAAAAACCACCCTTTCGCCGGGCTCCGGGGTGGGGATGACTTGCCCTGGGGTTGGAAGCCTGTGTTTGATCTCGGCTGTCAGGTACCTCGCCACCCGCAGATCCTGGATGTTCTTCTCTGTTATGGAGGAGGCCATCCACTTGCCCTGAAAGCCAGATCTGGCCATTGCTGGAGAAGTTGGGGCGGAGGGGAAGTTTGGAACTTGGGCGCTGGAGCTCGGGAGATTGAAAGGTAGAGGAAGATGATGAGGACATCAATACAATTGTTACACCCACAGCCCCTGCTGCTATACATACTGGACCAATTACTAGAGCTCGTGCACGCCAACTAAAGTACCAGGTACTTTCGTTTCTTGGTAAAGATTCTAATGTTCATGAGAACATGATGCTGCCTAAATTGGCTACATTTGTTTTTCTTACAAATGAAGGGCCTAGCTTGGAGAGGGATGTACATTGGAGCAAGAACAAGCATGGAGATGATGGCATGCGCAAGGGGAACAAGAACGGAGTTACAAGTGATGATTTCAGGACTTTGAAGCCACCATAATGGGTGCATGAAGCCTTGGACGAAATATACAAGATGCCACTTCATAAATTTCGTCCCGAGGCTATTTTAGGTGCTGCGTCACCTTATTATTGGGCTAGGCCCATGTAATTTCGAAATACATAAGTATAGGCTATTTTTAGAGTACGTATGTGTGGGGAAACAAGAGATAGGGTTGATTTCGGACCCCTCCACCAAGGGCCACGAAATTTCCCCCCTCTTCCTCCATATATACAGCCCTTAGGGCATCGTTTAGACTTCGGGTTTTGTTTAGATTAAAAGTTCGCCATAGCTACAACTTCGCGTACTTCGTTTGAGTTCAACGACCAGACAAAGGCGTCACAGAACCCCACCTTGATCAATAAAGCTTTTCATCTTATATTCGCAATATCCAGATTGCAATCTCAGTTTCTTGCTTGTTCTTCGTTTGCTCGCAGGAAACAGACCCTCGTGGTCAGGTTGATCGTGCTCCGGCGTGGTCAATAACCTCTCGGAGTTGGTTTAGCGATTGCTAAGGCGCGAAGTCCTCGCACGTTCGTAGTCGGATCGTCAAAGTCGACTGCCACCAAAGCGATATCCATCATCTCATCGAAAGATGGGACACCTTTTCCTCTATCAAGTGGTATCAGATTTCCAGGTTGCTCGGTGAGATTTTACAGCTTTTCGTAGTTTAGATCGAGTCTGTTCTTCATACCTACAGTCCACGAAAAAGCCAAAAAAAAATTAGGGTTAGTTCGTCATATCCGAACCAATCTGAGCCTTTGCATAATCTTTTAGGGTTTTGCTTTGTTGAATTTGCGGTTGCATCGTCGTGTCTAGTTGCTGGTCTTAGCGTTAGTCTTTTAGAGTTTCGAATTCTGGTCATAAGTTGTCACGCCGCCACCGCACCATCATCATCGCCCCTGTCACCTACCACCACCGCTCCGAATCCGTATCCATATACCACCACCAATCCGTATCCATATACCACCACCGATCCATATCCCGCTGCCATATACCACCACCGCTGCCATATACCACCACCATATATCCACCACCAATCCGAGTTCCTTGCATATTAGGTGTGTTTTTGAGATCCATCTAGATTCCGATTCGTGTTTCCTTGCCGGAGTAGGTTTCGAAAAAAAAAAGAGTCCGGAAACCACGCTCCATTTAGGCCCAAATTTTTTTGAAAACGCATTTTTCGAAAAAAAATTCTGGCTATCCTATTTTTAGGTGTTTCTGAGTGTTTTGAGACAGGTGCCATTATAGGAAGTTTTTTTTTGACCCGTTTCCAGTTTTTGGGTCCGGTCAGTCAAAAAAAAAAATTGGTCGAAAAAATTTCGTGCCCATCCTGTCAGTTTGAGCTAGGGAGATGATGAGGACATCAATACAATTGTTACACCCACAGCCCCCGCTGCTATACATACTGGACCAATTACTAGAGCTCGTGCACGCCAACTAAATTACCAGGTACTTTCGTTTCTTGGTAATGATTCTAATGTTCATGAGAATATGTGATAGAGGCGGGGGTGTCCCGATCTTTCGATGAGATGATAACTATCGATTTGGTGGAGACGACTTTGACAATCCGACTACGAACGTGCACAACGTTGCGCCTTAGCAATCGCTAAACCAATCTCCTGAGGTTACTGACGATGCTGGAAGCACGGTCAGCCTGACCACGAAGGCCTATTCCTGCAAGCAATCGAAGAACGAGCAAGAATATGATAAAGCAATCTGAATATTGCAAATATATATGAAGTATTGATAATGGTGGGGATCCGGAAGCGGTCTTGGTCTGGTCGTTGGACACAAACGAAGTACACGAAGTTGCAATGGCTAACTTTTAACTAAACAAATCCCCAGGAAAAACTACTAGATGGATCTACTTATATAGGAGCAAGGGGTGGCGGCCAAGGAGGTGGGAGGACGTCCCAAGGCAGCCTAAAACTAAATCTAGGTCGTACAAGGCCAATGGGCCCAAGTGGAGGTGATGTAACACCTTTGGACTTGTAGTTTGACTCGGATTCTGCTGCAGCATTAGATTGTTTCGTCCACAACTCAACGCTCCGGACGAATTTGAAGGTGATTCCAATTGGGTTGGAAAGTGCACGAAATCTAGTTTCCAACAAAAAAAGAATCACCCAATTCGGAGTCCGTATGAAAAACCTGTGTGCGTTTTGAGTCAGGTGTGTCTGTGCAGTCCGAATCTGAATCCAGAACGTGAGAGACTTGGACTCTATCTTCTCTTGGGCCAAAAGTGACGTGAGAGAACTTTTTGGACAGCAAATAAACATCTCTTTCTTCCTTATCTTCATATGTGGATTGTACAAATGTCCCATACACCTGCAATTAGACAAAACACAAAAGTGTGTGAAGTATTTTTGTTCTGGATAACATAAATAGATTATTGAATAGTTTGCACTAGAAATCACCTGACAAATATGCATATATGCAATATTTTTGGTCATATCCAAGGTAGTCATGTCCTCATCACAAGGACTAAGGGATTCGCGTATATAACCTTTGTCGAGAAGCTCTTGTACTTGACGCATAATCTCCTTCGTCTCCTCTGGATTGGTACGGTATGGTGCACGGTTTGGCAGTGAAGAACCGGGAATTAAGTCAATCTGATGCTCAATCCCTCGAATAGGCGGTAATCCCGGTGGCACGTCTTGTGGAAAGACGTCAGCGAACTCCTGCAAAATGTTAGTGACAGCAAGAGGCAAAGAGGAAGGCACGTCCTCGAATGAAAATAATGCCTCTTTGCACACAAAAGCATAGCAAACAGATTTGCTGAAATCTAGCTCATCAATATCAGATTTGGTGGCAAATAAACATGCACTTTTCAATTTAATTTCAGAAGCAACACTAGATGGTTTATTATTAGGCTTCATTTGTTGCTCAAATTCTTTTGCCACAATCTGATTTTCACTCTTATTCGTCTCCTGTTTTGCTTTATTAGCTCTATTAATATCATCTTTCAAAATGGAATCAGGAGTCATAGGAAGCAAAGTAATATTTTTATCCTTATGAACAAGAGTATAGTGATTGTTTCTACCATGGTGTACAGAATTTTTATCAAATTGCCATGGTCTACCAAGTAATAAGGAACATGCTTGCATAGGTACCACATCACAATCAGCATAATCAGCATATGTAGAGATACTAAAATGCACACGAACAGTACGTGTTACCTTAACCTTGCCGCTGTTGTTGAACCATTGGATGTAGTAAGGATGTGGATGTGGTCTTGTGGTGAGAGAAAGCTTCTCCACCATCTCCATTCTAGCCAAGTTGTTGCAGCTCCCTCCGTCTATGATGACGCGCACAGAACGTTCCTTCACAACTCCCTTGGTATGGAACAAATTGTGCCTCTGATTTTGCTCAGCTTGTGTGACCTGCACACTCAAAACACGTTGAGCAACTAAACATTCATACCTGTCAGCGTCTTCAGGAGCCATGTATTGCGTCTCATGATCAGAATCATCTCCACCATGTTCTTCACGTGTAATAAGAGCCAAAGTCTCCTCATCATAGTCACTAGCGGACTCATATCCACCATCCGCGGTAGCAATCATCACACGCGGAGATTTGCATGCTCTCGCATAATGACCTCCTCCCTTACAACGATGACAAATAATATCACTTGTGTGCCCTGTTGATGCCATGGAAGAAGAAGAACGCTGTGCAGGCCCCGCAGGTGCGCTCTTGGCAGATAATGGTGGTTGTGCCTGTTTTCTTGTATCACGGCTGGAGGTGGCACCGGATGGAGGTGCTGGTGCAGTTGAAGTAGAAGATGCACGTGGTGTCCATGATGAAGGTCGGCCTGCAGAAAAGTTAGTTCGCCCCAATGCTTGTCGATCCTGCACTTCACGTTCAGCTTTACAAGCAAGATGGAATAAACGAGTGATATTAGTATACTCCTTATAGTCTAGAATGGTCTGAATCTCTCTATTTAATCCACCCAGAAAACGTGCAAGCATAGCTTCATTCTCCTCAACAATACCACATCTAATCATGCCAGTTTGTAATTCCTGATAATATTCTTCTACAGAATTTTTCCCTTGTCTTAAACGCTGCAATTTTTGAAGCAATTCACGTTGATAATATGGTGGAACCCAACGCGTACGCATAGCAGTTTTCAAAGGAGCCCAAGTAGTTGGAATAGGATATAATCTACAATGTTCAGACCACCATACACATGCAAAACTAGTGAAAGCACAAACGGCAGCAGCAACTCGTCTCTCCTCAGGATATTGTAAACATGTAAATCGTTGTTCAGTTTCTAACTCCCAAGTAAGATATATATCAGGAACATATCTACCCTCAAATGGTGGAATATTCAATTTCAGTTTAGGAATATGGACATCATCTCGTACCTGAGGTGGTGGTGCAGGCCTACCATTACGAATATATACCTGAGGTCGACCTGCTGGTGGTGGTACAGGGGGCTGCACGTAGTGTTGATTTTGATCAACCTCATCCTCATAATCTCCCACATAATCATCCTCCTCCGCATCAGCAGCAGGAGCCACAGAAGTATCAACAGCAGCACCAACAGTTTGGCCAAACGCAAGAGGAACACGGCTTGCTCGGCGGAGGTCTGCTTCGCGACGTGGAGGTAGTCGTTGTTGTTGTTGTTGGAGAGGTGCGTTAGGTGCAGCGGGTGGTGGTGGTGGAAGACGCGCGAGCAATTCATTAAACTTGTTATCGAACTTTGTTTCGAACGTCTTCTCAAAGCCAGTGATCTTCTCCATGGCCTCTTCAAAATTGTTCAGCACATCTTGCACCTGTTCAGTCATCATTTGCTGAAACTTATCATGAAGCTCCTTGTTCGATAAATTCTCCCAGTCAATCTCGTCGGCTTGTGATCCTGGCATGGTTAGCAGCAATAGAAACACACAAGAATATGATCCTACAGACTACGAACAAGTGGTGGTGGTGGGTGTCACAAATCCGTCAAGCAAATCTCAAATTCTTACCAGTTCTTACCCAGCAGCAGGCGGTGATCGGCAACCGTTGTAGTCAAAAACTCTCAAAGCTTGGATAGAGCGATTACCAGGGAGAGTCAAACGCACGACGTAGATGTATGTGGAGCTGGGAAGGCTTATAATATGGTAGCAAAAAGGGTCAGCAATAATCAATTCAGAGATGCAAAGTTGAATAAACGCTCAACGACGGTACTGTGCTGGTCCTAGTGATGAGGACATCAATACAATTGTTACACCCACAGCCCCTACTGCTATACATACTGGACCAATTACTAGAGCTCGTGCACGCCAACTAAATTACCAGGTACTTTCGTTTCTTGGTAATGATTCTAATGTTCATGAGAATATGATGCTGCCTAAATTGGATACATTTGTTTTGCTTACAAATGAAGGGCCTAGCTTGGAGAAGGATGAACATTGGAGCAAGAACAAGCATGGAGATGATGGCATGCGCAAGGGGAACAAGAACGGAGTTACAAGTGATGATTTCAGGACTTTGAAGCCACCATAATGGGTGCATGAAGCCTTGGACGAAATATACAAGATGCCACTTCATAAATTTCGTCCCGAGGCTATTTTAGGTGCTGCGTCACCTTATTATTGGGCCAGGCCCATGTAATTTCGAAATACATAAGTATAGGCTATTTTTAGAGTCCGTATGTGTGGGGAAACAAGAGATAGGGTTGATTTCGGACCCCTCTACCAAGGGCCACGAAATTCCCCCCTCTTCCTCCATATATACAGCCCTTAGGGCATCGTTTAGACTTTGGGTTTTGTTTAGATTAAAAGTTCGCCATAGCTGCAACTTCGCGTACTTCGTTTGTGTTCAACGACCAGACAAAGGCGTCACAGAACCCCACCTTGATCAATAAAGCTTTCATCTTATATTCGCAATATCCAGATTGCAATCTTAGTTTCTTGCTTGTTCTTCGTTTGCTCGCAGGAAACAGACCCTCGTGGTCAGGTTGATCGTGCTCCGGCGTGGTCAATAACCTCTCGGAGTTGGTTTAGCGATTGCTAAGGCGCGACGTCCTCACACGTTCGTAGTCGGATCGTCAAAGTCGACTTCCACCAAAGCGAAATCCACCATCTCATCGAAAGACGGGACACCTTTGCCTCTATCATATCTCTTGAATATCACGGTTTAATCCTCCCCAAAATCTATCCATAAAATCATCTTCACTTTCTTCTAAAGAGGAATGCAACAAGGTAGTTTGTAAATCATCATAATATTTTGTTACAGTTTCACTACCTTGTTTTAAGTGTTGCAACTTCTTAATCATGTCACGAGTATAATAAGCAGGGACGAAAGTATGTCGCATGGCAAGTTTCAAATCATCCCAAGTAGTAGGTATATAATCAGGGTGTAACCGACAATATTCACTCCACCAAACCAAAGCATAACCAGTGAAAGAACCAACCGCAACCTTAACCTTTTTATGTTCATTGAAATTATGGGAAGCAAATATATTTTTTATGTCGAACTCCCATTCAATATATAAAGCAGGTTTAAAACGGCCATTAAATGGTGGTATAGATACATTAACCTGATCATGTGCATTTGGATGTTTGTGCACCTCTCGTGACGGTTGTGGTATTTGCGAAGGTGGTGGCACGTCTCCCGCGATCGACAAAGCCCATGAATTGACTCTGGATCCTGTCATGATTAGTAGAACAAGAAACAAAACCCAAAAATAATGTTCCTATAACTACTAGGATGTGGTGGTAAAACGCTCACAGTAAAGCAAATATCAATGTCTTACAAGTTCTTACCATGCAGCAGGCGGTGATCGGCAACCAGCGGTGTCAAGTAACTCCGAATATTGAGTAAAGCGATTGCCAGGGGAGTGTACGTATACACGGTGTAGAAATATGTGGAGCTGGGTTGGCTATATATGGTAGCAAAAGATTAGCAATAATCAATTCAAAGATGCAATGTTGAATAAACGCTCAACGACGGTACTGTGCTGGTCCTAGGCTAGACCGGACTAGAGACGCGAGCCTAGAACACTAATAAGGTCACGGCGTAGCACAACTAGCATCAATGAAGGATATTAAGTAGCTCTTGACAGCAAGATATAAGTGAAGATCACAACGGCAGTGAAGATAATGATGAAAAACAACTGCCAAGCAGGATATACAACAACTCTCTCTCCAACTTTCCTCTTGAAAAGTTTGAGATAATTTTCTGATAAATTCTTTCAAAGAATGCTACTAACTCAAGCTTTCCAATGCAAAAAGAATCACCCAATTCGGAGTCCGTATGAAAAACCTGTGTGGAACTTCGGAGGGCAAAAAGACCTATTTAGAAGCCGATTTTGAGGTGTCAAATATTGAACTAACTTCTGCAACTATTTAGATGCGGCTCGTCGCTATCTTCAATTTGAGTACTCACGGAGCCAAAACGGACTTCGTATGAGGAAGATACACCTGTTTTACTGAATAGTGCGCAAAACAGATTCCAATCCGAATTCAGGTACGAGATTGATTCTAGATAGATCCAATTTTTTTTTCTTCTCTCTTTTTTTTCTCACGCTTTTTTTTTCTTCTCTTTTTTTTCTTTTTTTTCCTCTCTTTTTTTCCTCTATCTTTTTTTTTCTCCCCCTTTCCAAGACAAACTAGATAAGATGCAGATTGGATCAGGCGAAGATGTGAATGACCTCAACTATGATTATGACAATGAACAGTGCGTAGCACGTGGTGGAAATTAATGGATGGAATGGTGGACAGCGAAAGGGATAATGATGCAGCGGCGGCGTGACTAATGTGAACAGAACTCGAAACTCTAAAGGAACTAGACACTAAGACCAGCAACTCGACACGGCGATGCAACCGATAATTCAATAATGCAAACAATGAAAAGAAAATTGCAAAGGCTCAGTCTGGCTAGGACAAAGGATGAATAGATCTAACTTTTGTTTTGTGGCTTTTTCTTGGATAATAGGTAAGAAAATAAATCTAATCTAGGAAAAACTGGAAATTCTCACCGAGCAACCTGAAAACTGATACCACTTGATAGAGGCGGGGGTGTCCCGATCTTTCGATGAGATGATAACTATCGATTTGGTGGAGACGACTTTGACAATCCGACTACGAACGTGCACAACGTTGCGCCTTAGCAATCGCTAAACCAATCTCCTGAGGTTACTGACGATGCTGGAAGCACGGTCAGCCTGACCACGAAGGCCTATTCCTGCAAGCAATCGAAGAACGAGCAAGAATATGATAAAGCAATCTGAATATTGCAAATATATATGAAGTATTGATAATGGTGGGGATCCGGAAGCGGTCTTGGTCTGGTCGTTGGACACAAACGAAGTACACGAAGTTGCAATGGCTAACTTTTAACTAAACAAATCCCCAGGAAAAACTACTAGATGGATCTACTTATATAGGAGCAAGGGGTGGCGGCCAAGGAGGTGGGAGGACGTCCCAAGGCAGCCTAAAACTAAATCTAGGTCGTACAAGGCCAATGGGCCCAAGTGGAGGTGATGTAACACCTTTGGACTTGTAGTTTGACTCGGATTCTGCTGCAGCATTAGATTGTTTCGTCCACAACTCAACGCTCCGGACGAATTTGAAGGTGATTCCAATTGGGTTGGAAAGTGCACGAAATCTAGTTTCCAACAAAAAAAGAATCACCCAATTCGGAGTCCGTATGAAAAACCTGTGTGCGTTTTGAGTCAGGTGTGTCTGTGCAGTCCGAATCTGAATCCAGAACGTGAGAGACTTGGACTCTATCTTCTCTTGGGCCAAAAGTGACGTGAGAGAACTTTTTGGACAGCAAATAAACATCTCTTTCTTCCTTATCTTCATATGTGGATTGTACAAATGTCCCATACACCTGCAATTAGACAAAACACAAAAGTGTGTGAAGTATTTTTGTTCTGGATAACATAAATAGATTATTGAATAGTTTGCACTAGAAATCACCTGACAAATATGCATATATGCAATATTTTTGGTCATATCCAAGGTAGTCATGTCCTCATCAATATGATGCTGCCTAAATTGGATACATTTGTTTTGCTTACAAATGAAGGGCCTAGCTTGGAGAAGGATGAACATTGGAGCAAGAACAAGCATGGAGATGATGGCATGCGCAAGGGGAACAAGAACGGAGTTACAAGTGATGATTTCAGGACTTTGAAGCCACCATAATGGGTGCATGAAGCCTTGGACGAAATATACAAGATGCCACTTCATAAATTTCGTCCCGAGGCTATTTTAGGTGCTGCGTCACCTTATAATTGGGCCAGGCCCATGTAATTTCGAAATACATAAGTATAGGCTATTTTTAGAGTCCGTATGTGTGGGGAAACAAGAGATAGGGTTGATTTCGGACTCCTCCACCAAGGGCCACGAAATTCCCCCCTCTTCCTCCATATATACAGCCCTTAGGGCATCGTTTAGACTTTGGGTTTTGTTTAGATTAAAAGTTCGCCATAGCTGCAACTTCGCGTACTTCGTTTGTGTTCAACGACCAGACAAAGGCGTCACAGAACCCCACCTTGATCAATAAAGCTTTCATCTTATATTCGCAATATCCAGATTGCAATCTTAGTTTCTTGCTTGTTCTTCGTTTGCTCGCAGGAAACAGACCCTCGTGGTCAGGTTGATCGTGCTCCGGCGTGGTCAATAACCTCTCGGAGTTGGTTTAGCGATTGCTAAGGCGCGACGTCCTCGCACGTTCGTAGTCGGATCGTCAAAGTCGACTTCCACCAAAGCGAAATCCACCATCTCATCGAAAGACGGGACACCTCCGCCTCTATCAATGGGTGCATGAAGCCTTGGACGAAATATACAAGATGCCACTTCATAAATTTCGTCCCGAGGCTATTTTAGGTGCTGCGTCACCTTATTATTGGGCCAGGCCCATGTAATTTCGAAATACATAAGTATAGGCTATTTTTAGAGTCCGTATGTGTGGGGAAACAAGAGATAGGGTTGATTTCGGACTCCTCCACTAAGGGCCACGAAATTCCCCCCTCTTCCTCCATATATACAGCCCTTAGGGCATCGTTTAGACTTTGGGTTTTGTTTAGATTAAAAGTTCGCCATAGCTGCAACTTCGCGTACTTCGTTTGTGTTCAACGACCAGACAAAGGCGTCACAGAACCCCACCTTGATCAATAAAGCTTTCATCTTATATTCGCAATATCCAGATTGCAATCTTAGTTTCTTGCTTGTTCTTCGTTTGCTCGCAGGAAACAGACCCTCGTGGTCAGGTTGATCGTGCTCCGGCGTGGTCAATAACCTCTCGGAGTTGGTTTAGCGATTGCTAAGGCGCGACGTCCTCGCACGTTCGTAGTCGGATCGTCAAAGTCGACTTTCACCAAAGCGAAATCCACCATCTCATCGAAAGACGGGACACCTTTGCCTCTATCAAGTGGTATCAGATTTCCAGGTTGCTCGGTGAGATTTTACAGTTTTTTTAGTAGTTTAGATCGAGTTTGCTCTTCATACCTATAGTCCACGAAAAAGCCACAAAAAAAAATTTAGGGTTAGTTCATCATATCCGAACCAATCTGAGCCTTGCATAATCTTTTTAGGGTTTTGCTTTGTTGAATTTGCGGTTGCATCGTCGTGTCTAGTTGCTGGTCTTAGAGTCTAGTCTTTTAGAGTTTCGAGTTCTGGTCATAAGTTGTCACGCCGCCGCCGCACCATCATCATCGCCCCTGCCATCTACCACCACCGCACCGAATCCGTATCCATATACCACCACCAATCCGTGTCCATATACCACCACCGATCCATATCCATATACTACCACCGCTACCACCACCGCTGCCATATACCACCACCATATATCCACCACCAATCCGAGTTCTTTGCTTATTAGGTTTGTTTTCGGGATCCATCTAGATTCCGATTCGTGTTTCCTAGCCGGAGTAGGTTTCGGAAAAAAAAA
>NC_041385.1:360843115-360850567 GCF_002162155.2 Triticum dicoccoides
ATTGGGCCAGGCCCATGTAATTTCGAAATACGTAAGTATAGGCTATTTTTAGAGTCCGTATGTGTGGGGAAACAAGAGATAGGGTTGATTTCGGACTCCTCCACCAAGGGCCACGAAATTCCCCCCTCTTCCTCCATATATACAGCCCTTAGGGCATCGTTTAGACTTTGGGTTTTGTTTAGATTAAAAGTTCGCCATAGCTGCAACTTCGCGTACTTCGTTTGTGTTCAACGACCAGACAAAGGCGTCACAGAACCCCACCTTGATCAATAAAGCTTTCATCTTATATTCGCAATATCCAGATTGCAATCTTAGTTTCTTGCTTGTTCTTCGTTTGCTCGCAGGAAACAGACCCTCGTGGTCAGGTTGATCGTGCTCCGGCGTGGTCAATAACCTCTCGGAGTTGGTTTAGCGATTGCTAAGGCGCGTCGTCCTCGCACGTTCGTAGTCGGATCGTCAAAGTCGACTTTCACCAAAGCGAAATCCACCATCTCATCAAAAGACGGGACACCTTTGCCTCTATCAGGAGAGTTTTGAGACACTCGCCATTATAATGATTTTTCGCAAAAAAAAAAGTAGCGCAAAAAAAAGAGCGCAAAAAAAAGAGCGAATTTTTTTTTCCAGAGTGTGCTTTTCCGTTGTTTACGTGCCGCGCCGTGATTTTGTTGGTGTTCTAGGCTCGCGTCTCTAGCACAGTCTAGCCTAGGACCAGCACAGTACCGTCGTTGAGCGTTTATTCAACTTTGCATCTCTGAATTGATTATTGCTGACCCTTTTTGCTACCATATTATAAGCCTTTCCAGCTCCAAATACATCTACGTCGTGCGTTTGACTCCCTGGTAATCGCTCTATCCAAGCTTTGAGAGTTTTTGACTACAACGGTTGCCGATCACCGCCTGCTGCTGGGTAAGAACTGGTAAGAATTTGAGATTTGCTTGACGGATTTGTGACACCCACCACCACCTCTTGTTAGTAGTCTGTAGGATCATATTCTTGTGTGTTTCTATTGCTGCTAACCATGCCAGGATCACAAGCCGACGAGACTGACTGGGAGAACATGACGAATAAGGATTTGCATGATAAATTTCAGCAAATGATGAGTGAACAGGTGCAAGACGTGCTAAACAGATTTGAAGAGGCCATGGAGAAGATAGATGGCATGGAGAAGACGTTCGAAACAAAGCTCGATAACAAGTTTAATGAATTGCTCACGCGTCTTCCACCACCACCACCCGCTGCACCTAACGCACCTCTCCAACAACAACAACAACGACTACCTCCACATCGTGAAATAGACCTCCGCCGAGCGAGCCATGTTCCTCTTGCATTTGGCCAAATTGTTGGTGCTGCTGTTGATACTTTTGTGGATCCTGCTGCTGATGCGGAGGAGGATGATTATGTGGGAGATTACGAGGATGAGGTTGCTCAAAATCAGAACTACGTGCAACCACTAGCACCACCATCAGCAGGTCGACCTCAGGTATATATTCGTAATGGTAGGCCTGCACCACCACCTCAGGTACGAGATGATGTCCATATTCCTAAACTGAAATTGAATATTCCACCATTTGAGGGTAGATATGTTCCTGATATATATCTTACTTGGGAGTTAGAAACTGAACAACGATTTACATGTTTACAATATCCTGAGGAGAGACAAGTTGCTGCTGCTGTTTGTGCTTTCACTAGTTTTGCATGTGTATGGTGGTCTGAACATTCTAGATTATATCCTATTCCAACTACTTGGGCTGCTTTGAAAACTGCTATGCGTACTCGTTGGGTTCCACCATATTATCAACGTGAATTGCTTCAAAAATTACAGCGTTTAAGACAAGGGAAAAATTTTGTAGAAGAATATTATCAGGAATTACAAACGGGCATGATTAGATGTGGTATTGTTGAGGAGAATGAAGCTATGCTTGCACGTTTTCTGGGTGGATTAAATAGAGAGATTCAGACCATTCTAGACTATAAGGAGTATACTAATATCACTCGTTTATTCCATCTTGCTTGTAAAGCTGAACGTGAAGTGCAGGATCGACAAGCATTGGGGCGAACTAACTTTTCTGCAGGCCGACCTTCATCATGGACACCACGTGCATCTTCTACTTCAACTGCACCAGCACCTCCATCTGGTGCCACCTCCAGCCGTGATACAAGAAAACAGGCACAACCACCATTATCTGCCAAGAGCGCACCTGCGGGGCCTGCACAGCGTTCTTCTTCTTCCATGGCATCAACAGGGCACACAAGTGATATTATTTGTCGTCGTTGTAAGGGAGGAGGTCATTATGCGAGGGAATGCAAATCTCCGCGTGTGATGATTGCTACCGCGGATGGTGGATATGAGTCCGCTAGTGACTATGATGAGAAGACTTTGGCTCTTATTACACGCGAAGAACATGGTGGAGATGATTCTGATCATGAGACGCAATACATGGCTCCTGAAGACGCTGACATGTATGAATGTTTAGTTGCTCAATGTGTTTTGAGTGTGCAGGTCACACAAGCTGAGCAAAATCAGAGGCACAATTTGTTCCATACCAAGGGAGTTGTGAAGGAACGTTCTGTGCGCGTCATAATAGACGGAGGGAGCTGCAACAACTTGGCTAGCATGGAGATGGTGGAGAAGCTTTCTCTCACCACAAGACCACATCCACATCCTTACTACATCCAATGGTTCAACAACAGCGGCAAGGTTAAGGTAACACGTACTGTTCGTGTGCATTTTAGTATCTCTACATATGCTGATTATGTTGATTGTGATGTGGTACCTATGCAAGCATGTTCCTTATTACTTGGTAGACCATGGCAATTTGATAAAAACTCTGTACACCATGGTAGAAACAATCACTATACTCTTGTTCATAAGGATAAAAATATTACTTTGCTTCCTATGACTCCTGATTCCATTTTGAAAGATGATATTAATAGAGCTAATAAAGCAAAACAGGAGAAGAATAAGAGTGAAAATCAGATTGTGGCAAAAGAATTTGAGCAACAAATGAAGCCTAATAATAAACCATCTAGTGTTGCTTCTGAAATTAAATTGAAAAGTGCATGTTTATTTGCCACCAAATCTGATATTGATGAGCTAGATTTCAGCAAATCTGTTTGCTATGCTTTTGTGTGCAAAGAGGCATTATTCTTCTTGAAATGAAGTCGTCCTCGACGGAAGTTCAGAAGAAGAAGGCGTGAGGTGAACAGATGGGTCTTTGTCCTCTTATAAAGGCAGCGAATATCAAGCGCCCCCTCATAAGCCTTAAATCTCGCCTATTCCCAAGGCGACGTGTGAAGGGCACGGTTGGAGTACCCAAAAACCCTATTGATGAGAATCCCGTGATAAGGGGACACAATCTCTGCTTTGACAAGACGTGTCATTGGTCGTGCCTCGAAATGTGAAACGAGGTTGTAAGACGGTTCAAAATAATAATAAGGCCAGAACATCACGTCTCGCCAAAAAAGTGGCCCATGGACGTGACCTATTTTAAGTATTGTTGCTTTTTACAGCTTAGGGTTGTACGTGTTAAGCAAGGCCGGATACAACTCTTGTGTGCGGAAAGCTGCTTTGGAGTATTCGGAAAGGGAACCCGCCTTGCAATGCTGAAGACAATCTGCACACCGGACACATCGTCATTCAAGCCTGGTTTAGGGGCTACTGAGGGAGCCCTGGACTAAGGGGTCCTCGGGCGTCTGAGCTATGTGATATGGGCCGAACTAATGGGCCATGAAGATATGAGATGAAAAACCATTCCCCGTGTCTGGATGGGACGCTCCTTGACATGGATGGCAAGCTTGACGTTCGGATCATGCATCTTCCTTTCTCTGTAAATTGACTCTATACAACCCTATATCCCTCCGGTGTCTATATAAACCGGAGGGTTTAGTCCGTAGGGCAAGAACACAATCATACATGCTAGACATCTAGGGTTTAGCCATTACGATCTCGAGGTAGATCAACTCTTGTAATCCCTATACTCATCAAAGTCAATCAAGCAGGAAGTAGGGTATTACCTCTATTAAGAGGGCCCAAACCTAGGTAAACATCGTGTCCCCTGCCTCCTTGTTACCTTCGATCCTCAGACGCACACTTCGGGACCCCCTACCCGAGATCTGCCGGTTTTGACACCTACTTGGGGCGCCCCATGGATGCCTCCCCTCTCCCTCCAACCTATATATATGTGGGGGCCGCCCCTAGAACACACAACATCAATTGTTAGCCGTGTGCGGAGCCCACCTCGATAGTTTTCACCCCGATCATATTCTCACGGTGCTTAGGCGAAGCCCTGCCCGCATCACTTCACCATCACCGTCCCCATGCCATCGTGTTGACGGAACTCATCCACTTCCTCGACACCTTGCTGGATCAGGAGGACGAGGGACGTCATAGAGCTGAACGTGTGCAGAACTCGGAGGTGCCGTACGTTCGGTACTTGATCGGTCGGTGTCGGTGTCAAAACCGGCGGATCTCGGGTAGGGGGTCCCGAACTGTGCATCTAGCCGGATGGTAACAGGAGACAAGGGACATGATGTTTTACCCAGGTTCGGGCCCTCTTGATGGAGGTAAAACCCTACGTCCTGCTTGATTGATATTGATGATGTGGGTATTACAAGAGTAGATCTACCACGAGATCAATGAGGCTAAACCCTAGAAGCTAGCCTATGGTATGATTGTTGTTCGTCCTATGGACTAAAACCATCCGGTTTATATAGACACCAGAGAGGGCTAGGGTTACACAGAGTCGGTTACAATGGTAGGAGATCTACATATCCGTATCGCCAAGCTTGCCTTCCATGCCAAGGAAAGTCCCCTTCGGACACGGGACGAAGTCTTCAATCTTGTATCTTCATAGTCTTGGAGTCTGGCCGATGATGATAGTTCGGCTATCCGGACACCCCCTAGTCCATGACTCCCTCAGTAGCCCCCGAACCAGGCTTCAATGACGACGAGTCCGGCGCGTATATTGTCTTTGGCGTTTGTAAGGCGGGTTCTCCTCCATATTCCATGTGTTTGCCGAATAGTGTCCGGTTTCCTTATAAATGTTGCGCTCCTTGGCTTCTACGTCCAATAATGTCCCTCTTCCACGTGTTGTATGAATGCGAAAAGCCAGGGTATTTTTACGTTTTACCCCCTAGCTGCGCTAATAAGCTGCCTATAAGAGAGGCGAGGATCCAGATCCGAATCACACCATCCTCCTTCCGCAAGTACCCATCGAAGCGCATCTGACAAAAATCCATTCCAACATGGACAGTCGACGCGGCTCCTCCTCTCGCGCTCCCAGTCCTCAGCCAGGAGATTGGAGGGGATGTTCCTCTCGCGCACAGCGAGTTAGTGACGCTCCAAGCAGAGGGATACCTTCCCCCAGCCTTTATGGTTCCGATTCGAGCCGGACTCGCCACCTACAAGGGTGGGAAGCAGGCGGAGAGCATCCCCAGTCTCTCCAAAGGAGAGCGGGTATGCTTCGTCCCCTACATCCGTTTCTCCGGGGGCTCCTGGAGTTCTATGGACTCCAACTTCACCACCTCACACCTGCCTCCATCTTGCACATCGCGGGCTTTGTAGCTCTTTGCGAGCTGTTCTTGGGCATCGAGCCCCATTTTGCACTGTGGAAGAGATTGTTTTGCCTCGTACCCTGTTCTCACGAGGGGTCAATATATCAAGTGGGCGGAGCCGAAATATGGCGCATCACCGGGACCGGATATCTATCCGGAACCCCGAAGAAGGCGTCCGAAGACTGGCCTTCGGAATGGTTCTATATGGAAGACGCCCCGCTGCTGGATCCAGTTCGGATCGGCCTCCCGGAGTTTAGTAACGCTCCTCTGAAGAAACGCCTGAGTTGGCGCCTCGGAGCCCTCAACGGGAAGATGATAGGAGCGTCCAATATCTGATGGGCCGGATAAGGTTACTGGCCCATTCCGGATTGACCATGATTGGAGTCAGGGCCACATGCATTATGCGAGGGGTGCAGCCGCTCCAATATAGGGGCCACCCCATGTGGGATTTCAACGGGGAGAATGACGCCACCCGTCATGGCCGCAAGGGGCCGGGATCAACCGCCGATCTGGTGAAGATCCTGTCCGGCTTGTACAAGGGGGAGAAGGAGGACTTCCTCCGCACGAGTCCATTGAATGGATTCTCCATGAATAACCCTCGGAGCTGGGTAAGCGGACGTTTACATATCCGATCCATGCTTTCAAAGTTAAGTGCCTTACTTTATGATTTTGATGCAGGAACTGCGCCGGGATGTGGAGGGCATACAAAGCCCGACTCCACAACCCGAGGATCCAGGAAGATCCCTTGATCCGACCTCCGGAGAGGATCTGGACATAAAGGTGGAGCTGATTGATGGGGTGTTCCACCAACTCAGCATAGACAATGCTCTAGTCGCCATTACGGCTGACTACCCCGGTTTATCTCCGGCTTCCCAGGTGAGTACGACTGTGACGCCCGGGTAATTAAGCTACAGTAATCCCCGCTAATGATGCCACGTCACCTCGGTTACTGTGGATAAACTCGCGTTAGTTCGGAACCTAGTTCGAATTTCAAATTCAAAATCGAGCAAACAATAAAAGTTTTCAAATATTAAAATTTAAATGTTTGGAGTGAACCAAATAATACATAGGTAATTATGGTGATGAAACCACATTTTTATAAAAATTTTAAATGCTTAAAAGAAAATAAAACAACAGCAAAAGAAAGTAATTAAATGCCTTTTGTATTTTGTAAAATATTGAACTATTTTATTTAGCTGTCCAAATTAATGTGGCAGTGGTATCTTTAACATACCATATTTAGGTGTTGTTCTCACATTCTTCAAAATTGAAATAAATTAATAATTTAATAAAACCGAAAGGAATAAATAAAAGAAAAGGAAAAAAAAAGAAAAAAAAAGAAGAATAAGAGAGAGAAAGAACCCCCCACTGGGCCACAGCCCAGCTGGCCTCTGGGCCAACCAGGCCGGCCCAACCGCGCCCTCTACTTCCCCCTGGATGCCCGAAACCCTAGCCCCACGTCGCCACTCCCCCCTCCCGATCCGATCTGGATCGGGATCGATCCCGCGCTCCTGACGCCTCCCATCGCCACACCCATCGCGCCTCCATCCTCCTCCGCGACGCCATCTCGCCGGCCCAGCACCTCCCGGCCTCCTCCTCCCTCTCTCGGTTGGATCTGGACCGGGGCAAACCCCCCAACCCCGTCGCCCGTCGCCGCGACGACCTCGCCCTTCTCCCTCGCGTGCCCGTTGCCGCCTAGACGCGCCGGCGACCGGAGCTCCCTCGCCGGCCTGCTTCCCCTTCCCCACCGGACTGCTCCTCTCCGCCGCTCGTCCCCCTCGACGTCCCCGACCTCCACCGAGCACGTTGCCCCCGTCCTCCTCGCCGTGGAACGACGCCGCCGCCCGGAGCTCCTACCCCGCCGGCCTGCTCCCCGTCGCCCGCTCGTCCCCGACGGCC
>NC_041385.1:360852974-360873141 GCF_002162155.2 Triticum dicoccoides
GCGTGGCTTTGGTCGCCGACGCCCGCGGCCGGGCACCACCGCTACCTGCCGGCCTCACCCGCCTGTGCCCCGCCTCCTCTGCACACGGCGCCCGGCCCCGTGGCGCCCCTGTTTCCCCCGCTCCGCACTGTGCGCCGTCGCCGCCGCCGGCGAGCCTGCGCCCCGGCTCGCCGTGCCCCCCCTTCCCCGTTGGCCGCGGACGAGCGCCCGCTGCGCCAGTTCGGGCGGGTGCCCAGCGCCCGCTAACACCGAAACCACTCTGGCCACTGGTGCCAATGACATGGGGGCCCCACGGCCCTAGAACGTTTTATTAAAAAAAAGGGAATTAAAATTAATAATAATAAAAATAATTAATTAATTAATTAATTAATTAAGTTAATTAATCATAATTAGATTAATCAAATTAACTAATTAGTCTAATTAAACTGTGATTAGTTTAGCTAAAACCTGATTAGCCTAAACAGGGTATGACAGGTGGGCCCCGCTGGACCCACACGTCAGTTTGACCAGTCAACGCCCCTGTTGACTGCTGACGTCATGCTGACGTCATGATGACGTCAGCAAACACTGTTTTGGATAAGGTTGGATTTAAATGAATAAATAAAATCAGAAAATGATTTAAATCTTTAGAAAATCATATCTTTTAATCCGTAACTCGGATGAAAATACTTTCTACATGAAAGTTGCTCAGAACGACGAGACGAACCCGGATACGCAGCCCGTTCGTCCACCACACACCTCTAACATACCAAACACGCAACTTTCCCCCTCCGGTTCATCTGTCCGAAAACGCGAAACCCCGGGAATACTTTCCCGGATGTTTCCCCCTTCACCGGTATCGCCTATCCCTACGTTAGGACATCCCTAGCACAACGTATTGCCGCGTCTTGCTTTGTGTTACATTTGATTGCTCTGTTATTTATTGTGTTCCCCCTCCGTTACTCCTTTCCGGTAGACTCCGAGACCGACGCTGCTGCTGCCCAGTTCGACTACGGAGTTGACGACCCCTCCTTCTTGCCAGAGCAACCAGGCAAGCCCCCCCCCCTTGATCACCAGATATCGCCTACTCTTCTCTATACTGCTTGCATTAGAGTAGCGTAGCATGTTACTGCTTTCCGTTAATCCTATTCTGATGCATAGCCTGTCATTGCTGCTACAGTCATTGATACCTTACCCGCAATCCTAAATGCTTAGTATAGGATGCTAGTGTTCCATCAGTGGCCCTACACTCTTGTCCGTCTGCCATGCTATACTACTGGGCTGTGATCACTTTGGGAGGTGATCACGGGCGTATACTATATACTTTACACAGTTACATTACCTGTGATACTGTTCGGAGATGGGGGCTGAAGGGGCAGGTGGCTCCATTCTAGTAGAGGTGGGCCTGGGTTCCCGACGGTCCCCGACGGTTACTTTGTGGCGGAGCGACAGGGCAGGTTGAGACCACCTAGGAGACAGGTGGGCCTGGCCCTGTTCGGCGTTCGCGGATACTTAACACGCTTAACGAGATCTTGGTATTTGATCTGAGTCGGCTACGAGCCTATACGCACTAACCATCTACGCGGGAGTAGTTATGGGTATCTCGGCGTCGTGGTATCAGCCGAAGCACTTCAGACGTCAGCGACGGAGCGGCGCGCGCCGGATTGGAACGTAAGCCTGCTCTTGTATTAAGGGGGCTAGTTCTGCTTCCGGCCGCCCACGCAACGTGCAGGTGTGCTATGGGCGATGGGCCCAGACCCCTGTGCGCTTAGGTTTAGACCGGCGTGCTGGCCTCTCTGTTTTGCCTAGGTGGGGCTGCGACGTGTTGATCTTCCGCGGCCGGGCATGACCCAGGAAAGTGTGTCCGGCCAAATGGGATCAAGCGTGTTGGGCTATGTGGTGCACCCCTGCAGGGAAGTTAATCTATTCGAATAGCCGTGATCTTCGGTAACAGGACGACTTGGAGTTGTACCTTGAGCTTATGACAACTAGAACCGGATACTTAATAAAACACACCCTTCCAAGTTCCACAGACAACCCGGTGATCGCTTTTCTACAGGGCGACGAGAGGAGGATCGCCGGGTAGGGTTATGCTATGCGATGCTACTTGGAGATGCTGCTTGGAGATGCTACTTGAAGATGCTACTTGGAGGACTTCAATCTACTCTCTCCTACATGCTGCAAGACGGAGGCTGCCAGAAGCGTAGTCTTCGACAGGATTAGCTATCCCCCTCTTATTCTGGCATTCTGCAGTTCAGTCCACTGATATGGCCTCCTTACACATATACCCATGCATATGTAGTGTAGTTCCTTGCTTGCGAGTACTTTGGATGAGTACTCACGGTTGCTTTCTCCCCCATTTTTCCCCTTTTCCTTTCTTTCTGGTTGTCACAACCAGATGCTAGAGTTCAGGAGCCAGACGCCACCGTCAACGACGACCCCTACTACACCGGAGGTGCCCCTACTACGTGCAGCCCGCTGACGACGTCCAGGAGTAGTTAGGAGGATCCCAGGCAGGAGGCCTGCACCTCTTTCGATCTGTATCCCAGTTTGTGCTAGCCTTCTTAAGGCAAACTTGTTTAACTTATGTCTGTACTCAGATATTGTTGTTTCCGCTGACTCGTCTATGATCGAGCACTTGTATTCGAGCCCTCGAGGCCCCTGGCTTGTATTATGATGCTTGTATGACTTATTTTATTTGTAGAGTTGTGTTGTGATATCTTCCCGTGAGTCCCTGATCTTGATCGTACACATTTGCTTAGTGTACGATTGAATCGGGGGCGTCACAACGACCGAAGTCCTGACACCATTACTTTTTTAATGCTTATTTCTGACCACCGTATACCAACGGTGCTTCGCAGGAGGTGCCTTTGCGGCGGGAAGCCGAGCCCGCGGCGACTGACCAACCAGGGTCAGTGCGGCCCAGCAGGCAGAAGAGGAGTGCGGCGCGAATCGAAACATCGCCGCAAAGGTATGGCGCACCATTGTCTTTAAGGGAAAGACTCCTGGGAGGTATATTAATGCTCATGATTCTTCCAGGAGAAAGAGCGCTCGCCGGACTATGCCCGGAGAGGTTGCCAACCAAGCCTCCGCCAGCCAGGCTCCAACACCTGGTCTGGAGGGGGAGGCGAGCGCAAAGCGCGAGCCGGATGCTCCTCCAACGAAGGATGCCGACAGGCTATCCTCCACCAGGTCTGAGGTGGAGAGAGCCATGAATCACAGGCGCCGTCGGACAGTTCTTCGTGACGCGTGTTTCTCCCCAGAGGCGTTGAATGCCTTTAATGCGGGAGACGCGCACCTCCGTGCTGCTCAAGATGGTTTAACCAGAGCCACGGAGCAGTATGTGAAAGACATACGGGTGAGGAATTTTAATAGTTATATATGCCAGTAGCCCACGAGACTTAAAATAGTTAAACTAACTGATTTAAGGATCATTTGTTATGCAGGATCTTACGGAGAAGAATACCCACCTGTCCCAGGAGCTTCAAGAATGCAAGGCCCAACTTGAGGCCGCACTAGCCGCCGCCGGGGGAGCCACAGAGACCCCCTCTGGTAATACATATTTCGAAAAGATAAGTAGTTTATGAAGTGCGGCGTGTGCGTTTAGTCTGACAATAATATTGCAGAGGGTGCCGGACTAGATCCGGACAAGCAACATCTGCTGCGCCAGCTGAAGGCCGGCGAGAAGGTGCTTATGAGGGTGCAGCAGGAGAGGAACAAACTCCAAGATGCCAACACCTAGCTGGGCGAAGAACTAAAAGATGTTCGGATCCAGCTGTCTAACTCCGTAAAGGAGAATCGGCGGCTTCGTCGTGGCATTTATAGTAAGTGCTTGAGCAAACTCTTTTGAAAAGAAGAGTTTGGCGAGGAAGTCGATTGACAGAAATGTGTCCGTAGGTGTGCTCATGGGTCGTCCGACGGAGGAAATGCCTGGTTCCACGGGTGACCTTCTTCCCGAGCTGCTGCAACTGCACGAACATGTCCGGCAGGCGATGAGCAGCGTCGTTCAGGCCTTATGGCCGTCCGTCTCCCTACCCGAGGGTCTTGGAGGGCTTGCTGAGAAGCTTCAGGGAGTATGGCAGCGCTTTCGTTTGTGGAAGATATCGGCCTGCCGTCAAGGCGCCAGGGAGGCCTGGGCCATGGTGAAGACGCGATACACGAAGGCTGATCCAAACCACATGGCCGAGGTCGGACCTGTGGGGCCCGATGGGAAGGAGATCCCTGTGAGCCTGATGTACGGCCAAGTAGAGTTGGCCGCGAAATATTTCCAACGGGACTGTAAACTAGACAGCCTGTTAGATGGGACTGAAGAGGAGTACAGTCAGTCAATTTGACGATGTAATTTAGAATGACATGTAAAATGCCTTCTAGCCGGATTGTAGATCGTTTGTCTTTGCGGACCTTTTCGCTTCAACCTCGGGACCCAACAGTCCGGAGTGTGTCCGAATACCCTCACGGTTATACAAAAACCGGGGCATGCATGGAGACCAGGTGATGTAGGGTGGAACCCTAGGGTGACGATCTTTCACGTTTGGAGTGGGATCCCTCGAAGAACACGATGAACACGGGGAAGAACGGGGAGAAATCACAAGGGGAAACACTCAAGAACAAGTCCAAATCACACATCCACTAGACAATCAAACACACAGGATCACAAGGTACATGAACAACAAAGGGAAATATATAAGGTAAGGTTCATCTCCAAGAGGAGGTCTTGATGATATCCTAGATGGATCTTCCCACAAGGGGGTCTTGATGATATCCCGCAGGATCTTCTCACATGGAGGTCTTGAACTCCATGGGAGTGGTAGTCTCTCTCTCTCAAGAGTAGAGGTAGGAGCAAAGCTCACCTAAGAATGAGCTGTCATATTTGCTAAGTCCCAAAAGGAGGAGGAGGAGTCCTATTTATAGGCTAGGGGGCGAAGGGGTACATGGGCTCAGCCCAACACGTGCACACAGGCGCTGGCCGGATGATCCGGGTCCGAAGCCAGATGATCCGGGCTGGTCCGGATGGTCCGGGTGGAGGCCCGGATGATCCGGAGACTCGGCTGGAGGAGGCGCAGGGCCGGATGTCCGGCTGGCGGTCCGGACATCCGGGCAGGGTCCGGATGATCCGGGACGGGGCCCGGATGATCGGGCTTCAGGGGGAGGCTTCTGTAGTCTTCGGTCGAATTAGCCGGATCGTTCGGGCCGGGGTCCGGATCGTCCGGGCTCTGTCCGGATCGTTCGGGTCGCCGTCCGGATCGTCCGGCCACCCTGGTCATTGGTGCTTTTTCCTCTCCGTCTTCATGCATGTCTTCCGCTTCCGGTTCTCCTTGCTTCCTAGCTTCTTCACGGTGAACTCCCTGGTACCTAAGTATGCATAGCATTTCCGTTTGAGGTAGTAACCATGTCTCATGTGAATCGAAAGGGAATTGTGAGAGGAGTGATGTCACCTCGGTTTTAAGAGCTCTTGCACGTGCTCGAGTCATAGGTCCTTGAGGGGTTGGATGTGTTGTTGTAGAGTCCATGGGGGTGATGGAATGATGCTCCGCATCACTATGCATGCACACGGGAGAAGTGTCAAGTAGTACACCATCCTCAAAGGGGTCAAGTGAGCACGTGTAAAGGAGAAGATTCACCTTTGTGTATGTGAAGTAGAGGTCGCACGTGTCACTTGCCAAACGGACTCTTGACATGGTGATGACCATAGGATGCTCCGCATCATCCCCTCCCCCTTGGAAAAGATCCGACCTCGGATCGAAAACCAAATCACCATGGGAAAGAGATGGCGTTGCCGTATCGAAGCGGTCGATCGCCAAGCACTGATCATCTTGAAGCTCGAAATAGGCACTCTCCAATGTCGCACCGTCTTGTGATCCCTTCAAAAGGAGTAAATAGAACAAACACTTGGAAAAACAAATGTGGTTAGCGTTAGTGCAAAACCAAGCATTCAAGAGGTGATTCACCGAACAAGTGTTGTCATCAAGCATAGCATAGGGTGTGGCAAAGGATTGTGACATGGCATGTAAGCATATGAATTGAGCAAAATCAAGGTCATCATGGAAACAAGCAAGTAAATGTGAGATAGAGATGCAAATATGTATGATAAGAGCATAAGCATCTACCTCAGGGTCATAGCAAGCATTCACAAATTGCTCAATGAAAGGTCTATGGTAGGCATAAGAATCATTCACAACACCGAATAAAATGAAGTGTCTAAACACATGGGTCAAGTGCAAGGCAATCCAAGCATAATGTGCATAAGGTGTAGTGAAGATGGAGTGGCACTCAACACAATAGAAATAGCAATTGTTCATCATGTGTGAGGCAATCAAGTGAATCATGTGACAAGCAAAGGGACATGGCATATGTGAAGAAATGATATTGGTGCAACCAACCATATGATAGTAGCAAATAGTCCAAGAATTGGATGCAACACACAAGGTATATATGTCATGGAGCATGGAAATGTGGCAATCATGGGTGAAAGCAATATCTTGAACATGCGTGCAAATGGTGCAAGCAACACATGAAGTATGATCCACAATATCCAAGCTCAAGAAGGATGTCACCTTGAAAGCGTGTCCTTGTGCATTCTTCACAATGCCGAAGTGGTAGGAAATGTGGTGTAGAAACGAGTCGTGGTAGAATGTAAGAGGCTCGCTCTCAAGAGCTCGAATGGTCAACTCACGTGAAGTGGATGATGAGGACATCAATACAATTGTTACACCCACAGCCCCTGCTGCTATACATACTGGACCAATTACTAGAGCTCGTGCACGCCAACTAAATTACCAGGTACTTTCGTTTCTTGGTAATGATTCTAATGTTCATGAGAATATGATGCTACCTAAATTGGATACATTTGTTTTGCTTACAAATGAAGGGCCTAGCTTGGAGAAGGATGAACATTGGAGCAAGAACAAGCATGGAGATGATGGCATGCGCAAGGGAAACAAGAACGGAGTTACAAGTGATGATTTCAGGACTTTGAAGCCACCATAATGGGTGCATGAAGCCTTGGACGAAATATACAAGATGCCACTTCATAAATTTCGTCCCGAGGCTATTTTAGGTGCTGCGTCACCTTATTATTGGGCCAGGCCCATGTAATTTCGAAATACATAAGTATAGGCTGTTTTTAGAGTCCGTATGTGTGGGGAAACAAGAGATAGGGTTGATTTCGGACCCCTCCACCAAGGGCCACGAAATTCCCCCCTCTTCCTCCATATATACAGCCCTTAGGGCATCGTTTAGACTTTGGGTTTTGTTTAGATTAAAAGTTCGCCATAGCTGCAACTTCGCGTACTTCGTTTGTGTTCAACGACCAGACAAAGGCGTCACAGAACCCCACCTTGATCAATAAAGCTTTCATCTTATATTTGCAATATCCAGATTGCAATCTCAGTTTCTTGCTTGTTCTTCGTTTGCTCGCAGGAAACAGACCCTCGTGGTCAGGTTGATCGTGCTCCGGCGTGGTCAATAACCTCTCGGAGTTGGTTTAGCGATTGCTAAGGCGCGACGTCCTCGCACGTTCGTAGTCGGATCGTCAAAGTCGACTTCCACCAAAGCGAAATCCATCATCTCATCGAAAGACGGGACACCTCCGCCTCTATCAGTGGAAGTCGACACAAAGTACAAGTATCCTACACATGCACAAAACAAAACAAAGAGTGTATGCACATGGTAGATAAACACATCATCCATCATGATGGTTCTCATCTTTTGCACATAACCGTTAGAAGTAAAAGTGCATGAATAATATGATGCAACAATGGCAATCTTCATGGCACTAGTTATATGGTGCAAAGGAGTAAGACAAGCATGCTTCACAAGTAATATGTCAAAATCTCCAAACATGTGTGAGAATGCTATGGGGGCAATCTCATGAGCAAGAAGAGAATCATTGTTGCACTCAATACATGGCAAATCATCTAGCTTGAGAGAGGCAACACATGGAGATATATGACAAGAAACAATATGAATCATGTGCAATCATGTCATGTGAGCAAATAGTAGGCATAGACAATGCACATGACATTTCGCAAGCACAAACACAAAGCAAGATGAAAGTGTCACCATAGGAATGGTGCACAAAAGGAGCATGGCAAGAACAAGTGATATCTCCACCAAGCTTGCAAATAGACATACAAGTACTAGAATCAATCATCATGTGTAATGCAAAGCATGGGTCACAAATGCATGTCAAAGGCATATGAATGAGCATATCATGCAAAGTGAACATGGCAAGATGGGTGATAGAGGCAAAGGTGTCCCGTCTTTCGATGAGATGATGGATATCGCTTTGGTGGCAGTCGACTTTGACGACCCGACTACGAACGTGCGAGGACGTCGCGCCTTAGCAATCACTAAACCAACTCCAAGAGGTTATTGACCACGCCGGAGCACGATCAACCTGACCACGAGGGTCTGTTTCCTGCGAGCAAACGAAGAACAAGCAAGAAACTGAGATTGCAATCTGGATATTGCGAATATAAGATGAAAGCTTTATTGATCAAGGTGGGGTTCTGTGACGCCTTTGTCTGGTCGTTGAACACAAACGAAGTACGCGAAGTTGCGGCTATGGCGAACTTTAATCTAAACAAAACCCAAAGTCTAAACGATGCCCTAAGGGCTGTATATATGAAGGAAGAGGGAGGAATTTCGTGGCCCTTGGTGGAGGGGTCCGAAATCAACCCTATCTCTTGTTTCCCCACACATACGGACTCTAAAAATAGCCTATACTTATGTATTTCGAAATTACATGGGCCTGGCCCAATAATAAGGTGACGCAGCACCTAAAATAGCCTCGGGACGAAATTTATGAAGTGGCATCTTGTATATTTCGTCCAAGGCTTCATGCACCCATTATGGTGGCTTCAAAGTCCTGAAATCATCACTTGTAACTCCGTTCTTGTTCCCCTTGCGCATGCCATCATCTCCATGCTTGTTCTTGCTCCAATGTTCATCCTTCTCCAAGCTAGGCCATTCATTTGTAAGCAAAACAAATGTATCCAATTTAGGCAGCATCATATTCTCATGAACATTAGAATCATTACCAAGAAACGAAAGTACCTGGTAATTTAGTTGGCGTGCACGAGCTCTAGTAATTGGTCCAGTATGTATAGCAGCAGGGGCTGTGGGTGTAACAATTGTATTGATGTCCTCATCATCCTCCCCTTCTTGAAATGAAGTCGTCCTCGACGGAAGTTCATCTTCCTCACCCAAATAAGGCTTCAAATCTGCAATGTTAAAAGTGGGACTAACCCCAAAATATGCAGGCAGCTCAAGTTTATATGCATTATCATTTATTTTCTCTAACACCTTAAAGGGACCATCAGCACGTGGCATTAGCTTTGATTTGCGCAAATCAGGAAATCTATCCTTACGCAAATGTAACCAAACAAGATCTCCAGGTGCAAACACAACATGTTTTCTACCCTTATCTCCAGCAAGTTTATATTTAGCATTCATACGCTCAATGTTTTCCTTAGTTAACTCATGCATTTTTAAAATCAATTCAGCACGTTGTTTAGCATCAAAATTAACCTTCTCCGAAGATGGAAGAGGCAACAAATCAATAGGTGCACGAGGTAGGAAACCATACACAACTTCAAAAGGGCACATCTTAGTAGTAGAATGCAATGAACGATTATAAGCAAATTCAATATGAGGCAAGCATTCCTCCCACATTTTCTTATTATTCTTCAAAACAGCCCTAAGCATAGTAGACAACGTTCTATTGACTACTTCAGTTTGTCCATCAGGTTGGGGGTGACAAGTAGTACTAAAAAGCAGTTTGGTCCCCAACTTAGCCCATAAACATCTCCAAAAGTGGCTAAGAAATTTAGTATCACGATCTGAAACAATAGTATTTGGCACACCATGCAAGCGAATAATTTCACGAAAGAACAAGTCAGCAACATTAACAGCATCATCGCTTTTATGACATGGTATAAAGTGTGCCACTTTCGAGAATCTATCCACAACAACAAATATGCTATCCCTCCCCTTCTTTGTTCGAGGTAAACCTAAAACAAAGTCCATAGATATATCCTCCCAAGGAACAGTAGGTACAGGCAAAGGCATATATAAACCATGAGGATTGAGTCGTGACTTAGCTTTTTGACATGTAGTGCATCGAGCAATAAAACGCTCAACATCCCGTCTCATCTTTGGCCAAAAGAAATGTGTAGCAAGTACGTCCTCCGTCTTCTTCATGCCAAAGTGTCCCATTAATCCTCCTCCATGCGCCTCCTGCAACAACAAAAGACGAACGGAGCTAGCTGGAATGCATAGCTTGTTAGCACGAAACACAAATCCATCGTGAACGATGAACTTGTTCCACATTCTTCCTTCTTTACAATTCTGCATTACATCTTTAAAATCAGCATCATGCACATATTGATCTTTGATGGTCTCCAAACCAAATATTTTGAAGTCAAGTTGTGAAAGCATAGTATAGCGGCGAGACAATGCATCAGCAATAACATTTTCTTTTCCCTTCTTGTGTTTAATGACATAAGGAAAAGTCTCAATGAATTCAACCCATTTAGCATGTCTACGATTCAGTTTAGCTTGACTTTTAATATGTTTCAAAGATTCATGATCAGAATGTATAACAAATTCTTTGGGCCATAAATAATGTTGCCATGTTTCTAAAGTCCGAACAAGAGTATATAATTCTTTATCATAAGTAGAATAATTCAGACTAGGCCCACTCAATTTTTCAGAAAAGTATGCAACAGGTTTGCCATCTTGTAATAACACACCGCCTAATCCAATTCCACTAGCATCACATTCAAGCTCAAAAGTCTTATTAAAATCAGGAAGTTGGAGTAAAGGAGCATGTGTCAACTTATCTTTCAATACCGAGAAGACTTCTTCCTGTGCGGTACCCCAAAGAAAAGGCACATCTTTCTTTGTAAGCTCATTGAGAGGTGCAGCAATGGTGCTGAAATCTCTCACAAAACGCCTATAGAATCCAGCGAGGCCAAGAAAACTCCTCACTTGTGTGACCATTTTGGGCTGCAGCCAACTCTCAATAGCTTCAATCTTGGCTTTATCAACTTCAATTCCCCGTGGAGTAACAACATAGCCAAGAAAAGATACTCGGTCGGTGCAAAAGGTGCACTTCCCAAGGTTACCAAACAAACGTGCATCACGTAGAGCAATAAAAACAGCACGTAAATGTTCCAAATGCTCTTCCAAAGATCTGCTATAAATCAATATGTCATCAAACTAAACTACCACAAATCGTCCAATGAAAGCACGTAAAACTTCGTTCATTAATCTCATGAAAGTACTAGGTGCATTAGTTAACCCAAAAGGCATGACTAACCACTCATATAATCCAAACTTAGTTTTGAATGCTGTTTTCCATTCATCTCCCAATTTCATACGAATTTGATGGTATCCACTACGCAAATCAACTTTGGAGAATATTGTAGAGCCACTCAATTCATCAAGCATATCATCTTGCCTAGGAATAGGATGACGATAACGAATAGTAATATTATTAATGCCTCTACAATCAACACACATACGTGATGTACCATCCTTTTTCGGCACTAGAATAATAGGAACAGCACAAGGACTAAGGGATTCGCGTATATAACCTTTGTCGAGAAGCTCTTGTACTTGACGCATAATCTCCTTCGTCTCCTCTGGATTGGTACGGTATGGTGCACGGTTTGGCAGTGAAGCACCGGGAATTAAGTCAATCTGATGCTCAATCCCTCGAATAGGCGGTAATCCCGGTGGCACGTCTTGTGGAAAGACGTCAGCGAACTCCTGCAAAATGTTAGTGACAGCAGGAGGCAAAGAGGAAGGCACGTCCTCGAATGAAAATAATGCCTCTTTGCACACAAAAGCATAGCAAACAGATTTGCTGAAATCTAGCTCATCAATATCATATTTGGTGGCAAATAAACATGCACTTTTCAATTTAATTTCAGAAGCAACACTAGATGGTTTATTATTAGGCTTCATTTGTTGCTCAAATTCTTTTGCCACAATCTGATTTTCACTCTTATTCTTCTCCTGTTGTGCTTTATTAGCTCTATTAATATCATCTTTCAAAATGGAATCAGGAGTCATAGGAAGCAAAGTAATATTTTTATCCTTATGAACAAGAGTATAGTGATTGTTTCTACCATGGTGTACAGAATTTTTATCAAATTGCCATGGTTTACCAAGTAATAAGGAACATGCTTGCATAGGTACCACATCACAATCAACATAATCAGCATATTGATGAGGACATCAATACAATTGTTACACCCACAGCCCCTGCTGCTATACATACTGGACCAATTACTAGAGCTCGTGCACGCCAACTAAATTACCAGGTACTTTCGTTTCTTGGTAATGATTCTAATGTTCATGAGAATATGATGCTGCCTAAATTGGATACATTTGTTTTGCTTACAAATGAAGGGCCTAGCTTGGAGAAGGATGAACATTGGAGCAAGAACAAGCATGGAGATGATGGCATGCGCAAGGGGAACAAGAACGGAGTTACAAGTGATGATTTCAGGACTTTGAAGCCACCATAATGGGTGCATGAAGCCTTGGACGAAATATACAAGATGCCACTTCATAAATTTCGTCCCGAGGCTATTTTAGGTGCTGCGTCACCTTATTATTGGGCCAGGCCCATGTAATTTCTAAATACATAAGTATAGGCTATTTTTAGAGTCCGTATGTGTGGGGAAACAAGAGATAGGGTTGATTTCGGACCCCTCCACCAAGGGCCACGAAATTCCCCCCCTCTTCCTCCATATATACAGCCCTTAGGGCATCGTTTAGACTTTGGGTTTTGTTTAGATTAAAAGTTCGCCATAGCTGCAACTTCGCGTACTTCGTTTGTGTTCAACGACCAGACAAAGGCGTCACAGAACCCCACCTTGATCAATAAAGCTTTCATCTTATATTCGCAATATCCAGATTGCAATCTCAGTTTCTTGCTTGTTCTTCGTTTGCTCGCAGGAAACAGACCCTCGTGGTCAGGTTGATCGTGCTCCGGCGTGGTCAATAACCTCTCGGAGTTGGTTTAGCGATTGCTAAGGCGCGACGTCCTCGCACGTTCGTAGTCGGATCGTCAAAGTCGACTTCCACCAAAGCGAAATCCACCATCTCATCGAAAGACGGGACACCTTTGCCTCTATCAAAGAGGAAGGCACGTCCTCGAATGAAAATAATGCCTCTTTGCACACAAAAGCATAGCAAACAGATTTGCTGAAATCTAGCTCATCAATATCAGATTTGGTGGCAAATAAACATGCACTTTTCAATTTAATTTCAGAAGCAACACTAGATGGTTTATTATTAGGCTTCATTTGTTGCTCAAATTCTTTTGCCACAATCTGATTTTCACTCTTATTCGTCTCCTGTTTTGCTTTATTAGCTCTATTAATATCATCTTTCAAAATGGAATCAGGAGTCATAGGAAGCAAAGTAATATTTTTATCCTTATGAACAAGAGTATAGTGATTGTTTCTACCATGGTGTACAGAATTTTTATCAAATTGCCATGGTCTACCAAGTAATAAGGAACATGCTTGCATAGGTACCACATCACAATCAACATAATCAGCATATGTAGAGATACTAAAATGCACACGAACAGTACGTGTTACCTTTACCTTGCCGCTGTTGTTGAACCATTGGATGTAGTAAGGATGTGGATGTGGTCTTGTGGTGAGAGAAAGCTTCTCCACCATCTCCATGCTAGCCAAGTTGTTGCAGCTCCCTCCGTCTATGATGACGCGCACAGAACGTTCCTTCACAACTCCATTTGTATGGAACAAATTGTGCCTCTGATTTTGCTCAGCTTGTGTGATCTGCACACTCAAAACACGTTGAGCAACTAAACATTCATACCTGTCAGCGTCTTCAGGAGCCATGTATTGCGTCTCATGATCAGAATCATCTCCACCATGTTCTTCACGTGTAATAAGAGCCAATGTCTCCTCATCATAGTCACTAGCGGACTCATATCCACCATCCGCGGTAGCAATCATCACACGCGGAGATTTGCATTCTCTCGCATAATGACCTCCTCCCTTACAACGACGACAAATAATATCACTTGTGTGCCCTGTTGATGCCCTGGAAGAAGAAGAACTCTGTGCAGGCCCGGCAGGTGCGCTCTTGGCAGATAATGGTGGTTGTTCCTATTTTCTTGTATCACGGCTGTAGGAGGCACCTGATTGAGGTGCTGGTGCAGTTGAAGTAGAAGATGCACACGGCGTCCATGAGGAAGGTCGGCCTGCAGAAAAGTTAGTTCGCGCCAATGCTTGTCGATCCTGCACTTCACGTTCAGCTTTACAAGCAAGATGGAATAAACGAGTGATATTAGTATACTCCTTATAGTCTAGAATGGTCTGAATCTCTCTATTTAATCCACCCAGAAAACGTGCAAGCATAGCTTCATTCTCCTCAATAATACCACATCGAATCATGCCAGTTTGTAATTCCTGATAATATTCTTCTACAGAATTTTTTCCTTGTCTTAAACGCTGCAATTTTTGAAGCAATTCACGTTGATAATATGGTGGAACCCAACGCGTATGCATAGCGGTTTTCAAAGCAGCCCAAGTAGTTGGAATAGGATATAATCTACAATGTTCAGACCACCAGACACATGCAAAACTAGTGAAAGCACAAACAGCAGCAGCAACCCGTCTCTCCTCGGGATATTGTAAACATGTAAAACGTTGTTCAGTTTCTAACTCCCAAGTAAGATATATATCAGGAACATATCTACCCTCAAATGGTGGAATATTCAATTTCAGTTTAGGAATATGGACATCATCTCGTACCTGAGGTGGTGGTGCAGGCCTACCATTACGAATATATACCTGAGGTCGACCTGGTGGTGGTGGTGCTGGTGGCTGCACGTAGTTCGGATTTTGATCAACCTCATCCTCATAATCTCCCACATAATCATCATCCTCCTGGGTACCAGCAGTAGCAGTAGCAGGAGCCAAAGAAGCACCAACAGCAGTAGCAGCGGCACCAGAATTTTGTCATGGCTCAATAGGAACACGCTGTGCTCGTCCATACTGATTCGGAAGGGGGCGTAGTTGTTGTTGTTGCAGAGGTGCGACAGGTGCAGCCGGTGGTGGAAGACGCGCAAGTAGTTCATTAAATCTGTTATCGAGCTTTGTTTCGAACCTCTTCTCAAGGCCAGTAATCTTCTCCATGGCCTCTTCAAAATTGTTCAGCACATCTTGCACCTGTTCAGTCATCATTTGCTGAAACTTATCATGAAGCTCCTTGTTCGATAAGTTCTCCAGTCAATCTCGTCGGCTTGTGATCCTGGCATGGTTAGCAGCAATAGAAACACACAAAAATATGATCCTACAGACTACTAAGAAGTTGTGCTGGTGTATCACAAACCCGTCAAGCAAACCTCAAATTCTTACCAGTTCTTACCCAGCAGCAGGTGGTGATCGGCAACCGTTGTAGTCAAAACTTCTCAAAGCTTGGATAGAGCGATTACCAGGGAAAGTCAAACGCACGACGTAGATGTATGTGGAGCTGGGAAGGCTTATAATATGGTAGCAAAAAGGGTCAGCAATAATCAATTCAGAGATGCAAAGTTGAATAAACGCTCAACGACGGTACTGTGCTGGTCCTAGGCTAGACCGTGCTAGAGACGCGAGCCTAGAACACTAACAAAATCACGGCGCTGCACGTAAACAAGGGAAAAGCACACTCTCGAAATTTTTTTTCGCTCTTTTTTTTTGCGCTGCTTTTTTTTTGCGCTGCTCTCTTTTTTTTGCAAAAAATCACTATAATGGCGAGTGTCTCAAAACTCTTCCCAGGTCAAACTGACAGGATGGGCACGAAATTTTTGTGACCAAATTTTTTTTTTGACTGCCCGGACCCAAAAACTGGAAACGGGTCAAAAAAACTTTCTATAACGGCGACTGTCTCAATACGCTTAGAAACACCTAAAAATAGGATAGCCAGAAATTTTTTGTCAAGTGCGTTTTCCGAAAATTTTGGGCCTTAACGAAGGATGGTTTCCGGACTCTTTTTTTTTTGGAAACCAACCTCTTCTACGGACGGCAAAAGATTGCTGGAATCCGAAACCTACTCAGACAAGGAAACACGAATCGGAAATTAGATGGATCCCGAAAACAAACCTAATATGCAAGGAACTCGGATTGGTGGTGGATATATGGTGGTGGTATATGGCAGCGGTGGTGGTTGCGGTGGTAGTATATGGATATGGATCGGTGGTGGCATATGGACACGGATTGGTGGTGGTATATGGATACGGATTCGGAGTGGTGGCGGATAAGCGGTGGTGGCAGATGGCAGGGGCGATGATGATGGTGCGGCGGCGGCGTGACAACTTATGACCAGAACTCGAAACTCTAAAAGACTAGACTCTAAGACCAGCAACTAGACACGACGATGCAACCGCAAATTCAACAAAGCAAAACCCTAAAAAGATTATGCAAAGGCTCAGATTGGTTCGGATATGATGAACTCACCCTAATTTTTTTTTGTGGCTTTTTTGTGGACTGTAGGTATGAAGAACAGAATCGATCTAAACTACGAAAAACTGTAAAATCTCACCGAGCAACTTGGAAATCTGATACCACTTGATAGAGGCAAAGGTGTCCCGTCTTTCGATGAGATGATGGATATCGCTTTGGTGGCAGTCGACTTTGACGATCCGACTACGAACGTGCGAGGACGTCGCGCCTTAGCAATCGCTAAACCAACTCCAAGAGGTTATTGACCACGCCGGAGCATGATCAACCTGACCACGAGGGTCTGTTTCCTGCGAGCAAACAAAGAACAAGCAAGAAACTGAGATTGCAATCTGGATATTGCGAATATAAGATGAAAGCTTTATTGATCAAGGTGGGGTTCTGTGACGCCTTTGTCTGGTCGTTGAACACAAACGAAGTACGCGAAGTTGCAGCTATGGCGAACTTTAATCTAAACAAAACCCAAAGTCTAAACGATGCCCTAAGGGCTGTATATATGGAGGAAGAGGGGGGAATTTCGTGGCCCTTGGTGGAGGGGTCCGAAATCAACCCTATCTCTTGTTTCCCCACACATACGGACTCTAAAAATAGCCTATACTTATGTATTTCGAAATTACATGGGCCTGGCCCAATAATAAGGTGACGCAGCACCTAAAATAGCATCGGGACGAAATTTATGAAGTGGCATCTTGTATATTTCGTCTGAGGCTTCATGCACCCATTATGGTGGCTTCAAAGTCCTGAAATCATCACTTGTAACTCCGTTCTTGTTCCCCTTGCGCATGCCATCATCTCCATGCTTGTTCTTGCTCCAATGTTCATCCTTCTCCAAGCTAGGCCCTTCATTTGTAAGCAAAACAAATGTATCCAATTTAGGCAGCATCATATTCTCATGAACATTAGAATCATTACCAAGAAACGAAAGTACCTGGTAATTTAGTTGGCGTGCACGAGCTCTAGTAATTGGTCCAGTATTTATAGCAGCAGGGGCTGTGGGTGTAACAATTGTATTGATGTCCTCATCAATGGGCATATGATATGTAATGAACAATAACCCATAGCCAAGTGAGGGCCATGTAGAATGAATGCACGACGTCTTTGCGCGAAGAGAGTGGTGGGAAAGACAATCCATGGGATCCCAAGGCATCATTGCTCTCTAGAGCTCGTTTTGTCAACTCGTGGGATTGCGAGGTTGACAAGTATTCATGGGTACCTACACAAAAGAGACACAAACCAAAGAAATTGTGCGCGTTGTAAATGGACACATCATCCATCATGATGTGTATGTGCACATGTGAGTTAGCACAAGATAAGCAATGCTCAAAGAAATTTGATGCATGGTATAAGAACATGTCATCCATCATGAAAGAATAGTTATTATGTATGACACGATGGGGATGCAAATTGAGCATACAATTATATGGCACATCAATAGGATTTTCATTCATGGGGAGCATATGGTGCACACAAGTATTTGGATCATGCAATGAATGGGATGGATCAAAATCTCCTACAATGCATGAGGAAACTATGGGGGTCTCCTCATGAACAATATCGGAAACATCACATGGAGAAAATGGACAACATCCAAAACAATGTATATCCGAAGCTAGGTGGGCATGGCATGGCATATGAGATAAATTATGCAAAGGGAGCATATCAATATCATCACAAGAAAAACAAATGCCAATAACCATGGGCTTGTCATCTATGCCATATGTGCAAATTGGGTTTATTTTAATGGCATATGCATAGTCACTATGAAGAGATTGCAAAAAATACATATGGTTGATCTCATGCATAGCATATGACAAGTCAAGCGGATTATCAAACATGATGTGACCTAAAGAATTGTCACAAGAAATCCTATGTAACATGGCATCACAACTAATAGACTCCACAATAGAATCATCATACTCATCATAAATGGGCAAATCATCGCATGGGGAAATCATACTAGCAGGAAGCATGGCAATACGTGGATCAACATCATGCAAGCAATCAATGTCAAGAATGTCCACTAGTGGGACTAGAGCATCACCGTCACCTTTGTTACCTTTGTCATTCCACTCAAGTGGTGTAGGTGAGGTGGGAAAGACCAAGTGGTGGTCATCATCATCATCTTGATGGAACCATGTGGGCGGTGCATCATAATCCACCATGGCCATCGTCTTGTCCAAAGGGAGGACGAAGTCGTCGAGGATCGGCGCGTCATCATAAATGGAACCTAGCACCAAACGAGAAGACACAATAGAGGTAGAGGTCAAGTTGTTAGAAATGCAAATGGCCTCACGAGACCTATCAACTATCTCACTCTCTCTATGTGGTGGTTCACTCACTCCCTCAAAATAGGTGCACTCAAACTCACGTATGGTGGAGTCACTCATCTCACTCAAGTGGTGGGGGTTGTGGCTCTCCTCACATGGGAATTGTGGCAACTCATCATATATGGGGCTAGTGGTGAAGTCACTCTCACTCTCAATATGGTGGCACAAGTCACTCAAGTCATCATACATCGCCGTGGTCGAAGGGAAGATCCCATGCTCAACCATCTCGTCGTCGTCACCGTGGATGAAGGCCGAAGATGGCACATCATCACTCTCCTCCATGACCGAAGGGAAAATCCCATGCTCGATCATCTCATCACCGTCGCCGTAGATGAAGGCCGAAGATGGCAATCACTCTCGCCTCCAAAGATGGAAGCATCATCCTTGCTCGCCACCTTGTCGCTCGCCTCCAAAGCTTGGTCCTTGAGGGTCTCCATAGTCGTACTCGTCGCCGCACCGTCTTGAAAAAGAGTCGAAGTAGACTCGGCACCATCAATGCCACAAAGAGGGATGGCGGTGAAGTCAAACTTGGGAGCATCGTCTTGGAGCTCGTCGGGCTTGGACATCTTGGTTGTACTAGCCTCATGCTTGTCATAGAGCTTGGTCGCCGCGAAGTTTGCTTGGGGTGGAGAAGCCTTGGCCTTCATGAGTTCTTGTTCCGCCTTGAGAGCACCAATGTAGTAGTCGTCGATGGACTTGTAGTTCTCGAGGAAGATGGTCTTGGAGATGTCGTTGTGCAATCCCATCATGAAGTGGAACTTCATCGAAATGGGGTCGTCCACGCCGGCTCGTCGCAAGGCAATCATCATCTCCTTGAAGTACTTGTCGATGGACTTGGATCCTTGGGTGGTGTTCTCCAATTGGCGTCGAAGTTGTTCCGTGTAGGTTGGAGGCACAAACTCTCGCCGTAAAGCTCTCTTCGTCTTGGGCCAACTCATCTCGTAGCTCTCCGAAGGTGTGTGAAGCCACCATATCGAGGCGTAGTCATGGAAGTTTCTTGTGGCGCACTTCACTTGATCTTCGGGACGAACTTGATGTAGCTTGAGGTAGTCGTCCATCAAACGCTCCCACTCGAGGTACTCCTCGGGTTCTTGAGTCCCATATAAAGGAATCTCATTGTCGGTGTCGAGGTCGTAGTAGCTCGTGGAAGTCGCGGATTTGAGCTTGGGGAGCTTCTCTTGAGCGTAGTCTTGGGGTTTTTGTTGGCGAAGATGCCATATGTCCGTAGGCGAAGATGCCTTGAAGTCGCTTGGCAAAGATGCCAAGGGAGATGGTGAAGTCATTGAGCGGTTGTTGATGTAGAGCTCTTGACCTTCACGTTCTTGTTGGTGATGGTGTCGATGCCGATGTGATCTTGCCGGAGAT